>NW_005371384.1:912127-964860 GCF_000412655.1 Myotis brandtii | reverse complement strand
TCCTCCTGCAGTGCACACACTGCTGGCTCCTGCCCTCACTGCCCTGATCTCAGCCTCTGAGCCAAGCCGGGCCTCAGCTGGCTGGAGAAAGAGTAATAATAACGATGACAACAGCAACACCAGCATCTAATGAGCGCCGTCATGGGAAGGGCCCTGGTCCAGGCACTCGCACGCACGTAGTAACTCACTGATTCCTGCCACTCCCCCTCGCTATCTCCACGCTCCAGGGCAGCACACGGAGAGCACCGCTTACGTGCCTTCCCGGGTCACACAGCCTGTCCGTGGTGGGGAGAGGATTCAGGCCCAGGCGGCAGATTCAGAGCTCCGTGCACCAGCCCACGATAAGGAACCGACACCTGTGGGCTTGCACAGTCTATTCCTGTTCCAATGTGTACTTTCATGACTGAGACGGGGTCATTACCAGAATTTACAAGCTGGCCCCTACTCCAGGGCATGAGAACGCATCTCCTTCAGTGTTATTACCCCACAGGAACTTGCAAGGGACCAGCTCTGATACCCTTGTGCCCTGGGCTCTGCACCCAAAGGAACCTCAGAGGAGTAGCTAGAAATCTGAGGAGGGAAGTGGAGGAGACAGGGGAGCTGGAACTATGAGATAGCAGGCCCAAGGCCAGGCACTGTGCCAGCAGCACTAATAAAAACACAGCCAACAAACCCTGAAGAGTAGATTGCTCGTCCCCGCCCAGCCCAGTAACTACACAGGGCCCGGAAGAGCTGCTCGGCTTCCTTAGGGAAGACCTGGAAGGTGGTTTGACCCTGGGGTTTGCAGAAGGGATAGGTGAAATGCAGGGCCTGGTCAGCCTGAGACCCAGGAGTGTGGGTGAGGAATCAGCAAAGACAGAGGTGTTAGAATAGAGGCAAAGGAGGTCCCCACCACATCCCTTCTTCGAATCGCCATCACCCCAGGCGGCAGATTCAGAGCTCCGTGCACCAGCCCACACTAAGGAACCGATACCTGTGGGCTTCCACAGTCTATTCCTGTTCCAATGTGTACATTCGTGACTGAGACGGGGTCATTACCAGAATTTACAAGCAGCCCCCTACTCCAGGGCATGAGAACGCATCTCCTTCAGTGTTATTACCCCACAGGACCTTGCACGGGACCAGCTCTGATACCCTTGTGCCCTGGGCTCTGCACCCAAAGGAACCTTAGAGGAGTAGCTAGAAATCTGAGGAGGGAAGTGGAGGAGACAGGGGAGCTGGAACTATGAGATAGCAGGCCCAAGGCCAGGCACTGTGCCAGCAGCACTAATAAAAACACAGCCAACAAACCCTGAAGAGTAGATTGATCGTCCCCACCCAGCCCAGTAACTACACAGGGCCCGGAAGAGCTGCTCGGCTTCCTTAGGGAAGACCTGGAAGGTGGTTTGACCCTGGGGTTTGCAGAAGGGATAGGTGAAATGCAGGGCCTGGTCAGCCTGAGACCCAGGAGTGTGGGTGAGGAATCAGCAAAGACAGAGGTGTTAGAATAGAGGCAAAGGAGGTCCCCACCACATCCCTTCTTCGAATCGCCATCACTGGCATATCCTGTAACCCCGAGGGCTCCAGCCCAGACTCCCTGGCTCTCACACCGCCAGCAGCAGGCAGTGCCTGCTTCACAGAGATAACCAATTAACAAGCCTTTGCAGGGAAGGGTTCCATATTCTCTGTTAATCAGGCAGCTACTTCTATTCTATACATATTTGAAAAGTTTCCAACAGAATATAGGCTGGCTGTGTGACTTGCTTTGACCAACAGAATGCAACGAAAGTGACTTGTGTAACTTCTGAAACTTGGGCTCAAGGGGTCTTACAGCTTCTTTTCTCTTCCTCTCAGAATGCTGTCACCGTCACCTGAAGACACATAAGCTAGCGTCCTCAAGGGTGAGAGACACACGAAAAGAGGATCCCAGCCATCTCGGACCATTCCACCTGAGCCCAGACATGGGAATGAGCCAACCAACAGCACATAGAGCCCAGTCCAAACTGCTAACCACAGAACATTAACACATAAATGATTATGGTTGAAGCCACTACGTTTTGGGACTGTTTGTTACACAGCAGGTCACTGATATAGGTCAATCCTGGAAACCTCTCCAAGGTGTCTTCTCAGCTCCTCCATCCCAGGCTATTATGCAATGACAACCCCAAATAGCTGCCCTCTCCTCCCATCATGATTCTCACTTTCTCCCAATGTCTTAGGCCTTAACACAGACACACCAACCAAATGCTATGTTGTTAAGGAGCTGGGGATTCCCATCTCAGTCAAAGGCGTTTCAAACAAGGGTAGGGCTGGAAGGGAGGAACTATGGAGGCATCTAAGGCCAACGCTGGCCTTTTAAAACTGAGGGCCAGGGAATTTAAATTGTATGTTCATGATTATTCTTCCCACCTGGACTGGAAGCACCTGTGGGTAAGGTATGCCTGTCACATACCTTAGCCTCCTCCAGGTGCCACATGGAGCCTCGCCCACAGTGGGTGGCCAGTTTATGTTCCCTGAGAGAGTGACTGTCCTCATCCAGGTAGCTAACACCCCACTCTGCACCCCTAAAATACAGCAACTGCCTACCTCCTTCTGCCTTCAGCCACAGAAGAGCCACCCTCAGAGGAGTCCAGGCAAGGCTGTCTGGGCCAGGAGGGGCTGGATGAGCATTTGGGAACTGAAGGGTCACGGTATTCTGTGTCCATCAGAGAAGAGAGCGATGCCGCTGTGTCCGACAGGATGTGCTCCCACTGCTGGCTGACGTGTTGCAGAGCTCAGCAGTTCAGAGAGCACTTTCGTCAATGTCCTCCCATTGCATTTCAGCTCCACCTTCTAGCCAGGTACCCATACACTTCTGAGAGTTTGTGGGTGAGCCAGGTTGATCCATCCCTTCCTTTTGGCTGGCTCTCTAGTCACGAAGGGGAGGAGGAGAGTCATGGTGCTCCTTGTTTGTGATGGCCTCCACCTAACACTGGGAATTGTAGTCAGAGCTGATGGGTCTGTCTGCTCCTGGGCTCCCCTGGCCCACAGGTGTTTCCAATGAGCCTAATGGTACCAACAATTGTTTACACGGTTGTTTGGTATTAGTATAATGACCATTATTATGGCCTGCAGCCTATAACGAATAGGGAATACGCTGACCACCTTTCAGAGTTGTGATGATTCTTTCAGATCCTAAATAGGAATTGTTTTACTAAACCCTGCTTTACCAAAGGGATTCTCATTGGACTAGTCTTTACCTTCTAGTAACTAAAGGAAAAAATAAGAAAATTAGGAAAAGAAAAAAAGCATTTAAAAGAATTAAAAAGCTGTCTGGAAGGTATTACAGTATTTGCGGGCATGGCAGGGAGAAGGGTCCCCTTTCCTCTGCTTCTCCCTCCGTCTCAGATTGAGGAGTCAGAATGAAATATCCAGATGAGGGGGTGCACTTAAGGGCACAACTCCTTAGTCCATACAAAAGCCCGATTCAGGCAGCTGGCTCTTGACCAGAGAGGGTGAGCTCTGTGCGGTGCTGCAATGTGGCACTAGGAGAAGGGGCCTGGGTACCACAGAGAGAGCTCAGGGCTAAGCGGGTGCTGGGGAGACCCTCCAGGGACCCACAGGTGCTCCCAGTACCTCCAGGAAGGAAGAGGTTGCCATTAAGCAACATTAGATTGTAGGGGGTGTTCTCCACAGTGTGGCTCCTCAGCCAGGGAAACAGCCCTGGAAGAAAATAGGGCTTGGGGCCTGGCTGGCGTGGCTCAGTGGTTGAGCATTGACCCATGAAACAAGCGGTCACTGATACAATTCCCTGTCAGGGCACATGCTGGGGTGCAGGTTCAATCCCCAGTAGGGGGCTTGCAGGAGGCAGCCTATCAGTGATGTTTCTCTCCCATCAATGTTTCTTTCTCTCTCTCTAAAGATCCATAAAAATATCTTTATAGAAAAGAAAAGAAAGTAGGGCCTTGGGCAATAATGAGCACGACAATCATAGTAACCAACAGGCACTTCACTTACATCCTTGCACTTCACTTGTGTGGGCCTCAGTCTTCTCATCTGTACATGGGAGGAATGGACTATATTTCCAAGGCCAGTTGCTGGTTCTGACCATGGGTAACTATTAGGGGTCAGCCCTCGGGGGAAATCCCTTCCCAAGCCTACCTCTGGTAGGAAGGGTTTTGCTCACCATCTTCTCGGCATAGATGGCACCCAGGCCTTGCCCTGGGAGAGGGTCATGGGACTGCTGGGGTGGCTGCTAAAGGGTAGGGCAGAGTCTCTTCCCTTCCTTCACCCCACTTCCTCCTCCCTGGGGGATCTCTATGCCTGCCCACCCCACCCACTGGCCTCACAGCCCTGCCAAGGGTGGAGGCTGCAGCAGGAAGAACAGAAGGAGCCCTGGGACATTGCGGTGGCCTCCTCCTGCCCACCACACCCCTGCCTTGGAGGCCAGGAGTCAGGAGGCTCTGAGCAGAAGTAAAAGCAAAGACGGAGGTGGTAGTCCAGCTTAGAGGGCATTCCACACACACACTCACACACAGACATGCACCCCTACACATACATGGGCACACACTGAATCACACATGCCTGCATTCACACACACGGACATACACACCCACACATATACATGCACCACACATATATACCCGTAGTCATACATACACACACCCACTCACACATCCACAGTCATACATACGCACACATACCCACTCACCACACATGCATACATTCACACACACACATACACACCCACACATACACATGCACATATATACACCCACAGTCATACATACGCACACTCACTCACACACCCATAGTCATACATACACACACACACTCACTCACCCACAGTTATACATACTCACACATACCCACTCACCACACATGCATACATTCACACACACACATACACATGCACATATATACACCCACAGTCGTACATACGCACACTCACTCACACACCCATAGTTATACATACACACACACACTCACTCACCCACAGTTATACATACTCACACATACCCACTCACCCACACATGCATACATTCACACACACATCCACACCCACACATCCACATGCACACACACATACACCCACAGTCATACAGATGCACATACACCACTCACCCACACATGCATACATTCACACACACATACATACCCACATACACACACTCACACACACACACCCAGCATACTTTCACATAGATATACATATCCACACATGCATATCCACACACTCACAAACACACACGCACTCTAGACTTAACAACAAGGACATGCCTTCCCCCTTCCTTTATGCCCCACCCCCACAAAAGGAATCCATCTGGCTCTCCAGTGGCAACCATAGCACTTCGAACCATCTGGAAAGACAGGCAGGGAAGGACTGTGCCGGGGGAGGGTGAAGACAGCCAGGTCAGAGGCGGGGAGGAGAGAAAGCAAGACACCTGTCAGATTCCAATCCAAAAAGCCCATTCAGCCTCCTCAAACCTGCCCCCCAAAGGCCCCACACATTACCCCCATGTCCACCTGGGCAGCTCGCCCCGACTCCAACTCCCTTCCTGTGTCTGCTCACGCACCCTCCTGCCCACTTCTGCCACCAGCACCCACTCTGGTGACATCTAAAACAGCCACACCGAGTCCAATTTCAGCTCCAATCTTCCCCTGGTTATGGTTGTGTGATTTCTAATTATTTTATTCCCAAGATTTACCTTGATGGATAGTCATACATTTTCCAATTTATTGTACAGTATCTTGTAAAGTGTCCTTAACAAAATGCATGGATTAGACCCTGTTGTTAATTTTCCAGCTGTAAGGAGAAATCTGCAGATAATCACCCGCCCTAGAAGCTCTGATTCAACCCCTATTTCCTTTAATACTAATAAAATGGACAGTTCATTTATAAGAAGTTCCCTAAAAGAGGGTATTGAAAAACATTATATTTCTTTTAAAGTTGTTAAAAGGCATAAATCCATTACTCAGATAGAGATCGCTTAATAATTTAATGCCTTTGGCTTGGCATTGTTCCCGGAATATTTTCACTTTATCTGTCTTTATTTTCAGGTTGGAACAAATTGAGGAATAATCAGCCCTGGTGGCGGGAATTGCCTCAGAGTCCACGGGAAGGAGCGGGGAAGACGCGGTGGGTCGGCAGCCTCCGGAGACCAGCAGTCCAGGGGACAGCACTGCGCAGGCGCTCGGGGCATGTCCGGAGGACCCAGCTTCCCTTTGGGCCGCCTTGTCGTGGGGAATGCGTCCTACACGCGGCCAGGGAGGCGACCACCCCACCCTCCCTCCTCCCTCCCATGGCCCAGCCAGGCAAGCAGTGGGAGGGCCCACAGACAGAGCCTTTCTGCAAAGGGGATTAGTCTGCATTTTCTAAATAAAGTCATTTACATGATGTATTAACCCGACCTCATAATTAAAATCATTAACGTTTCTTTGTGCAGATTAGCAATAAAGAGGAACTAAGTGCAGGAATCAAAATTCCTTACAGGCTCATCAAACAACTCTGCCCTGAAGAAGGCTTGGAAGCCCCAACCTGCCCAGCCCTGCCCCCCAGAGGCGCTGAGGACACCCCACCACCACCACCACCACCACCACGGACCCTCAGTGCCTGGGCTCAGCAGTGCCTGGGAAGGTTTGCCAGGGAAACAGGACCAAGGGAGCAGGGACCAAGTGGTTTGGGAAGCAGCCCTGGAACGAACAGAGGGTGGTTGAGCTTAAACCTCTGCTCTCCTGCAGAATCCCCACGTACCCCTTCCCCTCTCTGATCCTCAGTTTCCCCTTTAAAATAAAGTTAGTGAACAAAAATGATGTTTCTGGCCTTTTTCCAGTTCCCAGTGCCGTGACCAGTGCGCTGCCCCTGTGAGGAGGACAGATATTTGGCCACGATTGGTATTCAGGACAAGTTTGTTGAAGGGGCTTGAAGGTAACATGCCAGACCAGTGAAAGGATGGGCGAGGGGGCAGATGGGACATCACCACATCCAATGCAGGGACATGAACCATCAATGGGTGGAGCTGAGCAGCTAGTGATGCTCTAAGAGGAAGGGTTGGTCCAAGGTCAGCAGCATGGAGCCCTCACCCTGGCCACTAGAAGTTGCCCATCTCTACAGGCCCTGCCCTGACCTCATCTGGACTAAGGGCTTGGAGGCTGCTACAGGAAGGATGAGCAGGGAGACCTGACATGCAGGAGGACCAATCGGAGGAGGCTCATGGTCCAGCCTGATCATCTAGGAGTCTGATGATCTTTGTTGACTAGATAGATGTATGAACCTTAGGGGAATAAACTCACAGCTCAGGAAGTCAACAAAGACACAACATAAAACCCACTCCAGCCTCAGGAGACAGAGATTTTCTGGCTCCTTTTGAGAGATGCTCAACTTCAGTCATCAGGGACATGAAATATAAACCATACTATGCATACATCAGAATGGCAAAAATTAAAAGATCTGACAATACCCAGTGTTGGCAAAAAGGTGGGGCAATGGAGAATGTAATTTGGTATATAGTCTTTGCCTGCTTGTGGAAATATAATTTGATATAAACGTTTTTGGAAAAGAACAGTTTGGCATTATCTAGTAGAAAGGAAGCTAGGCATACTCTAAGTTAGACAACTCCATCCCTGGCTATATACATTACAGCAATGGGAACCATGTGGGTACGTGCCAAGAAGACTTACAGCAGTTTGTTTGTATTTGCCCCAAAGTGGAAACAATAAATAATCCAATCAAGAATAGAAGCCATATAAAAAAGTTACTGTGTATCCTTGTTTATTCATAAATGGTATACAATAATGAAAATGAACTACAATTATACACAACCAAATGGATGAGTCCAAGAAAACGAATGTTGACTAAAGACCAAGACTTAAAAGAAGGCATACATAATGATTCCATTTTTCACCAGGCAGATCTAAATGATAAAGATGAAAGCACAGCCGGTAAAAGAAAAGCAAGGAAATCATTACTAGAAAAATTAAGGCTAATAGTTACCTTTCAGGAGAGAGAAGGAGTTTCCATGGGTTTTTTAATACAGTAGTTACTTGGATGTTTGCATTATCGCTATATGCTAACCTGTATGTACAAATGTTATGCACTTTTCTATGTTTAAGAATAAAAATTTAAAATAAAAAAGATGGAGGAATGGAGGCAGGAAGTGTCTCCAGCACCTGGAGGATGTGTATCATCAAAACAAGAGAGCAAACCCAGAAAGCAGATACTAGATCTAGAAAACAGGAGTTCTGAACAGGAGAGAGAGGAAGGGAGTCCTTAAAATGATGATGGAAGATGATTCCACGCAGGCAGTTATGCAGCAGAGCCACCAGACAAGAATGGAGCAGGTCAGAAGACTGCAGAGAGATTTCCACAGGAGATGAACTTGACAGATTGCCTGATGTATTTGAAAGGATTGGGAAGGTGTTTACCTAACTAAGGGAACATCGGGGGCTGAATTAATGGTAAATTCACAGAAAACTAACCAAATATATAAGCAAAACCAAAGATAATTATAAACTCCAGGGAAAACAAAAAGTTGTGTCAGAAAGGAACCATAAAGTGTCCTACATTGCCCAGGTAGTATGGTTACAACTGTATGTACAACCATGATGCTGGGCATTACAACCAGAGAACATGGTTACAATAATGTAAACAGTACATATTGATCTATCTACAGTTATGATATAAGGATGGGGACACAGGAAATCTGTGCCTACGGTGTGATCTAGGGTAAAGAGAGCTAAATTGTCATCTTCCATAGTCATAGATGGAAGGCACCAGGCTTCACTGACTATCAGCACAGATAGTACAGTCATAAAAGAATAGAAATATATTCAATACATTACAATTATACCATGACGAGTAGGATTACTCCAGGGCTACAGGCAAGAATTGCTTCATACAAGAGTTCTATTCATATGCTACATCATGTCAGGATGTTAAATAGGAGAAGTATATTATAATTATAATGTATACTTATAAGATATTTTATAGAATTCAACACTCATTTATAATAAAACTTTAAGACCTAGAATAAAAAGAATTTCTGTTGGTAACACAGAGCCTCCATATTTATACTGAATTAGTAATAATTCCTTTAAATTTCAGAACATATAAAAATGCCTGCTATTATCATTGTTATTGAAATAATTAATAAATATGTAATTACTTAGCGTTATCTTGAAAGTCTTTGTCAAAAAAGAAATAAAAACAGTGTCAGAGAAATAAATATTGAAAAAGAAGAGAGAAAAATATTGCTTGTGTATGATGTGATTATACACCTAGACAATTAAATCAGCCAAGATGATTCAGATGTAAAAATACCTAGTGATTCTGCTAAAGTGTAACAGGTTTTATTACTCATATTCTCTCAACTCCAATAGTGTCCCATCTCATTGAGATTAAACCCAGTGTCCTTACCAGGGCCCCATATCACCTGGTGATAACCTCATTTCCCCCCATTTTCTACCTTGTCTGCTCCTCTCCAAACACATGGCTTCCTTATTTCCTCCATATGCTAGGTATGTCCCCATCTCAGGACCTTCGCACTTGCTGTTCCATCTCATCCAGGCCTCTGCTCAAATGATGCCCATTGACGGTCACTATCTCAGATGTCATTCTGTGAATGGTCTTTCCTGAGCACTACATTTTTACCTTGTTATTCTTTTTCTTTGTAATGTAGGATTTATTGCCACCTGGCATGTTAGTTACATATTTGCTTATCATTGCTCTTCTCACTAGAATGAAAGCTCCAAGAAAATGGGAATTTTATATCCTTGGAGCCTAGAAGGATATCTGGCTCATAAAAGGCATTAGATAACTCTGTGTTGAATAAATGATTAAATGGAAGGCATATAAAATACTCCAAAGATCTTAGAGGAATCACTTTCTCTTCTTTGTTAAAATGAGATCAACAATTCCTATATATAACAATATAGAGCTCCTCTATCATGAAAATTAAAATAAGAGGGCAACAAACTAGGATAAATATTTGAACCAACAGGACAAAAATGATTAATACTTATAATCTATAAAGAGCCCATTTAAATTTATATGAAAAGCACCAAGACCATAATAGATAAAACAAGAGATAATTCACACATAATTCAATACATTATAAATGAACACATAAAGAAATAGTAATCTTCAGTAGTAAACAAAGAAATGTAAATGAAAGCAAATTGGGTTACCGTTTTCTCTCTCAAATTTGCATATATGTATATATTTTTGGCTAACTGCTTCTGAAGTTGAGATGAAACTAGTAGATACATCCCAGAGTGGTGACACTACATTAAACAATATTTTTGTAAAACAATTCATATAGAGTAAAAGCCACATGGATGTCTGTGTCCTTTACCAGTAATTCCTCTATTAGGAATTATTCCTATGGAAATTCAACAGCAGCAAAAAGCTATTTACAAGAAGATGCTCAGTGTTATCTATAAAAGCTCCAACGGAAACATAAATGGCCAACATTAAGGGGAATGGTTTAATAAATTACAGTACCTCCGCACAATGGAATATTATGTGGCCATTAAAATGATAATTATGCAGAAACATGAAAAATGTTTATGATCCACTGGTCATTGAAAACAAGCAGAATACAAAACAGTCGGTATGTACCATGACCAAAACACCCAGCATGTATATGCATTTAGAAGATAATATGCACAAATAATATACTGGTTGGATAGAGGTTAGTGGAATTTTATAGTGAGTTATAAAAAATATTATTTTTTAAATGTTCTCTTTAAATTTCTACCCAGAAGCTCCTGAGATTTCTAACAAGGTAGATCCTGTGCCTGACATAACACGGCACAAACTACCAATTTGTCTACATTCCTGTAAACCTTTATTGCCTTTACTCATTTACACTACAATAGTAGGACCCCAGTTACCACCACTTTCAGCACTCCCTCTGCTATGGAACTTGTAGCAAAGATGCGGAAACATGTCAAACAAAGCAATAAACAAAACAACACTCAGGCTACATCGAAAGTGACCCTCATAACCACTCAAGCAGCCTGTTTGTGGCCAGTTGGCCTTGGCCAGAAACTTTGCTTGTATCTCTGAAAGCTTCTAGGTCAGTGGTTCTCAACCTTCCTAATGCTGCAACCCTTTAATACAGTCCCTCATGTTGTGGTGACCCCCAATTTCATTGTTACAAATTGAACATAATTAAAGCATAGTGATTAATCACAAAAACAATATGTAATTATATATGTGTTTTCTGATGGTCTTAGGCGACCCCTGTGAAATGGTCGTTCGACCCCCAAAGGGGTCGCGACCCACAGGTTGAGAACCGCTGTTCTAGGTAGAAGGAGCTCTCTATTCTGCCCAAGCCAGAAAACACATTCTGAAAACACAGCTGGGAGTTGAGTCAGCCACCTCTACAGCCAATGAGACAAGCCCAAATGGATTTCCTGGTCATCATGCATTGGAGGCAGACTAGCTCAGACACCCGTGCTGACCAACACGGTTTGATGGCATAAGAAGGGGTGCAGATCTGTCTGCCCAGAATGCTTTCCTCCCTGTCATCCACCTGGAGAATGGATTCCCCAGCCTTCATTATAGTACCTTCCTGACCTTTCCACCACATCCCACTCCTGAGAGCTTGAGCAAGTTCCTTAAACTCTGTGCCTCCTCCGGAAAATGGGGATAGCGAAAGCCCCTACCTCACAGTGCTATGCAAGAATTAAATGAGTTAATGTCTTCCAAACAAAGGGAAGAGTGTCTGCCATCTGATAAACACCCACTCACACAATGTTAGTTACCACTGTGCTATCGTCCCTGGGTGGAACTCACCATCCCTCCTCTCCACTCTATTCCATACACATTCCTAATAAAGAAACACGGTCCCAAACCTGGTATGGGACAAAACTTTTGGCATGATGTAATCCCCAACCTCCTTCTGGGAAGAAATTAGCATTGATAAAATGCTTAAGCAATTTTCTGATAAACTTTAATGAGATTAAGACCTCTTCTGGGAAGCCAGATACCCACCCACTCAGTGGACTGTCAGTCGGAATCTAATGATCTGGAAACAATCCTTTTTCTTGTATCCAGTCTAACAGTGATAACCTAATCATTCTGTTTCCCTATAAAATTTTTCTTTGGGACAATCTTGAAGGCTTAAGCCTCCTTACTTGTTACCTGACTGAACTAAAACCCTTGATACATGTTTCAAAGTAAAATGTCTGGAAAAAAAAATTAAGAAACCTATTATAGTACATAAAACAGTTAATAGCATTTATTTGTATTCTTTTCTAATTTTCATACTAGAATAAGGACCCTGGGAGGCAGGAACCATACTTGTTTTTAGCCATATTTTTATCCAGAACTTAATACTGTAAACAATACATAAAAAATAGTCAATAACTGTTTGTTAAGATAATAAATTATTAGAGAACAAATCCTTAAAAACAAATGAAAAAAGCACTTATCTAGAAGAATGGAGGCACAATTACAAGGCACTACTGACTAGGGATTCAACTATAGATTGAAAATTCGTTGTTAGCTGTGAGGCCTGGGGAAAGTGTCTTCACCTTCCTGAGCGTCCATTTCTTCATCACACTGCAGGATGATCACACATTGTAGAGGTGTCATGAGTTGGGACAACTTGTGTAGAGAGTGTAATACCATGTCAGATTTGAACCTCAAAACATTTTACTGTCCTCTCTTGCCACTGGGACTCCCTGTGTGACATTGGGAAAGTCACTTCCTCTCTCTAGGCCTCAGTTTCCTTATCCATAAGTGAGAACTTAAAAGTCCCTCGCAGGCCAGGGATACAATGCAGAAAAAATAAGAGAATGGACATAAAAAGGCTTTACAAATTAAGTAAATCTCAAGGTAGACTTTTGCTTCCAGCCAAGATGGAGAAACAGAAACCAGACTTACCCCCCTGCCCGAAAAAGCCAAATTACTGGACAAAATGCACAAAATAATAGTTTTAAGACACTGGGCATCCAGCACTGAAGGACGGTGATACCTGAAAGATGAGAAAAAATTGATGTGAGCCCTACAATTGCCCCAATTACAGCCGTGGGAGTGTCCAGGCCATAGAGCAGGAAGGTAGAATTGAGGCAGAGCTTGGTTTCTCCCCAAGCTGAGGAGACAGAGCTGAGAGTCCAGGGAGACCAAAGCAGTTGAAGTTCATAGGACAGAGTGCCAGGTGGAAGAGTGGCACAGAGAGAGAACGCAGAGAGCTGCGAGGAGTTCCCTGCAAGTATTCATCAGAGAACTGGTCAATGCACACATGTGACAAAACACATCCAAAGCCAGGGAAAGAACCACCCAAAAGGACTCCAGGGACCAGTATCTGCCACTCACATGGAGCAGGAACAGTGATGTTCCCACAGACCAGACTGGGAAACCTCACAACTCACAGGGCATTGGTTAGAGTACTAAGAAAGGTCTTAACACTGGACTATACACAAATCCGGTCCCCCCTCACAAACCTGAAATGTAAGGTCCAATAGCATCAAACTATTCCCAATAATTTCATTGAGTCCCCAAATATCATTTAAGAATATTAAAAGGAATACAAAAATATCCAGCACATAACAAGATAAAATCCATAAAGCTTTATATCCAATCAAAAATTGCCAGGTATAAAAAGAAGCAGGAAAATATGACCCACAATAAGGAGGAAAAGGGCAATCGACCCAAACAGACACAGAACTAACACAGAAGTTAGAATTAGCAAAGTATAAGTAGTAAAAGTATACAGTTTTTAACTGTATTCCATATGCTCACAAAGTTAAGATGTAAAAAAGACCAAAATCAAACTTCTAGAGATGAAAATTACAATGTTTAAAATGAAAATTGTACTGGATGATATTGACACAGATTAGACCTTAAAAAAATAAAAGGAAAAGATGAAGAATAAAGAACTGGAATACATAGCAATAGAAGCTATCTAAAAAAGAAACACAGAGGAAAAAAGAATGAAAAACAATAAATAGAAAGAGCACCAATGCCCTGTAGGGGTAACTTCAGGCAGCCTAACGTATGTGTAATTGAAGTCCCCAAAAGAAAGAAGAAAAAAGTATTTGAAAAAGTAATAGCCAGAAAATCACTAAACTAGAGTTAAAAACAAAACAAAAACTATAAAACCACAGATCCAAGAAGCTCAACAAACCTAAAACACAAGAAATATGAAGAAAAGCATACTAAGACATATCATAATCAAATTGTTCAAAACCAATAATAAAGAGAAAACCTTAAAAACAGCCAGAGATGAAGGACATGTTACATTCAGAGCAATAAATATAAGAATTATAGCATTTTTTTCATAAACAATAATTCAGGCAAAAGGCACTATCTTTAAAGCACTAAAAGAAAAAAACTGTCAACCTAGAATTTTCTACACAGAGAAAATATCTTTCAAAAGCAAAGGTGAAATACTTTTTCAAGCATATGAAAGCTGAAAAAAATAATAATCAGCACACCCACACTAAAAGAAATATTAAAGGACATTCTTTAAGCAAAATGAAAATGATACCAGGTGGACATACACCAAGCAATAATAGTATCAGAAAGGGTAATTACATTTGTAGCTGTATTTTTTAAATAGTTGAGTATTTCTACAAAAAATAATAGCAATATAGTATGGCATTTATAATTATGTAAAAGTGAGATGTATGATAACACTAGCATAAAGGTCAGGAGGCCTTTTGGGAAGAAATGGAAGGAGGTGAAGTGGAGAAGAAATGGAAATGTACTATTGTAAGGTTCATATACTTATACATGAAGTGACACAATATCATTTGAAGATAGATGTGAGGTTAAAAATTTATATTATGAACCTGAAGGCAACCATTAAAATAACAAAGCAAAGAATTATAGATAAAAAAGTTAACAAAAGAGATAAAAGAGAATCATGAAAAGTAATCCAAATAAAAGCAGGAAGAATAAAATAAGAGATGGGCTGAATAGAAAACAAATAGAAAGATGATAGATTTAAATTTAACCATCAATAATCACATTAAACATAAGTGCGCTATGTACTATAATTAAAAGGTAGAGATTGGGTTAAAAAGACTCAGTTATATGCTGCCTACACAAACCCACTTTAAAAATAACGAAATAAATAGATAAAAATAAAAAGATAAAAAAGGTATACTATGCTAACACTAATCAAAGGAAAGCATAGTAGCTATAGATATGCAAACATCAAGTAAGCACATGAAAAGATAACCAATATCATTCATTGAAAGGGAAATACAAATTTAAAAAAAATTATTGATTGATTTTATAGAGACAGAGGAAAAGGGAGAGATAGATGATAGATAGATAGATAGATAGATAGATAGATAGAAACATCGATTTGTTGTTCCATTTATTTATGCATTCATTATATGATTCTTGTACTAGTATGTGCCCTGGCCAGGTATTAAACCCATAATCTTGGTGTGCTGGAACAATGCTCTAACCAACTGAACTACCCAGCCAAGAGAAATACATATTAAAATCACAATGAAACACCACTATACAACAATTAGAATGATTAAAATCAAGAAAACTGAGCATACCAAGTATTGGGGAGTATGTGGGATGACTGGAGCTCTCAGGGTGCTGCTGGAGGGAGTGGTCAATGGTACAACCATTTTGGAAAACAGCTTGGCAGTTACCTAAAAAGTTAAAGTTACCTATCAGGTAATCCAATCATTCTAGTCTCTGTCTCGAAGAGAAATGAAAACATGTGCACATGAAGATTCATATAGGAATGTTTGCAGCAACTTCATTTCTAATAGCCAAGTGTCCATCAGGTGAGCGGATAAACACCCATAATCTATCCATACAATGGGATACTACTCAGCAATAAAAACGAAGGAATTATTGATACTTGCCACAACATGGATTAAACTAAAATAATTGTGTTGAGTGAAAGAAGCCAGATAAAAAAAGAGTAAGTACACACTGCGTGATTCTATTTATATAATATTCTAGAAGATGCAAATAATATGCAGTGACAGAAAGCAAATCTGTCATACAGCATCCCCTGCTCCCCAGGGACAGGAAGGAGTGAGAGCGGATGATTACAAAGGGGCAGGAGGTGAAGGATTTGTTCATTATTTTCATTATGATGCTGATGTCACAGTTGTATATATGTCAAAACTTATCAAATTGTACACTTGAACAAGTACAACTTATTATATTTCAATTATACAGCAGTGAAGCGGTTATAAACAATGTGCACTGCAGTGAGGAGTGGCTATTATCAGCTGCTACTGGGTATCCCACAGAAGGGGGTCAAGCCAGACCCCAGCGGCCACCATGCAGGAGCCAGTCGGAGCCTCCTTCCGGTCCTGGAGACAGCCCACGCCTCCCACTTACTGTCTCTGTGACTCATGTCTGAGTGGGAGAACTGCAGTCAAGTTTTCAAGCCGGTAAAACCAAAGCGAGAAACACAGTGAAGGCCAAAGGAGCCGTAGGACCTTATCGAGAAGGTGTTTTGACGGACTCACCCCTCCCCTGTCGCCCACTTCCTCCCCGCAGATAGCACGGACGCCTGTTCTAGGCCTGGACGTCTGGCCTCCCTGCCCACTCTGAGAATCTCTGCCTTCTTCCCAGCTGAAAACTGTTCTCCAGAAAAACAAAACTGTGATAAAAGACAGCAGCATGGCCTCGTACCAGCTTTTAATGGGCAAATTTGTATGAACAGGGGCAAAATGAAGGACAGCAAGTAAAACACTGAATTAAAAGCCACTTAAATTAAGAATTCAATAGCATCCACTTAACTAATAAATAGTATTCCTCTTTGCCATTGATCGGCCCAGGATTGTAATGAAGAGTTCCAGGGGCAACAGCGGAATGTCTTAATTCATGGTATAAACGTCACCAACTCTTGGGTTCCTAAGATTGAATGCGTCGGAGAAGAGCGGGATGGAGAGCCCGCAGGAATTAATTCTTGAAACATCCCTGCGGGGTCAGCATTATTACACCCTGCTTCTAGGTGGATTTAATATCTGGAGTGCTGGGCAGGGCGCCGTTTGCCCAGGGGAGCCTCTGTAATCATTATTAAGTGATGATGGGGGAGAGAGACCGGAGTTGGAACTCACCCTGGATCGGCTGTCTTATTTATTTTCAAGTTAAGAGACTGAACAAATGCAGTGTTGTTATTATCATGGTGATGATTATTGCTGTAGTGTGTAATAACAGCCTGGAGCTGCCAGAACTATGTGGGGAAGACGGCACTAAGTCACAGGCTTCGGAGAGCTGTTTTCTCTGAGGACCATGTTTTGTAAAATAAGAGTTCATTGGAAAGATGCCTCCCTCCCTAGACTCCCCCCACAAAGGCTCCTCTCCTTGGAGTCAGGCCCTGCATCACAGTGTGTCTTCTCATCATGGGCTCCAGGCTGGCAAAGAGACCCTGAGCTCTGCCTGCCACTTCTTCTTGGAAAGTAAGTGTCAGGGGCTTCAGCTTGGACCCGAAGGCCCTCCCAAACACACCCCCCCCCCCCCCCCCCCCCCCCGTATGGATGTGGTCATCATGAAAAGGCATTTTAGGGATGCAGTCACTCCGAGTCTTCCCAATCTCATTGAGGTCTATTTCCTGCACCCAATGGGAGCAGGCAGTCCGGACAAGAATGCCTTGGACAGGTGCCATCTCAGGTTCAGTGAATGGGGACAGAGCAGAAGGGCCAGGAGGAGTAAAGGTGACTTTCTCTATTCTTTGATACATTCTGGGCATTGTCTGGACACAGGGCTGGGATTCCTAACCCTGGGAAGTCTCATGAGCATGTGAAAGAACATGAAGATGGAAAAGAACCTGAGGTGTCCTTGCCCCCATTTTACAACAATGCTTTCAGTTTGAGCTGAGGACATCAAGCTCAGGGGGATAAAATGGCCAACTCAAGGCTGTACCACTTGACGTGGGCCCTGGTTCCTGTCTCATGGTCCATTCTGTCGCATCGTGCTTTGGGTCGTTCTCAGGTTAGTGAAGTTGAAGGATGAGACACCTGAGAGGTGGCCCACAATCAAGCAACAGGTGTGTCTTGGACACTTACTGAGTCTCTACCCAATGGACAGGCCCTGTGGGAACTTCAGGGAAAAGGCTTATTGACCTGCCCTCGGAGAACTTACTCTCTCCCAAGGAGGCGAGGCTGACCCACAAGAAACCCTCTGTGAGAAACGTCAGGCAGTATATAAAATCAAGCATCATTTGAGAGACAGGGAATGTGGAAATGCCAAGAAAATGGAACCAGTAGAGTGTTCTTATGGGCTCACTTCATAAATAAATGTCCCCCAAAATAACCAGCAATCACAAAAACATTTCTCAGCCTTCCTTTCTTCTTGGACATAGCCTATGGATAGGTACCCATTAACATGCAACCACCAACATAGCATAAGCACGCACTAGGACAGTGGTTCTCAACCTGTGGGTCGCGACCCCTTTGGCGGTCGAACGACCCTTTCACAGGGGTCGCCTAAGACCATCCTGCATATCAGATATTTACATTACAATTCATAACAGTAGCAACATTACAGTTATGAAGTAGCAACGAAAATAATTTTATGGTTGGGTCACAATATGAGGAACTGTATTTAAAGGGCCAGAAGGTTGAGAACCACTGCACTAGGAGATGCAAGGTCACGCTCACTCATGCCGCTGTCTTTGTTCCTAGTGATGTGGGGCCAGACTGGGGGAGTTTCAGGCTGCACCAAGCCCAAGCCAACAGAGCACATCCTGGACCACTCACAAAGCCTCATACCAGCCAATATCTGCTGGCGTAGAACCTACTGGCCCAGAGCCTCCGCGGGTCCCCCTGGAGAGCCATCTACCTTGGCAGTCTCTACCTTCCCAGGCCTCCTGCAACACTGCCCTAGCTCCCACGGGAGCCCTGTGCCTGGGGCCTGACTTGATTCCTCCCGGTACCACAAACACCAGAGCTTGGAGGGTGATTTCCCCTCGCCCAGAACACCCTTCTTGCCTCTCCATCTGGCTAAATCTGACACATTCTTCGGGACTGTCCTCCATGCCCGGACTGCTATAGCTCGCATGGCCCCTCCGTCCTCTCGGTCTCCAGTACCCTTGCAAGTGGCATCATTGGAGTGGCCGGGCAGTGACATGCTCATGCATCCTCCCACTTATGATCCCAGCACCCCAAGGGCAGCTTCACACTGTGGTCATCTCGCACCTGCCCAATGAGTCTCCAGAATTAAGGCTTAGGGGACAGGAACAGACCCAGAGGTGACCTAGTTATCCCTTTCTTTTTTTTCAGCTGAAGGAATCAAGGACCTTCAAAAAAAAAAAACCATAATGAGTGCATGCAGCTGAGCTCTATGGCAGCCTTAAAATGACTACCCACCCTCCTTATGATCCCAGCACCCCAAGGGCAGCTTCACGCTGTGGTCATCTCGCACCTGCCCAATGAGTCTCCAGAATTAAGGCTTAGGGGACAGGAACAGACCCAGAGGTGACCTAGTTATCCCTTTCTTTTTTTTCAGCTGAAGGAATCAAGGACCTTCAAAAAAAAAAAAAAACCATAATGAGTGCATGCAGCTGAGCTCTATGGCAGCCTTAAAATGACTACCCACCCTCCCTTGGCCCCATCCACTTACTGCAGCAGAGCGCTGAGGGGTGAGTAGTGTTAGGGCTGCTCGTGGGCTACCTGCACTCTAGGCTCTGGGGTACTATATGTGGTCAGTCCATGGGGCTCCTGGGTGACAATGAAGCTGCTAGAGGAGCAAAGGACATAGACAATACACAGGAGGAAATACAAATAATAAACCAACATGTAGAATAAATCAGTAATCAACGATATGCAAATTAACCACTCAAGCCCCCTCAAATGCAAAGTAAGGCCATCATGTACCATTTTATACTTATAAATTAGCCCCAAAAATGGAATCAACATACCAAATGTTGGTAGGACTGTGAGAAAATGAGAACATTCATAAATGACTAATGACATTAAGACCTGGTGCAACATTTGGGAGAAAATATTTAGCAAAACATATCAAGACCCATCTCGATATTCGTGCCCTGTGACCTAGTAATCCCACCACTGGGATTTCATCCTGGAGGTCTGCACAGCCTCTCTCTCAGCCGCTGCTGCTGAATCAGCACTACTCCAGGCCCCCGATTGTTAATGCCTCCAGTGTGTGGGTGACATCTCTCCAGTCAATTAATGAGCCCATCTTTGTAAGATATAACATTAGCCAGCCTGGCTCACATCAATTACAGTCAAAGGCTGGGCCGTAATCATGGGGTGGATCAGACTGAGCTGCTCATTGTTTAAAAAGACCACAGAATCAAATCACCTTTATAAATAAAACTAGGATAAATCAGAGAGAAACAAAGGAAGGAGCACTCGCCGCACGTCACTTCACACAGCTGGCTGTGTCACAGCACATCCTCACACGCCCAGCCAGGCTCGCCACTCTCCCCAGGCTCAGCTGGATGAAGGACCTCCTGGGCTCTTCTGAGTGGCTGGGTTCCGCTGTCAGGCACCATCCTGGTTTCGCAGAGGTGGGGAAACAGCTTTTCCATGTGCTGGAAAGTGGTGGTGCTTCGGAAAAGCTGGCTGCAGGGGTTGGGATTAGGGAAGCTGGGGAGGGCTACCACCAAGTCACCATGGCAACAGTCTCCCTGGCATCACCCTCCCTAACCCGGCCAGCCCCCACCAACTGGTCTGCTCTCACAGGGACTGTGACTAACTGCTTCTCCATGTGGCAGACACTCCCCACAGGCTTGTGCCTATGAGCGAGAGAGAGGGCGGCCTATACTCTTTTACCTTCACAGAGGCCTTCGTAGGCACTTTGCCACTCTTGTCTCAATTCAGCCCCACAGGCAGGAGGGTGGTGGAAGGAAAGGGTTGCAGATGAGAAAGGGAAAGACAGAAAGGGTGAGTTGTCTGGGGTGTTCACAGGTGAGTGAGACTCACCTATCTGGGCAGACAATGGGAGGAGATGGGGTTAGAGGAGGGATGTGTTCTACTCCAGGTGGTGCCACACCCTGGGAATCTCACTTCACCTTTCTGGTGAGGGATGTGTTCTACTCCAGGTGGTGCCACACCCTGGAGAGGTGGGGAAACAGCTTTTCCATGTGCTGTGGCTAAGGGGGAAATGGAGGGCTGGACAGGAGCCAGAGATCCTAGGCTTTCAGATTAAACTGTGTAGTGCAAAAATAAAAATGGGAGTTCCAACATAAGGTAGCCAGGCTTGCCATAGTTACATTACAAACCATGCATATCTACTCTCTGTCCACTATAAACCATCCAGTATCACTATATTTTCTAAAAAAAAAGACGCTTTAACTCCCTCCAAATAGAAAGGGCATAATCTCAAAATAAAGAATAATCCTTTATTTGGATATACTTAGCATTACAGGTGTACCTCAGAGATACTGTGGGTTCTCTCCAGAACCTTGGAATGAAGTGAGAATTGTGGTAAATCGACTGGTAACCTTTTGCTGGTGGAGGGTCTTGCCTTCAGTTTGCAAAAGCATGCAACAGCTGTGAAGCGCCATAAAGTGAGGTATGACTGTATAGAATCATTTTTCTCACTTCACTTCAGCCTGGTGAAGACTTCAGTGACAACTCGTAGGAACCTGAGGGCATGTGTTTGGGAACCTCTGAAAGGTCAGTGATCCTGCAGAAAGTAGCAGAGTGGACATCGCCATCCCAGGAATGGACTTGAATTCAGGGTGAGCTCTCCATTGGCACCAAGACCTGGGTCTCCCTGGGGCGATGCAGGACCCAGCAATGTAGAATGGCACCCTTGTTTTGTTTGGTTTTATTTTATTTTTCCAAAGCAGGAGCAACTTTCCCCCTGAAGAGACAAAAACCTGTTTCTCCTTTTCCTCTGCAGCTTTCCCCAGTTAACCTCTCTTCTAAGCAGAGGAATTTTGCTGGCCAGCTTAAGTGTTTTAAAAGGTTCTTGGTCCCAAGTGCAGCCCCACCGGCACCCCACCCCAGCAAGGCCGTGAGGTCCTGGCGTGACCGTGTGCACTCGGTAAAGGACGGATGATACGCACTCCAGGAAAAGGTAAAGGCCAGGCCGAGCTTCTGGATGGGGTAAGTGAGAGAACGGAGCCCATCTCTGGGTTCCTGTTAGAAGTGCCTGCCTCCTGTCCCCTTCTCCCTAATGCCCTGGGGCTCAAACTTGAGCCAGAATTCAAGAACCTGCAGGGCCTATTAAAACAGATTCCTTGGCCCCACCCCAGAATTTCTGGTTCAGTGGGTCTGGGGTGGGGCTCCAGAATTTGCATTTCCGACAAGTTCCCAGCTCTCTGAGGCTGCTAGTTTGGGGCCACATTTTGAGAACCACAGCTTGACAATCTATGACGAGGCATCTGGGATCCAGAGCTGGAGCAAAAGACTCAAGGATGGGGGAGTCGGCTGGGAACAGAGACTAGGCTGCAGCCAGGGGAGGGGCGTGCTGATGAGATGTGGAAGTCTGGAGGAAGCTAGATGTTTTCCAGAGGCCACAGAATTTCTTTGCAGGGTGTCTGTGATCCCCACTCACAAAGGGGAGGGCAGGTTTACAACTCTGTCCCCTGAACACTGAGCTCCTGAAAGGCATCCTAGCATGAGCCCTGCCTGGCTAGAGGCACTTGGAGGTGAGGGACCTCCTCTCCCACTGGGCTCTTCAGCCCATCACAACCCTGCAGGTCAAGTCCGTGGGGCTGGGGAGCCGCATTTCATTCTCAACTCATCTTTGTCTTTTGTTGGAGCTTCCCAGTTCATTCTTTCCCAGCTTCATCGCCCAGCCCATCTGAATTATGACCCTGAGTTCCTTAACAAGGGCACTAACACAGCCTGGATGTTGGGAAGTATGGGTACAGGATATCCATGATCCCACACAGCCAAGACTTGCCCTGCATCTTAGTGATAGGAGCAGAAATAGAATATTGGGGACCAGCTATAATTGTAAGAAATATTAATCATGCTCTGTTAACTGTGATTGTTTTGTTCTAATTAAAGAAGGCACATTCTAACCTGGCTGGGAGTTGCATGTGGGACCTGGGAGCTCACCTGGAAATGCAGATTATCATGGAAAGATTAACAACCTTGTTGCAGAAACCAGAATGGATAGCCCTTTGAAGACCTCCAGCCCTTTGCATATCACTAAGCCCTTTGAAGACCCCCAGCCTTTGCATGCCCGAAGGCCTTTGCAAATCTCCTTTATTACCTGTAAACTGCCCATTGGCATACCCTTTTGCCTACTTCCCCATGTAATCTTTGTCCTTCTGCTCAATATAAGCAGCTGTTTATGGGGAGAGGCAGAGCAGATTTTTATGGATGCCCTGCTGCTCTCCCATACTGCTGGCAGTATTGGAATAAACACTCATATGATTCAACTCTGTCTCTGCTTAATTGGCTCAAGTAGTGATAGACAACATGGACCCATTGATTGTCTGGTTACACTAGCACTGTAGAAAAATTGTACTTTGTTTTATTCACCATTTTAAAGAAACCTCATCACAATAGCAATGCTGCACTGACTTAGTTTACAGGACTTTAGTATGAGTCACTTTCTTTGTGAAAGATAAGGCACCTACAAATTAGATCAATGCACCTACAAAATATTCCTTTCAGAATACTGGTTATTTTAAGCTGGTTATTTTTTAAAAATGAAAGACTCAGGGAAAACCTTTCACCTTCCTCCTAATTGCCTAAAAGAATTTAGATGGAGGACCTGCTCTGAGAAGGGAGATATTATAGATAGCTATAGTTTTGCATGAACAAGTGCGCTTGATCAAAGTCTGCCCTGTGCTCCATTGTTAAAGATGGCCCAGCATTTACCAAACATTTGCTCTTCCATCTCCACAGGCATTGCTTTCCTGTTCAGGCATAAAAGCTCTGATTTGTTCTCTGGGTCTCAAAGTCTTATGGAACCTCCATATGTACATATGTAATAAATTTGGTCATTTTCTCCTGTTAACCTGTCTCATGTTAATTTGATTATTAGTCCAGTCAGAAGAACTTAGAAGGGTAGGAGGAAATTTCTTTTTCCTTGCCCTCACACCCAGTTTCATTTTTCCCTTGTGTTATAATTAGCTTTATAGAATAGATATTTTTTAGTTTTGCATGGAGGTGTATAGATATAGATATAGATAGTGCTAGAGATAGATATAATTAGATATAGAGATATAAACATCAATGCATGTATGGATATATACAAATAAATAAATATAACCAGGCCCACAGTGAAGGAAAGAGTAAAGGAGGGGTTTCAATGATAACCATGATACTTTATTTCTAAAAAAAGAAAACAAGGGATCCAAGTTAAATATGGCAGAAATGTTAACGCTGACTAATTATAGCTCATGGAATATGGATCATAGTTATGTAATTTCCCTGTACATTAATGCATGTTTGAAATCATTCCTAACTTTTAAACTTCCATAAAAATATTACCTGCAGGAAATATGCCAAAATATTTAGAATGATTTTCTCGGAGTAGTGAAAACATGGGTGATTTTCTTCTTCTTTCTATTTTTCTGTATTTTCCTCCTTTATGATAAGCAGGTGTTGTTTTGCTAAGAAGGGAGAACATGTGACCTATCAAAAAGGGAAACAATCCACCCTGTCCCTGCTATCTCACTAAGAAACACACTGTAACCTGAATAAAATGATAATTTCTGTAAACTTCATGGTGTGTCACTCTTTACATGCCACTTCAATCCACCTGTTTCATAGGTGTGTGAAGCAGATAGGCAAAGTGTGCCAATAAATTGTTTGTTCTGGTTACACATGGTTATTATGGATGGAGCTGGGTTCAAGGACTAGTATTTAAGGATTCTTAATCTCATGCTTTTTTGGCTGCACCAAACTATCTCTTGACAAACCAAACAGCCATTGATATAAATGTATACAGCTGCTCCCAAGTATCTGCTTTAGGGTGTATCTGTTAAATCAGGTACTTTGAACTTGAACCCTAGTTTCTCACCGAAACAGCATTACGATAGCAAGTTAGTTCAAAGGTTCTCAGAAGTCACCATTTCCACCCTGACCTCTCTTGGAAGAGTTGCTATTGGTTTGGGTCATCTCCATCAGTATGATTCATCAGGCATCTCAAACTCCACGCTGGCAAAACTAAGCTGTTTACATTTCACCCAAACCTTTCCCAGTTTTCCTTCTTTTCGTAAGTGCCATCTTGGCCCACGGTAGCTCAATCCAGAAACTTTTGGGAATTATCCCTGACTTGACCCTCTTCCTTCCCAGCCCCCAACCATCCATCTCATCACTGTTGACATCCAACCCATCACCAAATTCTGCTGAGCGTGTCTCTAAAGTATATCTCAGTTCCACCCACTTGTCTCCATGCTTCTGCCACTGATATGATCCAGGCCACCATCCCCTCTCCCCAGAACTCTAGCTTACAACCTTTGGACCCTTGTTTAGAAAGCAA
Organism: Myotis brandtii; assembly: GCF_000412655.1. NCBI lineage: Eukaryota > Metazoa > Chordata > Mammalia > Chiroptera > Vespertilionidae > Myotis > Myotis brandtii. The sequence goes on along the minus strand of NW_005371384.1, from coordinate 939,545 downwards.
AGAATAGGAGTCTGGTCCCTAGACGAGGGTCCTGGCTCTCATGTTTGGGGTGTTTATTAAATCAGTGAGCATCTAGTCTTGTTCTGGCTGAGGAGCTATTTGCAAAAGTGTCCTCACTACCATTTTCCCTCCCCCCCCCCACACCCCACCCCACGTGGCCCCTGGTTCTCGTCACAGAGACTTACTCTCGGGGCTTTGTCATCTTCCAACTTGAAGCTAAATTTATTTTTCCTAATTACAAGACATACTTACTGCCAGAAAAGAGTCACGAGTGAGCAAAAACAATGACAATTAATGGAAAGGCCCGATCTTTAGCAATGAAAATATAATTGGTTAATTAATTAACCGATCATCAAAACAGCCCTAGCTGAACTGGTAAAGTGCTTACATAAACAAACCCTGCAAAACCAGATATGAATACTAATGGCCAATGCCAGGATAGTCTTCTTAAACCTATGGTTTCCTAGAAGGTGTCAGACTACTTCCTAATCAGTGTGGTTCCCCTCTGTGGAGGCCAGGGCTAGTGCACGGCTCTGCATAGCATCAGGGCGTGCATGCAGCGGGGAACTTCAAGCATCGAGGGGCTCAGAGATCATTCATTCCCCTGAGTTCCCCGCACGCAGGACACAGCCCAGCTCTCAGAATCTAAGCCCAGTGCCCAGCACCATGCCTGACCCAGAATGTGATAAAATGAGTCAAATCCAAATCTCTGATTAAAGAGAAGAGTTGAAGCCAAGAGAGGTCGCCAACTTGCCTAAGATTTCAGGGTTCACTTTTTTTTAAAAATATATATATATATTTTATTGATTTTTTACAGAGAGGAAGGGAGAGAGATAGAGAGTTAGAAACATCGGTGAGAGAGAAACATCGATCAGCTGCCTCCTCCACATCCCCCACTGGGGATGTGCCCGAAACCAAGGTACATGCCCTTGACCGGAATCGAACCTGGGACCCTTCAGTCCACAGGCCGGCGCTCTATCCACTGAGCCAAACCGGTTAGGGCTCAGGGTTCACTTTTGATAGAGTGAGATCACCACACACAGATCCCCTGACCCTCGGTCCACACTATGTTATGCATTCAAAGGAGGAAAAAGATTTCAAACTTTCTCTGCCTGCACTTGATGTGCTTTTCTAGCGCTACGTGACCCAGAAAGGACTGCTCAGCACCGTCTTCCAACGCGCAGGTAAACAGCGGGAGCAGTGCAGAAGTGCACCCTGGGCGAGCCTGCGCGTTCTTTCCTTGGCAGGTAAAGATGCCACATTTAAAATCAATGAAAAACAGAAGCCTCTGACATCCAATCATCTGCCGAGCAGCATTATGGTGAGAACATTAAGCAATGGGGACCAACAAATACAGACCTGCTTCCTCTCCTCGAAGGCTAATCTGATTTTGGAAAATTGCTTTTGGAAACATCTTAGGTGTGGAATCCCAGAAATGGGCTCAGGAGGATATGGACTCAGAAGGAGAGAAGGATGGGCTGTGAGGTGCTGGAGGAGGACAAGGCAGATGACAAAAACAGCGGCAACCACGATGAGGCACAGATCACCAGGACAATACCATGGCCTCGGATTTTATGATCCAAAGTCACTTCCAGAATCCTCCTATTGTAAAAATCCTTCCCCCACCTCATGAGAAATAATGCTTCTCATTCCCACTCTCACTTTCTTGTTTTCCAGCTGCGAAATTGGCCCTAGCAGGGCTGCAGGTGTGTTCCTAAGTTTACTCCGAGATGTTCTGTCCCAAATAAAAGTGCAAAATAAATAGCTCTTCTGCGTAGATTTTGAGAATTCGCAGCTATTCCAAGGAAGGCTAGACCTCCTCATAAGCTGTGTAACAGTGTGCGAGGTGCACGTTTGCGGCTGCATAATTAAGGACAACACAGGCTGGTGGGGACACACCTGGACGTGGGGAAGGGGCGTGTAGCTTCGGCCCTGCCTCACAGCAGCCTTGGAATTTCCTGCAACAGAAGGCGAAAGCATTCCTCCCAGGGCTAACCTTAGAGACAGACACACTAGGTTGATAATGAACAATGGAGTTCTAGCGCTCAGAATTTGGAACCACAAAAACAGCACAGGAGCCTTTTTTAAAAACCAGCTTCCTTTCTGCCAGGTAGCAGCACCCTCTCTTTCTGGACACTGGGGGCGGTGGAGCAGGAGTGGGTGGGTGAGGAATATAGGCTCACTCAGCAGGACGGCTGCAGGAAACACTCAGGTGGCTCCAACAGACAGATTATTCCCAAAGATGGCCACTGCAATCTCCTGCCAACAGATGGGTATCCCCTCGCCCCTTCGTCTGGCCCGGCCCTATGATTTGTTTCAATCGACCAATAGAATGGTCCAGCTTCCACCTTTGCAGAAGCAGGTTTCAGCCACGTAAAGAAGTCCGGCTGTTCTACTTACTGCAGAGAGAGGCCCCGGAGAGAGAGGTCCTGAGGACTGAGGGGCCACGTGCAGAAAACTTGAGGCTCCAGCACCGAGGCCCCACACAAGGGAGTGGCACTACCTCAGACCCTCCAGCCCAGCTGAATGACCCAAATGGGAGACACAAAAGCCGTCCTGCAGAGTCCTGCCTGAATGCCTGAGCCACATGACTGTGAGCAAATGACTGTTTCAAGCCACGCTATCTGGGGACGGTTTGCTGTGTAGCAATAGGTAAAAACACCAACCAACTGCTCTCTCCTGCCAACTAATCTCTCCCAGGCTGTGCCCTGGGGGACTGGAATGGTTTTAGTTTTGATTTTGTTTCTGCTTTTTTGTTCTTCAATTCATCAGCTGGAGAATCTTGCTGGGGACAGGGAAAATTGATTTGAGATGGAAAGAGCCCTGCCTGAGGGGGAATCGGTTGCCCGGACACTATCACAGGTGTGTCACATGTGCTCAGAGGGAGGAAGTCCATGGTGTGGACCTTCCCAGGGCCTGGAGGGCAGCCCCATGGAGCTGGTCCCCCCGCCCAACCCCTCTCCTCAGAACACAGAGCGCTGACTATTCCGTGACACCTCAGACCCTAGACAATCTGCCCCAGTCCATCAATTCCTCAGAGCACACCTGGAACCAAAGGTCAAAGGTCCTCCCCAACCTCTGTCCACAGTCACCTACACAACCACGTGACTAGCTCCACCCCAACTCTGACCACATTTATTTATATATTTATGAACATTTCCTTTCTAGATGATAACCTTGAACACCAGGGTCTCTGTATTCGCACAGTTACACTTACTCAGACCCGCAGCCCCCAGCCATGATTTATCTAATCCAGGGCAGGACCCCAGGCCCAACACCCAGATGGTCTGAAATTTTCTATTGGCTATTACTTGTTGACTTTAGCTTGACTAGGCAATTTTTTAAAATTAAAAACACTTAGTGTTTTGACCCAGTAATTCGAGTCCTAGGTATAAAGCAAACAGAAATGCTTACAATCATTCACCAAAAGACATGTGCAAGAAGAATCATGGCAGCCGTAACTGATTGTTATAGTCCCGATCTAGAAATTATCCACATACCCATCTAAAGAAAGAGGGGTGAATGATGGCACAGTCACATAATGAAATGCAATATGAGCAGCGTAAATGATACAACTACACAAAACAATATGGATGAATCCTCACACATGTAGTGAGTGAAATCAGGCAGACACAGTGTAACCAAACATGATCCCATGTATGTATGTATGTATGTATGTGTGTGTGTATGTATTTATTTGAACATGATTCCATTTAGATAAAGTTCAAATATGGTCAAGACTGAGCTATGCTGTTGAAAGGACAGTGGTTACCCTTAGGGATATGACAATGACTGACTGGAAGGTGGCTTCTTGGATGCTGATCATACTCCATGTCATGATCCAGATGCTGGTTCATGAGTATATTTACTCTGTGAGCCAAACACTAATGATGTCTGCATTTTTCTATGAATGTAATACTGCAATAAAAAAGTTTATCTTAAAGCATGAAAAAAGGAAAAAAGCACTATTGATGAGGGTGCACAGAAATGGATATTTTCTCACATTAGGGATGTAAATTAGTATAGCTTTAAGAAAGGGAATCCAGCAATATTTATCAAAACCTTTGAAAACTTCATATCCTTTGACCTAGTAATTCTAGCTCTAGGAATTTGTCTTCAGGAAATAATGAGAGTATGGCACTTGTCATAGGGTTATTTGTGAGAGGGAAATTTTGGAAATAACCTAAATAAATGTAGGGCATGTGTATACTTATTATGCAGCCACTAAACTATGTTTTGTAAAATATTTAATAACAATGTATCACATGAGAAAAGAGTGATTTATAAATGAACTAGAGGCCTGTTGCACGAAGAGATTCGTGCAATAGGCCTTCCTTTCCCCTGGCTGCTGGCACCGGTTTGCCTCCGGCACCCTGGGCCCAGGCCTTTGCTCTGGCCGAGTTCTGGCCGGAGCTGGCCCCAGAAATGTCAGGCATTGCTGCTCCGCCGGCCCTGGGCCGTCAGGCTTCACTGCACCCCTTGGAGCCTACGTATGCAAATTAATCGCCATCTTTGCTGGCAGTTAATTTGCATATCGTGCTGATTAGCCAATGGGAGGCGTAGCGAAGGTACGGTCAATTACCATGTTTGTCTATTATTAGATAGGAGAATAAACGCAGATAGCCATGCAGAAATTAATAAATTAATTCATCAGCCATTGAACATGTATGTACTGAAATAAATATTCCATTGCCAGACACTGGGGAGAGTAATGAATATGGCTTAGGGCCTCAAGTACTTTAGTGTAGTCAGACTTGAAGTTGAATGTGAATTATTCACAGCTGATGAAATAGGAAGAACAACTAATCTGAAGTCATATTACATGATTTTGGTCTCAGCTCTACCATTTACTTTTTTTTTCAGCACCTTGGTAGGTGAGCTGCTTCTCTCTATTCATCATTTTTTTTACCTGTAAAATGAATATAATAAGGGCTTTCCCAGCTACCTCACCCTGACGTCATTGGCTGCACAGAAAACTCTACTGAGTGTGCCCTGAAGATGTTGGCCAAATATCATGATCAGGTGACCCTTCATGTCTTGAAGGAAAGGGCACACATGCTCTCCAGTTCTACCCCCCCCCCCGCCCCCGCCAAGACTTCTTCCTGCCTCAAGGTTACTCCACTGAACTAAATTAGAAAAAATAAACAAAATAAAGCTCCCCTGAGCTTGCTCTCAGTGCCAGCATCCATAATAGAGTGACTAATAATTAAAGGCAGAGGGAAGTTCTTTCTATTATTGAATTCTACGTGCATTGCATGATGGTAGAGAATGTGGTCTGAGTGATGTGGGTTCTTTGACATTTGCTGAGATTTCCTTAGTGGCCTTGTCCAAGCTCAGTTTCTATAACATGTGCCTGAAAAGAAGGCATAGTTTCCATTTATAGAGTGCAGGCTTATAAATAGATCCACTGGCTGATGCTTGTTGCTTGTCTTATTTGAACCTTTTATAGCTTTACAACTTTGTATCTCCTTGATCCACCTGTTTCTGCAAGGTGTGCTAAAAATCTCCTCCAGGAATTGTGGATTTGTCCTTTTCTTCTTTCAATTTTTCAATCTCTGCTTCTCTTATTTTGAAGCTATGTTTTAGGCACATTAAGATTCATGATTATTATATGTCCCAGTGGACTGTCCCTTTCATCTTTAAGCAATAATCTACTTTCTCTATTTATACTTTTCTCCTTATTTTCTGCATTGTAATTAACATTGCATCACCAGATTACTTTTGGTATCGGCATGGTATACATATTCTCTTCCAACCTTTGGCTTTCAATATTCATGTGTCATGAAATTGTATCTGTATCTTATAAATAGCATATACCTGGATTTTGTCCCTTTTAAAAATTCTTTTTTTAATACAAGAGTTTCTTTTTAATGCGAAATTTTATCTGTTTGTGGTATGATATCAGCTTGGGGTTCCATTTCTCAAACTTTTTTTTTAGTTTTTGTTTGCTTTTCAGTCCTGGTCCTTGGAAGATGGCATTTTTTTTGTGTGGATTCCTTGGGCTGATGAGTGAGAGTGTTCATGGTTCTCATTTTACAGATGAAACTACCCTTCATGACTCCTGGAATTAGGCCATTAGTTTCCCAAATACTAGGACCTGAGCTCCCCTCCCCTTGATGGGTTTAGAACTTCAGTTTGTATTCATTTTACCCTATATTAGATGTCTATACCTAATGAGTCATTTGACTTCAGCTCCCACTTAAAAAAAAAGAGAGAGAAACAAAAATTACACTTGTAAATTTAAAAACACTGATCAAAGTAAAAATCATAATAGAAAATTTGAAATACTTAGAACTGAATGATAATGAAAATACTATCTATCAAGCTTGAGGGATGAAGATAAAGCAATATGTAGAGGGAAATTTATAGCCTTAAATTCTGACACTATAAAGAGAAATTATTTAATAATGAACTAAATTAGAAAAAATAAACAAAATAAAACCAAAGAGTATAGTGAGAAACATAAAAAGAAGGAATTAACAAAATACAAAATACAATAGAGAAAATTAGCAAAGCAAATAGATGTCTCTTTAAAAGACTAGCCTCTGGTGAAACTGATTGAAGAGAGAGGGAGGAGAAGAAAATCAAGTATTAGGAAAGAAAGGGGGGACTAATTTTAGAATCTATAATGATTTTAAAAGATCACAAGAAAATAATATGAAGAACTTTAGGCCAATATATTTGAAAATCTAGGGCAATTTCCTGGAAGATTATAATGGATTTACAAAAATGGTTTTTAAAACAAGTAGAAAACCTGATGAATCTTATAACCAGTAAATATGTTAAGTAATTTAAAAAATCTTCCCACAAAAACAACAAGAGGTACAGATGGTTTTATAGGCAAGTTCTCTCTGACATACTATGAGTAAATGATTTCATCTATATAGTCCTCTTAGAGGATAAGAAAAGAAGGCCTATGTTGTAAGACTAATAAAACCAGGAAAGTGTGAAAAAGAAAAAAATTACCAGGCCAATCTCATTCATGAGTAAAGTGGAAAAATAATTGATAAGCTAAATACAGAAATATATTTTTAAAATATATTATATATCATTATCAATGTGAATTTTTTTCAAGGAATTGGAAATAATAGTCTAACATTAGAAAATCTGCTAGTGTAATTCACCATAGTAAGGAATTAAAGGAGATTAATCATATAATCATCTCAGAAAAGGGGAGAGAGCATGTGAGAAAGTACAATGGTTAATACAGATTAAACTTTTAGCAACCTAGCAATAGAATGGAGCTTGCCTAACCTGATAAAGGTCATCTAGCATATTTCAACCATGATACCTAATGGAGAGCATTCTCTTTAATATGGGAAACCACACAAGACTGCCCATTATCTCTGCCTCTATTCAACTCAGACCTGGGCATCCCTAGCCAGCCCATTTAGGCAAGAAAAAAAATGAAGGACATGCAAATTGGAAAGGAAGAAAAGAAACTATCATTATTTAAATATGACATAACCTTCCACAGAGATGTAAAAAAATATATAGCAATGTATTAGAATAAATAAGAATAGGAAGATTGCTAGTTTTAAGATCAATATATACATTAATTGTATTATTATATTCCTAAAAATAATTTTTAAATAGATATAATTTGGTATTAGGAAGAATTAACATCTATTGAAATTAAAAAAAAAGTGGAAACTGCTGACGGAACTTCACTGGCCAATCAGGGCAGTGTGACACCACTTGCCCTCTAACACATAGTCCCCGGCATTGAAGAGATAGGTGGGAATACCCACACACTGTTACTGGGAGTGTAAATAGGTTTTTAAAAACACTGAGGAGCAACTGGGTGACATAAAAATAAATAAATAAAGACCCGTGTATCCAATTACCCAGCAAACTCACTTCTAGATATGTTCTTCATTTCTAGTCTCACACATATGCACCTAGAGACAAGTTCAAGGATATTCATCACAGCATTGAAACAGTGAAAGAAGTAGATGCAACCTAAATGTCCATCAACAAGAGAATGGTTTGATGATCTGAGAAATATTACATAACAAGGGAAAGGAATGAGGCAGGTCTACATGTGTTGACACGGAAAGGCATTCTGTTAAACCCCAAAAACCAAGCACCTCTGGGAGGCAGGCATTCGGGGGAAACCGAGGAATAGAAAGGTTAAGTCACTTGCCCGAGGTAATACTACTAATGAGGATAGAGGAAGGTTTGGGCCTGGGCCTGTCTGACTCCAAGCTTTTCACCATGAGCCCCTGCCTCTCTAGCCTCCAAGTTGCCCAGATCCACAAAAGCACCCCAAAAGAGAAACACCTGTATGTAGGCACCTGCCTCCCAGAGGGGCCCAGTTTTACCCCAGATTGGCCACAGAGGACTCTGCTTTGTTCTTCTACCCCTTCTGCACCTGACCTTGGAGAGGCCAGAAACAGCAGCTGGCAAGAAGTTAGGAGGGGCAAGCAGAGAGAAAAGGTGCCATTGCGCCCCGTGCTCCTCTGCAGATTCCAAACATGGGCAGGGACCTGGGGGTGAGGCGGGTAGAGACGGAGCTGGAGCTGGAAATGGGGAGAGAGATTGAGATTTGGGTTTTAAACTGGACTGGACTTACAATACCTAAGAATGCAGCCATTCCTTAATACCGGGTGTGACCAGGAAAGCTAGGGGTCTGCCCAAGATTTGATACAGGACTGGAGAGAAGAGCCCAGGAAGTGGTATGAAATATACAGTGAGGTGAGAAAAAGAAAGCTCTTCCATGATTTTGCCCATGGACCCTGGCTCATGGCACGAAGCACTGAAACCATCGGCTACTACGATGACTCCTAACTATTTTTGTCCCTCACCCAGGGGCAGGCACTGTGCGGACACGTCACCCGGCTGTAACTGACCTTGCTGTGCCCACCCTCCATAGATGGCCATTTCTCTGAAGGCAAGACCCGTGTCTCGCTCAGTATTAAAGCTTCTCTGTTAGTGTGTTACCTATAGACCCTCAATGAAGGTCTGATTCCGGAATGCTCCAACCCGTGAATCACCATTTGGCATTTATTATTATTCACCTCATCTCCCTCCTCACTTCTTTCTCTTTCTGATACCACTTCAATCTGGTGGAAATACTAACAAACTTCAGAGCAGCCCCCAAATAAGAAAGAGGGGAATCAGGAGGGGAAAAAAAAAGTCCAAATATTGCAAATACATGAATTGTCAAAGGGGGAGAGGGTAGAATCAGAACAAAAAATTGTAGCAAAAGAGCCTCTCACCTTCTCCCTAGGAGGTGCAGGCCCCAAGGCTTCGCACCATCAGTCTTCTGGTGCAGAACACTGTGAAGATTTATCAACGTTTTTAACTCCCCTGAGAACAATGAAATGAAACAAACTGGAGATCCAGGCCCATGATGGTGGCGCTTTTTCAGCCTAGTGCTGGGGCCTGGGCTGGGCCTGCTGCGGCCACTGCAGGAGTCATTCAGAGGGATCTCCCCTGAGAACAATGAAATGAAACAAACTGGAGATCAGGCCCATGATGGTGGCGCTTTCTCGGCCAAGTGCCGGGGCCTGGGCTGGGCCTGCTGCAGCCATGGCAGGAGTCATTTGGAGGGACGAGGTGTTTACATCCCTGGAGGAGAGCGAGCAGGTGGCTCTGGGACCCAGGGAGAAGGCAGCAGAGGCTGGAGAGGGGACTGAGCCACCATAAGGTGGGTCTGCACATTCCAGCCCAGAATTCTGAATTAATCACCTGCAGGAGGCATAGTGGGCAGATGGGAGGGAGTTACAGGGAAGGAGTCAAACCAGCAGTCAAGGCAGCTGCTAAATTTAACCTGGTTCCCAAAGCAGGACTTAATTAAATTAGTCCTGCACACCCCCTTCCACCCTCCAGGCCCCATTCCCAGGTGGGATTTTTCTGTTTCTAGCTTGGCTCACATTATAACATGGGCCTCCAGACGCTGATCCCCTTGACAGGTGCCCCAGGCCAGCTCCTCTGGTGCTGGCGCTGGAAGGAAGCACAATTCCCAGCTGTCCTGGCCGCTCCCGCAGTGCGGAGTGCCGGGAGCAAGGCCATTTGCAAGGCCAGGCCAACCCCGCACCAGGGCCCCCTCCACCCCGCCAGCAAGGCAGGACCCTCACATCGGGGCAAGCATTCTGTGACCTGCCTGCGCTGGCCCTTCCCTGGTCATTGTCTGTCCCTGCACAGAGGCCTCAGCCCCTCCAGCACCTGTTGACCTCTGAGCAGCCCCTTGGGTGTGGCCGGGAAGGTGACTACTGTTCCTGGAGTCTGCTGAGTGAGCTATTGGTTTCCACATTTTCAACTCAGACCCTTCCCTTCAGAATCTGTAATTTCCTCTGCACGCACCACCCGCCATTCACCATCATCCCTTTCATTCATAAACCTGATGCAACTGAATAGGAATTAGGAGACCCAGGGTGGAAGTCAGCATCACTCTAACCTGTATTTGCCCCACCCGCTTCCTCCTGTACAATGGAGAAGCTCAGGTCTCGAATTCCACTCTCCTTCCCCATCACCTGCAAGCTTGGTTAACACAGAGTGCTGGCCCTGCCCCAGCGTCTCTGCCCCAGCAGGTGCAGGGTGGGGATGAGAATTTGCATCCTCATAGGCTCCCAGGTGATGCTGATGGTGCAGGCACAAGGACCACACTTGGAAAGCAGCTGCTCTGGGTGATGGCTGTCACCCGGGCTTATCCCTGGCAATTTGTTTGGACTTGCTGGGCAGCATTTTGTGGGGACAGAAGTAGGACCAGACTCCTGGTGCCCCGTGAGCTCCAGTTCAGGGTTCCTTCCAGGAGGCTTCCTCCATGCAAGTGAGCAGGGTGGGGCCCATGGGGGCAGGCAGCTGGGTGCTTCTCTCTTCCCTGGCCGCCCACAGAGCCGCTGCCTCCTGGGACCCCAACCCAAGAAGCCTTGCCTGGGTCAGCTGCTCTCAGAGGTCAAATTCAATTCAACAAACCGTTGAGACCTCCTTCTAGGCACCTGGCCCACTTTGGGGCTCAAATGGTTTAGGAAACCTAAAGCAGCCCGAATCCCGGGAGCTTAAAGTCTAGATGGCAGGCCTGAGGCAGCTCAAGAGCAAAAGTGCTGCCCCCTCTGACCGCTCCCCTTCCAGCTCTATCAGCAGCTGAGTGGGGTGGGTGGGGAAGGGGTCCTTCTCTGAGTGCCTGAAAAATCCCAGGAAGGAGTGTTGTGTTGGCCCAATAGGGACACAGCCTGGGATCAGGTGTCAAATCTGCCCCACCACATATGCCCTTCTCCACTGGCACCAACAGTCAGAGCCCAGAAAGGAAGCATGTCCCTCCGACAGAGAACCTGTCACCTGGACCACACCCACACCCTCCATTCCCACCTTCCTTGTCCCCACTCCCCACTCAGGCTGGAAGGCATTGGGAAAGCCCAGCAGGCGGAGCAGACCAGGGCTGCTGGGGGCAGGAGGGGAGAGGATCCCCAGGCGCCTGTCCAGCCAGGCAGCCTCCGCCTCCAGGCTGCCTTTCTGTGTCCTTAGAAAGCTGCTCCCCGAAGGGCTCCTCACTGGGGGAGCCTCGACGGCCGCGGCTAAACTTTTACCACCGAGTGTCCAGGATGAGTTCCGGCAGTTCATTAATCTCTCCCCTCCTTTTTTTTTTTTTTTAAAGTTTCTCCTTTTGGGTTCCTAACGCCTCTCTACTCGGCTTTTCTTAACTTTTGGACATAATTATGTTCATTTTAAAAACCGGGTAATGCAGGCACACAGCACAACATCTGAAAAGCATGAAAGAACATACCGTAGTCCCCCTCTTATCCGCGGTTTCAGTTACCCATTGTCAACTACGTCCAAAAATATTAAATAAAAATTCCAGAAATAAACAATTCGTAAGCTTCAAATTGCGCACTGTTCTGAGCAGCGTGATGCCGCCTCATGCCACCCGCTCCATCCCACCTGGGACGTGACTCAGCCCTTCGTCCGGAGGTCTCCCCCCACACAGACGCTTCCTGTCTGTTAGTCACTTAGTAGTTGTCTTGGTGATGGATCAGCTGTCACCGTATCACAGTGCTTGTGTTCAGACAACCTTTGTTTTACTTAAGATTGACCCCAAAGCCATTCTCCTAACTTTTGTTACAGTATCCTATATAATAAAGATGTAATACGCAAATGGTCATTACATTAAGACAGCATAACGACCGGATCATGGATCAGCAGAAGGGTGGGGCAGTGAGCTACAAGTAGGCGGTGGAGAGCTACTGGAGGGGACAGGGCAGCAAGCTATGAAGGGGGGGAGAGGCAGGGAGAGCTACAGGAGGGCGGCAGCGAGCTACTGGTGCATGGATTCGTGCGCAGGGCTACTAGTATTGTTATAATTATTCTATTCTTATTATTAGCTACTGTTGTTAATCTCTTACTATGCCTAATTTACAAGTTAAACTTTATCATAGGTTTGTCTGTATAGGAAAAACCATCTTATATCAAGGGTTTGGTGCTAGCAGTGGTTTCAGGCACCCCTTGGGGGTCTTGGAACGTATCCCCCTATGGGCTGAGTGCAATTTCTCTCCTGTAATGTGTTGTCTGTGAGGAGACCTCTGCGCCCCGTGTCCTGTGAGTCCTCCAGAGATTTGCCAACTGTGTGCCAGGATTTTCACAAGCCATCTCCCTTTACACAAATAGTGGCTTCCTACACAAACTGCCCTGGGCCTTGCTTTTTTCTTTTATATTTTTGTTTAATTATAAAATACCCCCAATATATTGACAGATAGTGAGTCATAACAAACATCCTTGAACACCCCTCCAGCTTCATTACATCTTATGTGATCCCATCATGGGCTGTGTTTCCCTTTGGATTTGGATTTTAGAAATAAAATGTTACACGTATGGTTGGGGCCCCATGGACCCATCCCTGGTCGGGTTCCCTGCTCCTCCCTCCCCAGAAACTCTCTGATGCACTGGCTGTGTATAGTCTCCCACTTTCCTACTTCCCCTCCTACCTGAGGAAATCCCTCCTGGGCTATGATGTGCTCAGTGGTTTTAGATGCCGTCGGTTTGGAATCCGGCAGCATTCACAGTGATTTCCCCGTTACCCTAACAAATGAGGTGCTATTAGAGCGGGGCTCGGCATTGTACAGCACCAGGCAATTGCAGGATGTTTTAAACCTCACAGACTCCCAAACAGCATTGTCCCCTTCAGTCAGAAGTCACTGCCAGTGGCATACATCACGGCTAAAAATCAATGCTTGCAAATATCCCTGCAGGAAGGCAGAAGCATTAACTTTATGAATTCTCCTTCTGTTTACACCCTCGTTAGGAGGATGAAATGTTGCTCCGATTGGGCCAGGCTCTTTGCTGCTTCGGAGGAGGTCCTTTATGAAAACACGTGCCTCGGTTTTGGTATGATCTGTGTCACGCAATAAATGCCTGCGGTAGCTGCGAAATGCAAGCTCCATCTCTTTGCTTTAGTCACTAAGTGTTGTAAGATCAAAGAAAGAGCTCTGAGTTGACTGCTTTTTTGTTGTTAGTCTTGCTTTTTTAAATATGTTTCTTATTGATTTCACGGAGAGGAGGGGAGAGGGAGAGAGAGAGAGAAACATCAGTGATGAGAGGGAGTCATCCATCGGCTGCCTCCTGCACACCCCCTCCTGGGGATCGAGCCTGCAACCCAGGCATGTGCCCTGATTGGGAATTGGAATTGAACCGCAACCTCCTGGCTCATGGGTTGACGCTCAAACACTGAGCACACCGGCCAGGCATGCCTCGTTTGTCTTGCTCTAGTCTGGGGCTGGGGGCTGCCCTGCCCATCGTTCTTCCCACAGAGGCCCTCGTGGGTGGACGTGGCTATGGCGCTAATGTGGCGGGCTGGGCTCAGAAGGCAGCCCAGGGCTCTGCACCTGGCTGTTTAAGGACCTCCTATCTTTACAGTCACCTCCCACTGGAAATCCAACCCCTGGGACTCTGCGGGGTGTGCCTGAGTGCCCTGCCCACACTTCCCCTCCTGCTGACTGGGGATCGAGCCTGCAACCCAGGCATATGCCCTGATTGGGAATTGGAATCGAACCGCAACCTCCTGGCTCATGGGTCGATGCTCAAACACTGAGCACACCGGCCAGGCATGCCTTATTTGTCTTGCTCTAGTCTGGGGCCGGGGACTGACTTACCCATTGTTCTTCCCACAGAGGGCCCTCGTGGGTGGACGTGGCGATGGCGCTAATGTGGCGGGCTGGGCTCAGAAGCCAGCCCAGGGCTCTGCACCTGGCTGTTTAAGGACCTCCTATCTTTACAGTCACCTCCCACTGGAAATCCAACCCCTGGGACTCTGCGGGGTGTGCCTGAGTGCCCTGCCCACACTTCCCCTCCTGCTGATGGCATTCCCACTCGTATTTACACTGAGCTTTTCCCTATATATGTATTATTTTTTTATCTTTCTACACATGCCCTCAAGACCTCATCTCTCACCCAAATGACCTATCAAGGAAGTTCTTCAATGAAAGCAGTTCTTTCCCTGGGAGAGCACTAACGCCAGCATATAAAATAATAATTTTTCTCCTCCTTGCATGTTCGACAACAGAGAGCTGGCCCCGTCCGGCCGGATCGATGTCTGCTCTCTATCTGGTGAGCGAGCATGCATTGGCAGGATGTGAACTGTGAACGTATGAATCTGAACGTGAATGTCTCAAGTGGATTCACATAACATCCCTCCGCAAAGCCCGTTCCCCCAAAATTGCACTCCACAGCTGACCCCCAGTTAGCTGCTGGCGAAGTCCCGGGAGAGCTCTGGACCTGGCGGGTGTCTGTGAGCCATTTATTTGCAGTTCTGTTCTGTTCTCTGGGTGTGATCTGCGGCTCCATCCTTTGACCTGGGGTCAGCAGGGTCACCTCCCTTTGCAAGCCCAGAGCTCACCATCCAAGCATAGCATCTGGTTTTGGAAGGTTCTAGTCCCATTAGTGCTCACGGGTATGAGGAATGACGCAAGCAGGAGAGAATGAAAGCAGCACTATGATGGTGGCTCAGCACGTGTAGGTCAGGCCAAAGCTTCCCGCTTCTCTCCCCCGTCTCCTTCCCTCCCTCCCCCCTCCCATGCCTTTTCTATCACTGGGAGCGCTTCACATGTACCTGGGCAACAGGACCGATTTGCTACACCGTGGAGCACATATCTTCGAATTTCTCGACTTCTGTGTATTTTACTACTCAGTGATATCATTGTTTCTGTCTTGCCTTCTGACCTGCTCATCCATCAGACTGAAGGAGCAGGGGAAGACAGGCCAGTCCTATCTCTCTCACAGAGTTGACCCTGTGAAAATACAAAGGACGCAGCAACAGGTGATGCTTTGAGTTCATCTCAGGGTTAAAAAATGAGGCGGTGGAAGATCCCAGAGCAAGGTTCTGAAGAAGACTGGGGACAGAGCCAGGGTACCCGGCAGGAGGGGGTGACCAGCCCACAGGTCCAGGCTCAGCTCCACATCCACTCTGCTCTGTGAACTTGGGCTAACTTGCCCCTCAAAGCCTCCGTATCCTTTTCTCAAGGTGAAACCAACAATAAACCTATCTTGCTCCTTGCAGAGTGGAGGGTGGCTTTACAGGTTCCCTTGTTGGGGAAACGGTTCTGTGATAATAAGAGTAGCAAGACTGCTCTGTGCCAGGTGCTGTTCTCAGCCTTCAAGTGCTCAGACTCATGTCATCCTTCCGAGAGCAGGAGGTGGGAGCTATGACCACCCCTGTTTTGCTGATGAAGATCTTGGGGCAGGCAGCTGGGGGCAGCTGGTAGGTGAGTGGCAGAAGCAGGAATGAGCCCAGGCAGTCTGGCTCTTGAGCCCACTTCTTGGCCATCACCCTCTGCGGGCACACAGCATGCTGGGTCTGCGAGCACACCGCACGTGCCAGGCTCCGAATGTTCTCATCCGTGCACAAGGGGTACAGTGTGGCTCGGTCGCATCCTTATTCTCTGAGAGCAGATAACAGTCTAGATCCACTTTAAGATGGCACATGGGAAGGGATTCTCCACTCCAGTGTGGGACAGGCCTCTGTTGTTAAAAAGGCAGCCTTGCTAGATTGGATCCTGGCACGGGGACTTCATTTAATCCAGTCTGAGACAAGGCTGGTTTTCCTTCTGGCGCTCTACGGGCCTGACACTGCGGGGAAGGGGGGCGGGGATGAGGTGCCCAGAGCCTTTGTTACCTTTAATTAGGTGCGCGCTCATTGATTGATTGATTGATTTTCTTCCCTGAGCTGCAGCAGAGGACAGCGCCCCTGCTCCCCGGGCGCGCGGGGCCTGCCACGAGAATTATAACGAGCGCTAAGCAGGCACAGCACGCCATCCCAGGCCCGTGAGACTGCCACCAGCTCCCTGTCAAACCTCAAATTGATTCTGAAATTGCTTTGAGGACGGAAAGTGGTGAACAATTTGAAACCCGTGTAATTATCTGAGTGGCTGTTGCTGGGTGACCCGCCATCATCGCCTGAGCCCATGGAAGGGGCCAGAGGTAAAGTTCCCAAATGAAACAGTTACAGAGCTGGCGGGGCCCAGCCAGTGGCCCTGCAGGACTGACCTCCCAAACACCTGACCCTGAGGCCCAGAGGGGGGCTGCTCTGCCAGCGAAGTAACAGGGCTACCCTTGCAAACACTGCCCCGGCTGTGGCTTTAGAAACAAGCTATTCAATCAGCTGATACCATTGGCACGGCACTTGCCATGTGCCCACCACTGAGAGACACAGTGGGCACACAAAGAGGTGGTACCTCTCCTGTGTGCTAGGCAACCCGAGTGGAGAAAACATTAACAAGGGGAAAACGTTAAATAATACATTGTTCGTTGTAAGACAGGATATGGCAATGCTCACTGAGTGGTAACACTCCAAGCTGACAGTAGCAAGACTGATGCGGCATGGCAGGCCAGTGGCTACATGCTCTCCATGCCCTCCATCCGTGTGCTCAGAGCCTCCGAAGGGTTTGGTACAGACAGAGAAGCTGAGGCTCAGGAAGCTGACGTCACTGGCCCAGGCCCCCTCGGCCCCACCGGTGGCATGCACATGACTGACTAATGCCCAGGAAGCACGAGGAAGGCCACGCCTCATGCCACACAGCCTCTGCTCACCCGCCTTTGCGAAAGAGAAACTCAGAAACACATCCTGGAAAGAAGAAATCAGAGCCCAGCTCTGGGTGTCACCATGGTTGCAACCCAAGGTTTTTACCACTTGAAATGTCTGTTAGTTCCATACAGAGATTCAAACGGGAGCACTGTCCCTATGCTGGCGACATTTCAAAATCACATTTTAGCGAGAAATGCGTCTCAAGACAGTTGCACAGACGTCTCCTTGAATGGGGATGCAGACAGGCAGCCCCTGCCAGGAATCCCCTTCCTCAGCCTGCCTGGGTCCAAGCCCCCCCATACCTCCTCCTGAAAACCCCACCATGGGGGCCAGTCACCCCCATTGCTCAGCCCAGGCCACAGTTAGGGGGGGCTTGCAGAATATGAGCTACTTCCAGGAAGCAGAGACCCTATTCATTCTCTCTCTCTCTCTCTCTTTTTGCTCCCTCCCTCTTTCAGTAAACCAGTCACCCCCATTGCTCAGCCCAGGCCACAGTTAGGAGGGGCTTGCAGAATATGAGCTACTTCTAGGAAGCAGAGACCCTATTCTCTCTCTCTCTCTCTCTCTCTCTCTCTCTTTCTCTCTCTTCTTGCTCCCTCCCTCTTTCAGTAAAATACAAGGTGGGGCAAAAGTAGGTTTACAGTTGTGAGTACACGAAACAGAGTTTATTCTTGTATTATTATTTATTAATTACTGTATTATTTTCCATACAAACAACTGCACACCAACTTTTGCCCTACCCTGTATACACAACATGAAATTTACCCTTTAACTATATTTAAGTATTCAGTTGCGTGGCATTAAGTACATTCACGCTCTTGTGCAATCACCACTCCATCCCTTTCCAGTTAGCACAATGGCTGGGAGAGAGTAGGTGCTCAGTGAATACTTGCTGAATGATCCAGGGTTCCGGTGCCTGGCGGTTGTCTGGCTCTGACACAGACTCCCATTCAGCTGCAAAACCTCGATGTGGTGACCTTCCCATCACACACCGGCTCTGTCTCCTCTCCCCATTGGCGACTGTTCAGCTCGAGCTCAGCCACTGTCCCCAAGCCCAGAAAGGAGCGGGCACAGCCCTCCCTAGAATGATGCCACTTTTATGATGTCCTCGTCGATGTTCACCGAAAAAGAAAACAGAAAAGCAGGCTCTGTAGAGCACCGCACTGAAAACCAACAAGAATGAGCCCCAAGAGGAAAACGAGGTGGGGCACCTTGGACAGTCATGCACGGCTGCGCCGGGGTTTGGGGCGCACAGGATAACGTGGAAGCCAGCGGGCCAGGAACAGGCCTGGCCAGAGATGATTCGCCAACTCTCCGCCACCTTCTTACCACCTCCGCTCCGCCCTCCCACCCCACCCTCCGAAGGAATCTCATGTCTGGCCCAAGAAACAAATGAGGGGCTTTACTGTCCCTGTAATTGCTCCAAATCCCATTAATTACATGGTAAGCCTCCCACAACAGGCCCGCTGCCTGCCCTGACACAGCTGGACCTGGGGCCAGTCTGCAGCCTCCGGGGCCTCAGTTTTCCACCCTTACTGTCCCTGTAATTGCTCCAAATCCCATTAATTACACGGTAAGCCTCCCACAATAGCCCGCTGCCTGCCCTGACACAGCTGGACGTGGGGCCGGTCTGCAGCCTCCAGGGCCTCAGTTTTCCACCCGGTACAGTGAGGGGCTGTTCAATGCTAAGCCCCCTCCAGGCTCCGAATTCTCTGATTCTGAGCTTGAGGGGCCGGGGGCCTCCCCATAGGCCCCAAAGCACAAGACAGCTAATTACTTCTCACTCACACGGTCTCCAGAAAATGTCAACACGCTGGCAGGTCAGAATCGCAGCACTTTCTTTCCCAGCTGAAAAGGAGCTGCCCAGGCCGGGGGTCGAGTGAGGGCCAGTGACGAAACAGGCTGCCAAGTGCCAGACTCAGGCTGGATCCCGTCCACCTAGAACCACTTATTATCATGGTATCGGCTGCCATTAGACCTGCTACACCATTCACAGTGCCGTCTAAAATCACACCACCGTTAAGTACTGCCCCCTCCCTCGGTGAGAACGGGTGTCCCTAAGTGTGCAACTAGCTGTCCCGGAAGCCATGCACGCACTGCTTCTTGGTACATTGTTTTTATGGAGCAGGGATGCCTACAATTACTCTTTTTAAAAAGGAATTATGCCCATCGCCCCTGCCAATCTCTCCGTTTCCTACGCAGGAGCTTTTGTATACTGGTTTTGCATAACGTAGGAGGTACCCATTAGGTGCCAACAATGTATGCACATCACGCAAAGGCATACACACACCGGGTTACTATGTACAAACAAGGGCTCTCTGGTTGAGCTGGTTCTGACCAGTGCACCCCCCATCTCCCCTCCTTGTCCCCAGTCCCCCCACCCCAAGAGAAGGCAGGGGGTCTGGAGTCAGGCCAGCTTCTTAGCTCCAACCCTCCCCAGCTATTGTTCCTCAAGAGAGGTTCTACTGGCGTTTAGGGCAGGACAATTCCCCGTGGTGCCTGTGCCCAGCACTCAGCCATTAAATGCCAGTTTTCCTCCAACCCCAGCAGTCATGTGACAACCAATCCCCTCCCCTCACTCCTCTCCCCCATGTTTCCAAACACCTTCTAGGGCCAGTCCACTGCATGCCCGCCTGCACAGAGCCCCTCTGCCTGGGGTTCTTGATGGGCATTCCAATTCTCTGCCAGCCTGGGGCTGCCCGAACCCTGGCCATGAGGCTGGGCCCTCTGGGTCAGAGTCACCAAGTTGCGGTCTGTGACAAAAGACTTGCTGTTTTTTTAAACTACTGAACCATCATAGGCAATACTTTTGTGAAAGACCACACAAATGAATTAACAGAAAAATAATCAGGCGCTTGAATGCCGTGGCAATGTCAAACTTCAAGGAACGTTTCTAAATGTTTATTCTTCATATCTGTACTTCATTTCTATCGCTGACTGGTAAGAGTAACCAGTGGACCACACTGAGTATCACTGCTCATTCTCGGCCAGTGGTTCTCAAATTATGGTCTCCATACCAGCAGCTTGGGGGCATCGCTTAGAAACTTAAGGGAAATGCCAGTTCACGAGCCCACCTCAGACCTTGAGGATCTGTAACTCTGGGGTGGGGCCCAGACATCTGCGTTTGAAACAAGCCCTCCACGTGATTCTGATGCCTGCTCTGGTGTGCGAACCAAAGCCTTGAGCAGCCTCTTCTCAGAGTCGGCTGTGCTGGAACCCCAGGAGCCGTACAGAGGTCAAGTCTGCAGGCCACTTTCCTCACCCCACTTGCCATGGAAGGAGAAGCGCCCGCTCAGGCTGGGCCACGGGCCTGTGCAGATGAGGAAGGGAGAAAAAAGTTATAAAATAAAGATCATTGGAGCCACACACTGCCGGGAAAATACTCTTTAATTAGGGCCAGACTCCTGGAGATCACCAAGGGAGGCTTGAGGGAGACCACTAGTCTCCATTAGCATTTTCCCAAGGGCTACATCCAGGTTATGAAATAGGAGGGCTCTGCATAATTTGCATATCATTTGCATATGCCTACTTGGACTGCACTCTCTTCTCTAGCAATTTTCAACAGAATTACAATCTTTTCTTAGAAAACCACTGCTGCCCTAAGGGTTGTCACTAATCATTTTTCCTGCTTTCTGCCCCTCACCCTCCCTCTCTGACAACTCCATAACCCTCAGCAAAAGTGTGAAAAAGGGAGAGAAGCGGAGAAGTGGGGACAGTGGCTACTGATGGAATGTGGCAGCCTGGGTTGTTCTTGGCGATCTGAGCATCCCACGCACGAAGGGATGCTGGATTTAGGAATTCCACATACCTGTAAACTCAATGTCTTAAGAGGGAGAGCACCGCATTTTCATGTTGCCAACATCTACTGTGTCCACAGTATCATAAAAGGTAGTATATCTTATTATCAGAATTATTGAAAGAATGTAAATTTCAGGATAAAGGGCAACCCTTTTAAGGGAGATAAACTTAACCTTATGAAAAACTCACTGCATTATGTTTATTTTTCTTATTTCTTCCTAGACCAAGAGCTGAATCCTGGCTCTCCCACATGCTACCTGGGCAGCATCAGACATGGGGTGCCCACCCATGAGAGGGGCAGGAGGTGGGTCTGGTGAGAGCTGCACACACCAGGCACTCAGGAATTGGTTGTGATCTGTCATCGCCATTGTCTTTTTTAAATCGCATTTGTTTTATTATTATTAGGTTTGGGGGCAGCTTTCGTTTCTTGCCACTCCTTCTGAGCAAGTGAGAACCATTCCTTCCTCTTTCTGTTTTCCAGGCTGTTCAGGGAGGTCTGGATTTTAAAACCAGGACTGTAAGAAGTGGATTCAAGTGGAAAGGAGAGCTGTGTGTGAGACTTCCAAAGAAAGGCTACTGTGGGGACACAGCCTTCTTTCTTCCCTGGAGCTTCCAAAAGTCAGGGAGAGAAAGACTGTTGGCTACTTGTTTTCTCCGAAGGATGGCGAGCAGCCCCCGTTCAGAATGCCCAGGAGAGGAGCCCTCACCCAAGCCCAATGGCTTTTCTGAGTTTCCTTTTAGGACATATTTTTCGGCACTTCTGCCTCTAAGCCTAGGGTTTCTCCTCTGCTCCTGCTCTGGCGAGGTCTCTGGCGAGGTCTCTGGTGAGCCTGAGGTGGGGAACATCCCTCTTGGCCACTCAGGCTGGTAGTGCCAGTATGCCATTAGTCTGATGAATCAGGGGCCTCAATATTCTAGAAGCTCCCTGGGACAATTCCAGGATGCAGCCTGGGTTGAGGAAACTCACCCTGAGCTTAATCAGTCCTTTCCCTCTCCCGGAGGATTCCCTGCCTCCTCACCCCCCACCCCCCCACACACACACACATAGTCTCACTTAAGTGCATACACACTAGCAATAGGCCCTGCCCCCTCCCACCATGCCACACATGTACCCAGCTGGAAGGCTTCTAGGCTCACAGGTGCTTAGGGGAAACTGAGGCTGGGTAAAAACACCAGCAGAGGCCCAGCTGTTTGTCTCTTGCTCTCTGTCACCCCCTATTGATACCAGCCAGCGGAACATGTCACAGCTCTCACTTTCCTCCTCTCACCAGATTGGTCTAGATCCACCTGCTTCCGACCTGGCCCTGCCCTCATCCCTCCAGGTGAAGCTTCTGGCCTCCTCCACCCACTCTGTTCTCAGGTGTCTGGCTTCCTAGAGGGGCTCCTCTTCCTTCCCCAGTGATCAGTAAGGCAACTCCCAACTAGCCCCTCCCAGACCAGCTCTGCACCAGGCCTGGGCAAATGCTGGCTTGGTGGACAGGCCATTCTGCACATGGAATGGTAAAATCCATGGCCCTATCCTCCCCATGGTCAAACCTGGCTCACTCAAGCCCAGTACTGGGTTCGGGATCACAGCTACCAAAATGTTCATTTATTTGCCTGACCTTGGCCCTGCTGTGTATGCCCCCTGGAGCAGGGGCAATTGTTCTTGGAACATATCTGTCGTTTGCTCAACCCCATGCTCAGCCCTCTGGTTCCCCATCACTTCTGTTTGTTCCTAATGTAAATAGAGTCTCACCCCTGAGCAGATGCTCCTAGTGGCCAGGGGTCCCTGACAGGGTCAGCCCTTGCCTACTCTGGTTGCTGCAAGCTCAGCTTGGCTGAGTGAACCCCTGCAGTCAGCCTGGCCCTGGCGTAGAGGGAGGTAAACTCTGCCCTGAGTGAGCCTCTTCCTTCCACAGACCAAGGGCATAGGTCCCAGCCGGCTCCCCTCCCAGGAGCCACGCCCAAGGACAAACTGTAGGTATAGGTTCTGAGCCTCCAGCCCCTGGGAGCACCAGGCCCAGCTGACCTTTCCTTTTAATAGAGAGAAGATGGACAGAGAAAGACAGGGTCAGACAGACAGATCTTGGCAAGCATCAGAAGGTAAGGCCTATTTCTCCTACTGTAAACTTTCGGTCAATAAACAAGTACTTGTGAGCAATTCCAAAATGTTTGTATGTTTGTGTGTGTGTGTGTGTGTGTGTGTGTGTGTGTGTGTGTGTGTGTTGAATCTCAATTTGTAACCAAAAGTCATTTGGTGGGATTCCTAAGGGGCGGTGGTGGTAAGTCTGTGTATAAGCTCATTCATTCAATCATTCATTTAGAGAAACAGTGTGATACAGGGGCAGGGGCAAGGCCTCCAGAGGCACACAATGCAAAGTCAATTCCTGCCTCTGTCTCCTGAGTCATTCGGGTGTGACCTTACGCCAGTTGCTCCCCTCTTGAGTGTCAGTTTTCCCATCTGTTAAGTGGGGCTAATAAGGCACTTAGCAGAGTGCCCTGCACAGAAGAAGGAGTTAATAGATGTTGGCTGTTATTAGGCACCTGGCTCTGTGGGGGCATAATGTTAAATATTCATTCCACCAATATCTTTTGTCACCAAGAGCAATGAGCCCCAGCCCATGCAACAATGTAGGTGGATCTTAACAAAACAACATCAAGTGAAAAGGACTCCAAAGATTATACACAGCACAGGGCGGTATATGAGACTAAAAATAGCTACAAGAAAATATGCTTTTTAGGAATACATATGGATGCAATAAAACTAGATAAAGGAAACGCAGGAGAATAAGGATGGGATTATTCCTCGGGTGGGCGGCTGGGGGGGGGGTGTCTGAGGCAGGATCTTATGTTTGGATGTAGGATTTGTCGAATCTTAGCTTTGTTACGGGTGATGAGCTCTTGGGTGCTTATTTCATTAATAAAAATAACTACATAACTACATAATTAAATAAAAGCAGACTGTGCCTGGACCAATGGAGAGACTGTCTGGTGCCAAAGACTGTGAGTACACCAGTCCTGAGCATCAACAGTCCCTGGGAAACAGAAACAACTGTATTGGGCAGCCATTGCAGGCCAGACACTGTCCCAGGCCCTGCGTCTACACCAGGGAATGTAATAGAATAAAAACCCCACCTTCTTGGACTCACAGGCTAGTGTGGAGACAGACGGAAAACAAACACACAGTGTCGGCATGTGAGTGCAGTGGGGAGAATGAAGATCCCGGGGACAGGAAGCAGGCGGTCTGGGAAGGCCTCACTGAAAAAGTGACATTTGAGCAAAGGCCCAGAGAAGAGGAAGGAGGAGCTTGCAGAGTGCTGGGGGCCAAGCTTCTGGGCAGAGGGAACATTCAGCAAAGACCGTGGAGATCGGGAGGCGGCCGGTGCAGCTGCAGTGGAGCGAGTTGCAGGCGGTCTGGGAAGGCCTCACTGAAAAAGTGACATTCGAGCAAAGGCCCAGAGAAGAGGAAGGAGGGGGCTTGCAGAGTGCTGGGGGCCGAGCTTCTGGGCAGAGGGAACATTCAGCAGAGACCTGAGGCGAGAGCCCCTGGAGATCGGGAGGCGGCCGGTGCAGCTACAGTGGAGCGAGTCAGGGAAGGTGGGCAGACGGGTCAGGAGGGACAATGGGGCCTTGCAGGCCACTCTGAGGACCTTGGCTTTTACTCGGGAGCCACTGAAAGGTTCTGAGCAAAGGAGGAAACTGTCTGACACGTTTCAAAGGCTGCTGCCCTGAGAGTAGATGGTTGGGCAGAGGCGGAGGCTGGGACACCAGTCAGGAGGCTGTTGTAACAGCCCAGATGAGAGAAGGGGCTGCTGGTACCGGAGAGAAAACCGTGAGAAGGAGACCAGTGCCCAAACCCAGATAGAATTATGGCCCGGCTGCTGCTCTCCTGGGACTCCCAGGCTGGCAGCAAAGACCAGACACGTGTGCAAATAACCACAAAACAAAACCTACCGTAAACTCTACAGCAGTCCCGAGCCCCAACAGGAGAGCACCCAGCCAGGCACAGGGAGTGCTGGCCGCCTCGGCCTGCTCCTCAGACCCTGGCTGGGCAGCCTCCACCTCGGGGTCCTCCAGCTCTTCCCTGAACCCTCTTGCAGCCAACCTGACTGGAAATGCTGGTCACCTGTGCGGTCAGACAGGCCGCATTCCCTCCCCACAGAGTTTGCCTGTCCCCTGATTGTCCTCCCTCCCCCACCGAACCCCAACAAGGCTCCCCAGTGCCCTCATTAGAGGCCTCATTGTGGCTCGACTGTTGGAGAGCCCAGGGAAGCTTTAAACCAGTGGTTCTCAATCTCGGCTGGAAATCCCCTGAAGAAATTGAAAGATGACAGGTGCCCGAGTGCCACCTCAGAGCCTGCCTATTGGCTTGGGCACTGGAATCTTCTCAGCTTCCAGGTGAGTTTCACATTCAGTCAGGGCTGAGAGCCACTGCTCCAGTGGCCTGGTCTAGCTTCCCCGCTCCCATCCCTTGCAGGAGCTCATGCCCACAACCTCTCCTCTGTCACTTGCCCTCCCAGGCAACGTCCTGGCTGCTGCGTCTCCCCGGAGGCGAGGCGCCTTGGCAGAACCTGGCCAGCCCTGAGATGAGCTGAGAGTGCCCACACGGGTGGGGGCTGGGCAGGGCAGAGCGTGCGCCCACCTACCTCCCACCGTGGGCTGGGACCCGGGGGCTTTCTGCAGGGCTGCCCCACAGGCCTGGAGAGTGGAGCGGTACCCAGGACCACCCGCTTCCAGGGGCCCCGAGGCTGCTTCTGAGGCCAGAAAAGCCCTGCGGCTCAGATGCATTTAATCAAGGCCAGGCTGGCTCTCCTCCCCAGCTCCTCCCATCTTCCTCCTCCAGGACTAAGACTGGAATGCATTTTTATTAGGCTTTTCCTAGGTGAAAATGGTGCCGGGCTGGGGGTGGGGAAACTGGAGGGAGTGTGATTTACACTCACCCTGAGTCCTCACACCTCCCAAGGGCAGCCGGAACCGAACCGGCAGCCTGTGCACACAGCCGCTGGCAGGTGGGTAGGACGGCGCAGGCTGCACCCCACCAGCCAGAAGTCACATCTCTGCGTGAGTGCCCTCAAGGCCCAAGTGAGCCCAAGGCCCTTTGGAGGAACGACTAGGGGAAGATGGATGCTGGTGTCTGTAAGGTTCCGGCAAAAACACCACTCAGGGAAATTACCCGCATTCTCCAAGCCCCATGCACACTGGTCAGGCTGCCCCAATCCACTTTCTCTTTGCTCCGAACGGCTACTCTGACTCTCATCCACTCCTAAGTTCCACCCCCAGGCTCCCATCCCTGCTCAGCCCCAAACGGTAAAGGCCATTCCCCCTGGACAAAGGCTGATAGGCCCCTCCTCCTGCCTTTTAGAAAGGGTACCCTTCACCGGGTCAGCTGCTGGTGGCCTTAGCGGGATTTCTCAACAGAGGCACTGCTGACATTGGGGCTTCTTCACGTGGGGGGCTGGCCTGTGCATTGTAGGATGTTTCGCAGCATCCCTAGCTTCTACCCACTAATTGCTAGTAGTGCCAGCCTCCCCAACCTGTCTCCAGACATCACCAAATGTCCTGCGGAGAGGGGGTGAGCGACATCACCCCAGTTGAGAACCACTGAGCTACAGCAGTATACCGGGGACCTCTGGAGGACAGGGACTGTGCCCACACTTCTGAGAGACAGTTCAGTCCATGGCAGTACAGAAATCCCGCTGCGCATTAGTGGCTGTGTGAGCTTGCTCAGGAGGCCTAATCTCTCTGGGCTTCAGCAAATAACCACATAATCACGTAACAGCCAACATGGGCTCCGGGCTGGCCCTGTGCTAGGCACCTTTCGTGTATTTTCTCATTTAATCCTCACGACATTTTCCTGGAAAATGTATTGTCCCTCTTTTACAGAGGAGGAAATCGAGGCTCAGAGAGGTCAGGCAACTTGGTCGAGAGCACACAAGGGGAAGGCAGGCAGTTGGACTCCAGAGCCCATGGTCTTATCCACGGTCGGTCCCCCTCCCTAAATGAGGGGACTGTGCCTGAGACCACCTCTGAGGTCCTTGGCAATTCTGTGACTCTGCCATTCATTTGATGTTGCTGCTATAAAAGGGTGTCCACTGGGTGTCCTGCATCCCGTGTCCCCCGGCCCCGCCCTCTAGGATCCCACGGGCACACACCGTCCCTCAGTCTGTATGCTCCTACCATGTTCTAAGTGCCGTGCCAGGATCTAGCTGTCAGTGAGATGTGGAGTTTACCGTCCAGGGAGGAGGTGGTTTTAAACAGCCTGTTAGACGTTCACGTACAACTACAATGAGAGCCAACAGGGGGCGTGACCCAGCCCAGAGGGTCAGAGAAGGGACGGCCTCGCTGCTCTGTGACAGACCCACAGACCCCAAAGGTGAGGGACACCTGTGCGCCAAGGGAGAGCCGTGCCCACAGCCTAGGGTGGGTTCTAGGACCCAAAGGGAAGAGGGTGCAGAGGAGTCGGAGGAGGTGGACAGGCCCTGTGGGCCCTGGTGAGAATCTCTACCTTTAACCTAAAAGCAACAAGAGGCCATTGGAGGGTTTAAATAAAGAGTGACGTGATCCGATGAATATATTGACCAGAGAAACCCCAGTGTGCTGTGTGGAGACTGGGAGGGGCGGGGC
>NW_005371384.1:910438-911707 GCF_000412655.1 Myotis brandtii | reverse complement strand
GGGGGGGGGGGGGGGGGGGGGGGGGGGGGCGGTATGCAAGAGAAAATGCAGGGACACCTGTTGGGCTGCTGGCTGGTCCAGGGGAGGGTGACCTGGGCTGCATGATGACAGGGGTGTGGGGAGAAGGGCAGACTGCAGGGGCATTTAACACGCAGAGCAGAGGGCAGCAGGTGGGGCTGAAGCTGGAGGCCTGGTGGGCAGAGTGCTAGTCACAGGAGGAAGGGTCAGGTGTGGGATCGAGGGCAGGAGTTCCTCGCTGGTGCCTTGTGTTTCAGAGATGCTGTGCCCGACAACGTTGCATTGAGTAACTCATTGATCTAATAACTGATTCATTGATAAATGATGCGCAGACCTCTTTCCTAGGGGGACTCTCACCATGAGTCCCCCACCCCTGACTCGGGACACACCCTGGACAGGGACAGACAGACCACAGAGAAGGCCCGTGTGCAGGCGGCCAAGCCCGGGGACCAAGTCCACCAAATGAAAATATAAGTTTTTATTATTATTACCTTATCAGCTCTGACGAGATTGCAGCCAAAGGTGGGGCCGCCGCAGCCTGTAATACAATATAAATGGGCTCTCGGGTGGCAGTTGGCTGTTGCATTGATTCTTATTCACTCAGAAGCTAAATCACGGTGCTAATGTAAAACATGTGTGAAATATTCCTTTTTCATGCACTAGCAATGAAAGGACTTCACAAATCTCCAGCCAAATGCAAGTACTTGTGAGTAATGGGAGTCTGCACAGGGGCATCGTTTTATCACCACCTACCAGCCAGCTCGTTGAAGCTTTGGGTTCAGGTTAGGAAAGCACCCCAGCCACCAGGAGGTGCAGAAACACCAGCACAAGGTCCCTCATTGCGAAAGTGACACTTGATTGCAACTCAGGAGCTGAGGGTTTAAACATGTGTTTAACACGATGTGTTTGCACCTAGAACCACTGACTGTCGGGATGAAGCCGGAGGCCTGGTGGACAGCATGGATGGTGGTGCTATTCACAGGACGAGGGGTCCAGGTGTGGGGCCACTCACCTCGCCTGTGTGAGGGATGAGGGGAGCGGCCTGAGCAGGTTGCCAGCTCCTCAGGGCAGATCTCACTAGTCCAGGCCACGCTGCTTCTCTCCCTGTGGCAGGACCCCGGCCAGCCTCGCTAGACATTCCACATCTCCAGAGCTCAGGGTTCCTAAGTCTTCAGTGAAATCAGAGGAGGAAATGGGAGTGGAGACTGTTTCTAACAGTCCGGGAAGGCAAAGGACAGTGCATCCTGGCGG
>NW_005371384.1:863950-910197 GCF_000412655.1 Myotis brandtii | reverse complement strand
GGGGGGTGGGAAGGGGAGGGGCGCCGGCGATTGGCCAGCTGGCCCCACTCCCTGGTTGAACTCCCAGTCGAGGGGACCATTTGCATATTAGCCTTTTCTTATATAGGATGTGTACTCTGCCTACTTCTAGAAACAATTGGGGGCAGTTTGGAATTCAACACACACACAACAGAATAGCTCAGAGTGACATCAGATTGAAGAATTATTTTTAATAAAAAAAAAACTGGAAATGACCCAAGTGTCTCTCTATAGGAGGCTGATTAAACAACAACAACCACCACCACAACTCTGTCCGTACAGATACAGTGGAATACTACACAGCTATTAAAAACAGGCAGTGCTCTGTGGACTAATATGGAGATATTTCAAGGATATAAGTTTAAGGAAATAAAAAAGCAAGGTGCAGAATACACACTAGGCGCTCTTGTGTATGGTAAAGTGAAAACTAAGAATATATATCAAATTTCTGTATTATAGCATAAAGAAACACTGGAAGAATAAGCCAGAAATGGATGCTTATAGTACCGGGCCCGGGCCCAGGAGTGGACGGTACATCACAGCCTCTAGCCAGGAGGAGACTGGAGACAGCCTGCGGGTGGGCAGGCAGCTCAGGCTGGCCACAGTGGCCTGGCCTCCCTGTCTCGTCACTGGGGGAAAATAAGAGGGTAGAAGGACCAGATCAGTGCCAAGCCAGTGCCACCCACGGCCTGCCCATCTCTGCAGAGCTGTGCCCACATCTGCTGACTCAGCCCTGAATCACTGTTACCCCAGCTCCTGACAGCTGGTTCCAGGAGCAACCAAACTGCAAGTGCCATGTTCACCTTCTCAGGCTCCTGCCCGTCCAGCACACTCTGACCCACAGCTCCAGCCACCCCACCCCGGCCTTCCTCACTCCGTCCCAGCTTGGCCCAGGTGCCTTCGGTTCTGGGGGGCAGTGCCATGTGCCCCACTGTGGCTCAGCTACAGTACTTGTGGGAGAAGAATCCGGAGAGGCAAAGGGCAGCACCCTCAGCGAAGGATGGCGGCTTTGTGTGTAAGCGAAACGACCTGCTCCTGGAGTAGGAGGGGGCGGCCAACCATCAGATCAATGGAAATGAACTGCTAGCACCCAGACATTCATCGAGGAGGTGAAATTAATTCTAGCCTATTAATAAGTTATATCCATATTATAAAAACTTAGAGCAGGGTGTATGAGCAATTTTTTAAAAAACTATTAAGTAAAAAGGAGCTGCAGAACATAATATGTAGCTTAATCCCATATCTGTGAAATAGAGATATCCTTTCCATCTCCAAGGTCGCAATACAGATACAGACGGCGATATGGATGTAACAATTCCCTGGATTGTTGCTAGGGGTGAGCTCTGAAGAGGGAGGGAGAGTATCACAATTTCCAACACTTTCTCCATGAAATAGTTCTATATTGTTTGAATTGTTTCTTATACAAAGCGGTTATTATTTTTGTAATCTACACACAGATCTCTCTCATCACTGCATACCAGGTTGGGCCTGTGTGCCGAGTCAGAGACTCACGGAGAGAAGCCAACTCCCAAACCCCGGTGCCATCAGCAGAGGGGACCTGAAGCCCAAGGGCAGCCAGCCTTCCCGCAGGGTGCCACATCGCGCCAATGGCAAAGCTGGGCTGGCCGCGCCTCCCTCCGGCTCAGCCCTGGGCTCTCTCCACCGTGCCCTGTGGCCTGGAGATTAAGTAAGTGCATATGTGTGGAGGGTTCTCTATGTAGCTGGGAGGGGAAATGTTGGCCAAAAAGCAAAAATAGAATTGGCCCTCCGGAACCTGGCAGCCAGGTCCATGCCACCACCATTGACTGATGGAAGGTTCCGGACAAGTGTTCATTAAAGATGAACATTAACTGTAAATCAGAGCCCCAGAGTGAGTGCTAGTTACAAAGCAAATTAGACCAAGTGGGAGAATGCGTGGCTGGTTTCAGCCCCAGCGCTCACCTGACAGTGCCCACCAAGCCGGGAGAAGATATACCGTCTGACTCAGAAACGCAACAGGGTCAGGGTCAGGGTCAGGGTCAGGGTCAGGGGAGGCTTCTTTACGGTGTGTCTCTCTGACAGAAAACTCATCACCACTGTCTCCCCAAAAGGCAGCTGACGTGGCAGGATGCATATTAAACAATTAACGAGCACTATTAAATCTTTTCTTGCACTGGGTTCCGAAGGCCTGGCTGGCAGTTACAAGGATGGTGACCTCTCCCATTTGGTTCCTGCTTTACAACTTAGAGAGGCTTTGGCTCCTTGTCCTATGGGATCCTCTTGATGCCCTGTGACCAGCAGTCTTGACCTTCATTCTGTGTCTGAGGAGGTGGCCACGTGACTAGCTCAGGGTCACCTGGGCACTGTCAGGCAGATCTGGATGCTAGATCTTCCGGGCCTGGCTATGTGCTTCTCCCACATCCCTGCCTGTCGGGGGCTACAGGCCCAGAAAAGTGGACAAACCACCTCTGGGAAAGTGAAACAGCCGAAAACCATGATACGGCCAGTCTAGAGTGAGGTGCCACTTCTCTCCCGCCCAGACCACCTCCATCATGGTGTGGGCACATTTTGCCACTCGGATCTCGTCTTCTGAGTATGTTTGTGTATGTGGGTTTGAGTATATGAATACATGTGTGTGCATTTTTTAAATGTTTGACTAATTCTGTATACCCTTGAAGTGTTTTACATACATTGCCCATTAAACTCTTTCTTCAAGGTTAAATGATGTCAGCAGGACAAGTGATCTAGTTATTTCCATCTGTCAGATGAGGAAACTGAGGCCTGGCACAATCTGTCCCAGGCCTTGTTCCTCTCAGTGGCAGATGGGAAAAAGAGGAAAACTAAATGTTGTTAAGGGTCCATGGAGGCCAAGGGCTCTCTCTACATCATTTCACTTCATCTGCCCCAGCATCCTGGGAGGGAGGCGTTGTTACCCCATCTTACACTTGAGGATGCTGAGACTCAGAGAGTCGGAGTCACCTGCCCGGAGTGTCGGAGCCAGAACTCAACACCAGGGCTCCCGGAGCCCAAAGCTGAGGTCTGGGGTGGTTGTGAACGTCCACAGTAGGGCCAACTTTGTGCCAGGCAATGGGTGAGTCCTTTCTCAAAATATCAATCCTAACCATCTAGGATCAATCCTGGCTTTCTGAGCCTTCGCATGCGCCAGGCGAGGGCAGAGATCTGCCCATGCAGGACTCTGGCGGACAAGGCATGTGTCCAGCTTGTCTCCGAGTCCTCACGTGGCACAGAGCTGGGCCTCCTGTTGACGTGAAGCGTCCACGCCAGCCCTGTCCTTTCCTAGGCCCCTCCTTTCATTCCTGCGGTGTAGATTGAAGGTCAGTGTGGGCTCTTGGATAACAAGTCCCCTGGACTGCTACTCACATCCTGAATGACCCAGGCATACCTTGATAGGGAAGTCAGAGCCCCCCCACCCCCCAACCAGCTCTCTGCACCCAAGAAACCACATCAGCTCCCAGGAGCGCCTCAAACTCTTTCACCTTGACCTACACAGCTGCTGCCCACCTTTTCCAAGATTTCCAGGCAGGTTGTCTTCTCTCACTGCCCTAAGTCATGATTTGATGATGATAAACATTTTCACATGAAGGCTTGGGTGTCTCTGAGTCATAATTCATTGCTTTGTTTCTGTGGTTTATCTATTTAAAAAAAAAAAAACTTAGAAGAGCGGGCAGGAGTGAGTGAGTGGATGGTGTGAGTAATCCCAGCCTCTCTCAGCTCTGGTGGGAAGATGAAAACGAGGGGTGGAGGCAGAGAGGGGGAGAGGCTGGGAGGGCCGGGCAAGGAAAGCCACGACCCCAGTTCCGGATAGGGAGGACTCCGGCTCCCAAGTCAGATAAGGCTGTAATCCAAACAAGGTTTATGTGCTCAGCTGCAGACTGTGGGAGCGTGGAGGCGGGAGAAGGGAAGCGTTCCAGCTGAGTGATCCATAACCAACAAAGGGATGGCCTGTCCAAATCCTCTCCAGGCCTCAAGGCCCAGGTCAAGTGCCACCTCCTCCAGGTGGCCTGCCAGGACCACCACCCCAGCTAAGAGCTACCCTCTCTCCTCTGAACCTGACCTTGTCATTTATCCCTAGAGCCAGTCCCAATCACTGCTTATTCTTCTCACCGCCCCGATGCTATCATGAGCCCCAAGGGCAGAGAACCTGTTTTTACCATCTCTGTATCTTCTGCGCAGGTGACACCCACACCAATCCGCACCTTGGATGATGTTAGACTACACCTGTGTGCAGACCCATGGCTCCCAAGTCAGCATCGTGGACCGAGTTTCAGAAAATGGCACCACGGAATAATCACACCACTTCACCTGGGCCTTGGCTTTTATACTGTACGACGCCCATTCATAATCTTATCAGGTAGGTGGCAGGCAATCTGAAGCTCATTTTACAGTTAAGAAAGCTGAGGCTCAAAAGCTGTAGTGACTGCCCAGTGAGCAGTGAGTACACAGAAACAGCTCTGGATGCCAGGTGTCTGCCTACGTCCACATTTTCTGGGGAGAGGCTGGAGGTGTCTGTCTCCTTCAAAGCACATGACACATGGTTAGCGGGACACTGTGTTGCTGCAGCTCACCCCCATCCAAGATGCGCAGTGTTTCACAGCATAACCGAAGCGCTGAAGAAACCTTTTGCGTTTCGTTCAACACAACCTTCTCCAAACTTTCCTTTCCTGGACCCTTTTGCGTGGGACCTTTTGCGGGGAGGGGTGGGGGGGATGTCTCCTGCCCCAGAATGACTTGCCCAACGGGTGAACCGCGCTCCCAGGAGAACTGTATGTTACAGACTGAGAAAGGCTTCAGCTAGGTGAGCAAAGCTCTAACGGTGAAATGTCAGGGCTCAGCCAGCTCGTAAGAACATTTCTTATTACTGTTTTTTTACTTGTTATTACTGAACGTTTCAAATATACAAACATAGTAGAGCACCATAAATCCCCACATAGCCATCACCAATCACCAAATTAGCTTCAACAATATTCAACGGTCTGTGTTTGCTTCTCCCACCCTCTTTTTTCTGAAATACTTTAAGGAAAATCCGAGATAGCATGTCATGTCCTCTGCAAATATTACTTCAGTAGTAACACCGCCACAATATTACGCCCCCTAAAAACATTAACAATGATTCCTGAATAACGAACACCCGCCTCCTCGATTCTCTCATGCATGCCCTTCTACAGCAGCCAGGCTTGAATCAGGACTCACACCAGCCCCACAGAGTGCTCTTAAAAGGCTCTAAAAAGTCTGCTAATCTAGAACAACTCCCTCTCCCCCACCCTGTTACTTCCCCCTCGCCATCCTGTCAGAGAAGTTCGAAGCTGCTCGTGGTCTGGGTTTGGGGATGACCCCCGTGGTGGAGTTTCACATGTGCCTGCAGTCCCTGCACAAAGTGGTGGTTAGATCTCCGGGCTCGGACACATTGAGGCTCAGCTTTACGGCAAGAAAACATCATGAGTGGTGCTGTGTCTTTCCTATTACGTTCCCCCTTGCTGTCCAACTGCAGCAAAGCTAATATTGATCCCTGGCTTTGGATGGAGGGGCACATCCTCTTCAAGCAACCGGGTCCTCCCGGTGTCTCCCCAGTTCTGTCACATTCTAGAATCGGGTCCTAGAGTCCTCTCTGACCCAGGATTTTCCCATTTTCTATGATTTTATGGAAGGGTCTCTCCTACCATTGAGCTCTAAAATTCTGCCACCTGTCCTTTCCTAGGCTGTCTCTAGGTGACCCTCTACTTTTCCTCTTTTTTCCTTTAAGGAAAAGACATTTTTAAATGGACAGACAAGCTGGGGAGCCTGTGTTCCCTTCAGGTCAGGGCCACACCACTGACGCCTGGGGCTTAGGGGTCCCAGGGTTTCAGCCTGTGGATTTCCCCAGCGACCTCTCGGAGGAGTCAGAATCTCAAGGAGAACAGGAACACATAGTTCAACACCATAAATATGCATCCAAAAGTTTTAAAAACCAAATTACACAAATCAAGCTTATTCTGAGAGGTTCGTCTGCGAGGGGTCTCTAGTGCTCCAATCAGCATAATTAAATAGTACGATCACTCTAGAATTGATTGTGGTTTTCACGTTTTTTTTACCACCCAAAGACCATTTCAGCAAGATAATTTTAAGCTAATAAGAACCCCCAAATTAGAAACGAATTAAAGAGATGGAAAATACAAATGTATTTGTTTTTAGTCGGGCACTATTTTTATCAGAGGAATCATGAAAAATTAAAATTGTTAAATAGTCATAGGAAGGTTGTCAGTCAAGGGCAATGTGCCTTTCCGCCTCTCCCTGCTGCAGGATTTTAAGGTGATAGATCAGAGGCCGTTCCCCCGAGGGCCCCCAGGAAGCAATAAAGAGACTCCGAGCAGAATTACACAGCGTGGGCTTGGCACGGAAAGGGCGTTGCCATGTAACACTCTCAAATCTTTGGAGATTAAGATTCATAACGCCTCTTGCTTTTCAAATAAATGCAGGCAGACCCAGCAACAGGATGAAATCATTGCAATACTTCTCATGCCCATTTCATAGACAAGACCCTGAAGGCCTGGGTAAGGTGAGAGTTCTGCATGGGGTCACAGCGCAAGCTGGGAAGGAGCCAGAATTATATCTCTATCTAAATGTGCTTGGTTCCATAAAACCCCCTCCTCACCGTTCCCCAAATACTTCATAAATTGGTTTTTTAAATAGATGTTGTCATAATGACACTGGTTTGTAGGACTCTCTTAGGATTCGTGACAGCCTTGAGTGCTCCGGCCCCAGGAATCGGGAGCCAGCTGCTCCAACGTGAGGAACCCCAGTCTAGAGAGGCACAGGGATCCACAGATCATGACGGTGAGCACCCAAGGACCCCTGACCCAGCAAAACTCATGTCATGTTGACCCAGCCTTAAAGACACCATTCGGCCCCTGAGCCTGCAGAACTTCCATTCATTCTATAGATTCTGCACTGATTCCAGTGCAGCTGACACCCAAGTCAGCTTCACATCATTGACCTATACCACCTTCCCCTGCTCCCTCCACACCAGGCCCTGAGGATGTGGCATCTGCCTGCACACACTCCCTTCAAGCGTCCTTCCCTATCACGGAATCCTCACCACACCCAGGCCAGGTCAGTGAGAAGGACCCATGGAACTTCCGTAGATGGCTGCCCCACTCCCTCAGGCCCAGAAGGGTGAATTATGAATTTTCACAATAATCTGGGTGGATTCCAAACCCAGATATCAAGAAAACATCCCCAGAGGAGAACAGGAGACAGGGGCTAATTCCAAGGTGGCCCCTGGGGGCAGGGAGGCACCCAGAGGGAGCACCAGCCCAGGCTGCAGCGAGGACAGAGCTGGTGGGCCAGCCCGCCACGTGATGCTGAGTGCAAGGGCGTCTGGAGAATCAGCCCAGCTTCCGGCCCAGAAAACAGCCCCAGGTAGGGAATTAAGAGTCTCAATAACATTTCATAACTTTACAAAGGACTTTCACATACCCGATCTCACTTGAGTCTCAGAAACACCCCCAGAAGGCAGAAATTATGTAATTCATTCTTCGGAATGGGCTGGGCATAGGAGAACTTGATTTTGTGGAGTGTTGACCCTGAGCCTATGCAAATAAACATACACAGCAATTACTTTCTGCTGCTGTTGGGGGCCAGTGGCTGGAGCAGCTGTCATTCACAGAATAATAAAAAATGTACTCCCCCACGCCCAGAAAGAACAGCCGTATTCTGTGACAAAGGGCTCCCTGGCCCTAAGGGGGAGTTACCTGCATTGTTATGACAAGGCAAAAAAAGGGGGCAGGTAAGGTAAGGAGGGGACTTTGTTCCAGAAGAAAGAAGGTCCTCGGATATGCAGCTTTGGGAGTAGGATCCCCCGGCTGGCTCCCAAGATACCTTAGGACAGGTGATAAGCCTGGAGTGGCTGACAACCCCCACTCCACAGGCGCACAGCGCCTTGGTGGTGTCCCATCTTAAGGTGCGGGCTTGGGGGGGTGGGGGATAGCATTCCGTATGGCAGAGCTGACATAGAGACACAAGCTGCCTGTAGGGCTTGGCTCCTCCAGATGACCAGGTCTGGATGAGGAGGGGCCACAGGCAGCTGCCACTACCTTGGGCCAAGGTCCAAGCCTCACCCCTCCCCATCTGTCCCGACCCAAAAGCCCCACGTCCTCAAACAGCAGAAGGCTGGAGACAGAGCACCAGACATACCTGCTAGGAAAAGTTTACCAAACTTTGCCAGTAGGGGAACTCAAATGGGCTTTCATTGGATTTAGAAAAATAAAAAGGCACAGAGCAATTATTCATTATTTGATTTAGTCCCGATAGTTACCCAACAAGATAGAAATGACTAGTCCCACTTTGAATGAAGCTTCTGAGGCCCAGAGAGTCTCAGGAACTGCCTGAGGTCAGCGCCAGGACCAGCACAGGTGGCAGCGCTCTGAGCCCAGGAGGTGAGACGAAGCCAGGGCTGGTTCCAGAAAACACATCACCATCTAGAGCAGCAGTTCTTAACCTGTGGGTCGCGACTCCTTTGGCGGTCGAACGACCCTTTCACAGGGGTCGCCTAAGACCATCCTGCATATCAGATATTTACATTACGATTCATAACGGTAGCAACATGACAGTTATGAAGTAGCAACGAAAATAATTTTATGGTTGGGTCACAACATGAGGAACTGTATTTAAAGGGCCAGAAGGTTGAGACCCACTGATCTAGAACAAGTGATTCAACGCATCTCTCCTCATTCAAGCCAGTTTCCCCAGGGATTCCCTCCAGCTGAGCCACAAGAAGAGGCCATAATAGTAAATCCTGTTGCTCAGCTCAGGGTT
The DNA here is from genome assembly GCF_000412655.1 of Myotis brandtii. NCBI lineage: Eukaryota > Metazoa > Chordata > Mammalia > Chiroptera > Vespertilionidae > Myotis > Myotis brandtii. Next base: position 901,389 of record NW_005371384.1, on the reverse strand, counting down.
CACCCCGCTTCTGGACTCCCCTTGGCAAGATATTCCAGATTCTAGTCTAGATCGGGGACCTGAGCTGTCCAGTACAGCAGCCACTAGCACACAGAGCTACTGAGCACTCGGAACGTGGCTGGTCCAAACTGAGATGTACACTCAGCGTCCAATACCCTCTGGACCTCAGAGACGAATGTAAACTATCGCTTATGATTTGTGTATTGATTACAAGTTGCAAGGGTAATACTTGGACCAGGTTGAGTTAAATGAACCACATTATTACAAGGAATTTCACTTGCTGTGCTTACCTTTTTTCAGGTGGCTACTAGAAAATTACAAATAACACGAGGCTCGTGCTCAGCCCCTCGTGGGCAGCCCTGCTCCAAGTGCCACGTCTCTGATGGGTGTTACCCACCTCCCCAAGCCTCCCAAACATTCCGACAATTCGTCTCTTCTGGACTCTTCTGGAAATTCCTGGACTCCGTCCTCCCACCCACACTCAGTGTCCATGAAGAACCTCCGGCCCAGTAACTGCCAGGGGAGTCAGGTGAAGTGCAGGCAGCAGTTCTGAGTGTTCAGATCCACCTGAAACCACACTGTCCACGGCCTGGGGAAGTGTCATAAGCAGGTGTTCATGCCCAGGTCTCACACTCTGTTAGCACCCGACGGCCTGGGAACTAGGGTGCGTTTCTCCCAGCCTCCTCTGCTCCCACCCCTGCCAGACTGTGAGCTCCTCCACAGCAGAACACTGCAGGGAAACTAAATGCATTGATCTTTTGTGAGGGCACCGCTGCTGTGCCAAGTGATTTGCATGTTTTATTTTATTTTATTTAATTCTCTCACCCATCCTGTGAGTAAGTATTGGCCTGTTGTGAAGACAGGAGCCCAAGGCTCTCAGAGTCGTGGATCTGTCTCTATTCACATGCTTTTTCCTCTGCCCCATACGTACCCCTCCCCATGGGCAGACATCCCTCAGGGATCTTTGCTTTTCTGGTACCTAGCACAGTGCCCAGTGCATAATAGGTACGCGGTAAATACTGGTAAACTAGGTTAAGAACCTTCTGATAGACCAAATCCTATGCTCTTTCTTGCCTTGATCAAGGCGTATGTTGCCCCTTACCTTCCTGGCCTCATGCATGATGAAGTCCTCACTCACCCACCTGCAGGGCTGGGCCTTTCCTGTCTCCCCATAACCTCCATCGCCTCCCACCATGAAGCCCCACAGGGTCAGGCCTGCTCAGATCCCCAGTCAAGTCTGAGATGCACAGACCACCTTCCCTGCTGAGAGGAGGGGTCTGGGAGTGGCCCAGGGCCAGTACACTATGGTCTTGGGTACTGAAGGACACAGCTATCCCGGGCACCTGTGGAGCTGCCAGCTCCCTCGCTAAGCCCCTTTAGGTGTAACAAGTCCCCTGACTATCCTTGCTGGGTCCCTGGAACTCGATTCCCTGTCCATTTCCTCCTATAAACAGGAGCCAAGCCCTGAGCCCGCCTGATGCCTGTAGCTGCTCCATTTCCTAGAGCTGGGCTCAGATTTCTGGATTCCTTCTTCATCTAATTCTTTCTGCCTGATTTAGAACAAGGCCACCCAGAAGTCTTAATACTCTGCCCCTCCCCACCCCTGGCCTCGACCCTGTGGACCCTGACCCTGGCCTGTGCTGGAAAGGAATTTGCCACACCCCCTCGGGCCTTCTGCCCCAGGTCATTGGCTCTCTCTCTCCCCCTGCCCTGGTCAGTTTCCCAAGGCCCCAAGCTATTTTTGCTCCCACCCCAGCCTGCCATTTTCCCAGTGGAAGTTGCCAGAGTGGCGCACTGTAAAACACACACAGTGAGGACCAGAGGACCAATGGGACAGAGGTCATCTTTGAGGTATCCAGTCCCACTGTCCCCCATCCTTCCAGACTCAGGCCCTGCCTTCTAGGCTCTGGGGACCTGCTCAATGCTTCCTGTCTTAGCCGCCTTCCCACTGTGTCTGTCAGCTTCTCCCGGGCTCTCCAGACCCCTACTCATGACCTCCCCCAGCCACCCCTGATCATCGGCTCCTTGCCCTGGCATCCTTGCAGGGATGAAGGGAGCCACAAAGTCCCCCTTCCATTTTATTTTTTTTACAAGAAATACCGACCCATCGCTTCACTCTGTCATTTGAAAAATCTGAACCAATTGTCAGGCTTCCCACCCAGGGGGTCCCCAGTCCAGCCCTCAGGTATCACCAAAGCACGAAGAACTCCTGTGCCTATAGCTGCCTCTGCTCCCTGATTCCCTGCCACCAATTCCCTGGTTCCCAGGGGAGCTGACGGGGAGTAATGACTTCTTGATTTGTTGCCCTGAGTTCTTCAAACAAGAGGTGTTACATACATCACGGCATCAGGCCTTCCCATTAGGCACAGGAAGCGAACCCACCTGATGCTAAATCTTCCGGGGCCTGGCTCCAGCAAGCGCATGGGGCAGAAACTAATAACTGGGAAGCATCCATCTATCATCTTATCAGGCCTTACAAGGTTTGTTTGCATAGTTATCTTCCCAAGGGTTGACGTTTTATGTCTCCTGCAGGCTGATGTATTCTCCTACCTGTCATATCATTCAGGAAGAATAGATGAGCCGCAGGTTCATTACCTGTCATTACACCGTGTGCATGTCGCCAGGGGCCGAAGCATCCATTCTTCTTGTCTCCCGGCTGGTGCAGCCCGCCCCCGACTTAGAGGCTCCGGGTCCAACGGGCTGTGGGTTACACGCTCTCCTCAGGCCCTGGGAGGGCTCCACGCCATCCCTTACTGCTTTGCTGGCGGGCCCACTCCTCAGGGGTGGTGAGGCCTCCTGAGCTCCCAGCTGCCTCAGAGGGGACCTGAGGAAGAACAGAGGTCTCTGTTACCAGGGCCAAAGACACACGTCCAACTTTTAACTGTTTTAGAACTTTCCAGCTATCTTCTCATTGCTCTTTATTATTAGGTCTTGCAATTCCTGGTGACTATGTGAATTCTACATCAGCCAGAGTCTTTCTTCACTGCCCATGTCCCACCCACCAACACTATCCCCAAGCCTCAGCCTGCATGCACACACACACACACACACACACACACACACACACACACACCGGTATTCCTGTCTTCTTACCCTGCATATTTCTTATCTTCCTGAAAGACCCACCTTTACTCACTCATCCTAACCACCATTCAGAGTTTGGCTCATAACCACCAACAGAACCTCACTGCCCAAGAAAGAGGAAGGACTGGGGAGCTCTCCTCCACCAACGAGACCACAAAGAACAAGAACATGTCTACTGGGGACCATCCTCAACTCTGGTAGCCCAGGTCCCTGGGACAAGGCTTCCTGTGTGCTGTGGTTTGGGGGCTCCAGAAGGCCACCGGCCTGTGGCTGATGGAGAGCCTTGTTTCATAGACCTTCACGCAGAGCGAGAGACAAGAGTGGAGGTGCAGACCTCACTGGGTGAGGGACACAGACACTGGACACTGAGTGACCACATTTCACAGCCAAGACTGTGGCTCACACTATGGGGTGTGGGGGTGGGTGGTAAGGGGCTCCAGCTAGAAGCAGCCCTGCCCTGGTGTAGAGGTCTGCTCAGCCCTGCACCTCTGACCAGGCACAGGCTCCAGCAACTAGCGGGGGAGGGAAGGGCTCCTGCTGCCTCATGGCTGTGACCCTGAGCTCCACCCAAATCTCAGGCTCCTAACCTTAACCCCAACTCTGCTGAGAAGGGGCTGTAGCAGGTGGACAGCTCTGCCAGGGCACCCAGCACTGTAGATAAGAGGAAGCACCATGGACAGGGGTGGGGGTGGGGAAGGAAGGCAGGCACAGGAAGTCCCATGGATTTTGTAAACACGAGGATGGCCATGTCTTACAACACCTGTAATGGTTTATACCCTTCAAGCTGTGTTTGCATCCATTGGAATGTAAAGGGGTATTTTAAAGATGAGACAACAGAAGCACAGAGAGGTTAAGAATCTCATTAAAGGTCACACAGTAAGTTACTGAGAGTCAAGACTGGAATTCTTGATTCCCAATTATCATTCTTTCCAGCAAGCTCCATGGTCCTAGGGTAATTTCATGTCCCCTCTGGGGTGTGGCCAGCCAATAGGAGTGGGAAGGCGTGGACAGAGACAGGCTTGGCCTGCGATGGGGTGGGGGTGGGGAAAGAGCACAAGCATGCCTTTGGTTCCTCCCCTGACAGGAGAGTCTAGGAGGAGAAAGCACAGAGAGAACAAGTGATAAATAGGGAAGACAGGGATGTGGAGGCTCCCAGCCGCCAGGAGCAGCCCGGGCAGAGGAAACTGGCAGTGACAAATAGCCATGCTTCGGGCCTGTGCTGACCTTGAGCCCCCTGGGTGGCCTGGCTCCCAGTGGCTCTGGTGTCTGAGGCATTTCTGGGCAAGGCAGCACTGGGGCTTAGAAGTCCCTTTGAAAGAACAAAGAAATTATTACTATTACCTTCAAAAAGCACATGCATGTGCCAATGCTCTTTTGTATATATGACTTATTTCTAAATAATAAAAATGGGGGGCGGGAGGGGGGACCATGCAGTTCCACCCGTATACGTGAGGAAAGATCTCGGCTGCTCCTGACAGTGGGATTCTCTGCTGGGTTCCAAAGCGGCTCTGCTTCTACTGACACAGAGGAAGTCGCGACCTAGGAAATTCCTACCAGGCGAGGGGAGGCAGGGTCTCCCCACACGCCCACCTCCAGCCAACAGAGGACCAGACCTCAGAGCATCAGGCCACAGGAAGAGAAAGACACCTCCTGGTGTCAGCGCTCTGTGTCCCGGACAGCCCCAGGGGCCTCATTCAGCCTTGCAGCTCTTAGTGGGCCTACTGTGTACACCGGGTGCCATGCAGGAGGGAGGCCATGCTGCACCCTTTAAAAGCCAGCCACCAGCCGACCCCACTGGCTGCAGGTCACCTGGTGGCTCAGCTCCTGAAGCCCGCTGCCGGAGCACATCCATTTTTGCTGGGGGTGGGGAGGGTGAGAACAGGAGCCCTCGAGCCCTCCTGCAAGGTGGGGCTGAAACATATTCACAGCAGATGGTGCTGTCGCCCTCACTCCGGGATTCTCATTCCTAATTATCTGTGCTGTCAGCAAAACAATTAACCCTCGAAGAAAAATTGCACCGTCCACTCCCAACCACATGAAAAGGCAATTTTTTCCAAGGACGAGGGACACTTAGGGCAGCGGCACAGGGAAAGTAGGGCAGCCTTGTGTTGGGTTCCGGATCTCACTCTCCCTGGGTGATTTCGCCACCCTCTAACCCCCAAGGTCGGCCACAGGCACCGCACCGCAGCCCCTCCCGCCTCTGAGCCTGCCTTTCCTTTGCCATAAAAGGAGGGTGTGACTCTGATCCCTGGATCCCTGGGGTCCCCTTCAGCCCCACAAGCCCAGCTCTTTTCCTTTGAATTTAAGTTCCTTTAGAGCAGAGACTGAATTTCCATTTGTTCCTTCCTTCATTCATTCACTCAGTTATTCATCTGTTCATTCACCCATCCATCCATTCATTCATTCATTCACTCACTTATTCTTCCATCCATCCATCCATCCATCCATCCATCCATCCATCCATCCATCCACTCACTTGTTCTTCCATCCACCCATCCATCCATCCATCCATCCTGTTATTGTGTATTTACCATGTTTCTCCCAGGCGGTACAAAGAAAATATTTATTCACCCTTCTTGACCACTACTTGAGCTTTCTTCCTCTGGGATGTGGGGAGAGGAGGGAAGGAGGGGGCAGGAAGATGGGGGCTGCCAGGGGCTTGAGGACTTGACGCTCGCTTGGCATAAGGCTTAGGAGGGAAGTCCTGGTGCTGCATTTGGATTCTCTCTGAAGATTCGGCTGCAGGAAGGCAGCCTCCGCTACAGAGAGCTGAATTTGATGAGCAAGCCACTGCGGTCCCTGGGGCAGGCCTGCAGAGGTGGAGAGGTGCGGTATAAGGAGAGCTGAAAGCTCCTAACAGCCACCGTGGGTGGGCGAGTGACAGCACAGGGCTGCACCTCACAGGTCCTCACGAACTACGGAGGCCTGAGTGAATGGAAGGGCTAAGGCATGACGCCTGTTACCCAGGAGTCTCCTGCTTAAGGCTGGGATCATTTGGTCTCATCCATCCGTCGTCATGCACTGTCATGGAAAGGAAGGCAGGGTGAGCAAGGAATTGTAGAACCTTATCTGTCAGAGCCTTCATGATGATGTCACCTGGGGCCAGGTTTTGCAGGTGCCACCTGGAGAAGGTAAAGGGCTGGTGGCTCACAGACGGGGAGAGGTGGAAGAGACCCTGCCACAGGTGGCCCCACATCCAGGTCACACCCTGTCTCACTCCACACCACCTCCTAGATTGCCCCTGGAGGACAGGAAAGAACAGGGCACTGTTGCCCGCCTCCCCCCCGCCCCCTGCAACTGGGGTGGGGCAGGCAGCTGGGACCGCTCTCCACCGCATTCTGACCAGTTCGAGCCACAGGGCATCTTCCTTGCCTCTCCCTGCCGCCCGTCTGGCTACCAGCATTGGCCTCAGTCAGTACCAGAAGCACAGGCTCAGATGCCAGCGCCTCGGTATAAAGGAGTGTGTTTATATTCAAAGTGGGCTGCTGCCCACTCAGAATCTGCCCACTCGAAGGCAGCACATGTGACCGCACCCCCTGCCCAGAGCCCAAGCGGGACAGATGCCAACCTCTGGCTGGAGACATTTCCAAATATGAGCCTGGCACAAGGAGTCAGGTTCCCAGGCCTCCTCTGCCCTGGGAGACCCAGCCAGGATTTCTGAGGCTGTGGGAGGGTGAGGGCTGGGGGCAGGCGGGATCAGGAGGCAGCCAGCGGAGACAGCCACCAGCCCCGGATACACCACCTGCACCCCTCCCTGGCCTTCCAGCCTCATTAGGGAAGAGAAAGGATTACCTTGCACCCAGAAAGTCTAATAAATTTCCTGAAACCCTTGGCAGGGTGGACAGGAAAGCCACTGCCTCCTCAAATGTGCATGGATTAAAAATACACAAATGGAATATTTTTTCTTCCCCTCTCCTCAACCCCCTGAAGCCTGGGATGCTTGTTAAAAATAGCCTTGCTGTGCACGGATCCTACAAGACCCAACGCTGGCAGGAAAATTAAGGAGACATTGAAGACAGCGCTAAGTGGTTACCCCCGGGGAGTGGGCTGGGGACGGCCCGGAGGAGGGCAGGGTTTTCAAGTGTTTCCGGACATACTTCTATGCTGCTTGGGTTTTTAACAACAAGCAGACATTATTTTTACTAGCTTGTTTTATGAAATGGAGGTTCATCCATTGCATCCTCCAGCCTAAACTTAAGCCTGAACTTGCACTGACCTAGCAACCCAACATTGCCCGGTGCTGGCTGGCCTGACGGGGCAACAGATAAAAATACAGCCCAGAGTCAGGAAAGGAGCACTGAGTCCAGAGTCTCGGATCTGTAACTAGCTGGCTGTGTGACCTCAGACAAGTCACTTGAGTTCTCTGGGCTTCAATTTCCTTGCCTTTTAAATGAGGGAGTTGGATTAAATGCTAAACCCAGGTACCTTCTGACATCCTAGCATTTCACAGAACATCTGAGACTTGGCTCGTGTTTATCCTTAATGGGCAAGGGGAATGTGTCCAGAAAGACAGAGAGAAATATTGATATGAGAGAAACACATCGATTGGTTGCCTACTGCAGGAGCCCTGACCAGGGCCAGGGCCAGGGAGGAGGCGGCCACCAAGGTACATGCCCAGGTTGCGGGCTGGATCCCCAGTGTGGAAGAAGCAACTGATTAATGATTCTCTCTCATCACTGATGTTTCTATCTCTCTCTCCCTCTCCTTTCCTCTCTGAAATCAATTTTAAAAATATATATATATTTTTTTAAATGTGCTTATGAATCACCTGGGGATCTTGTCCAAATACAGATGTAGATTCTGATTGAGTAGGTCCCACATGGGGTCTAAGACTCTGCATCTCTAACAAACTCCCAGGGGTGCCCATGCCACTGGTCTGGGACCACCCTTTGATTAGCAAGGCTGTAGAGCAGAGGAAATCTTGGCGTGTGTATGTGTGTGTGTGTGTGTGTGTGTGTGTGTGTTGCGGGGGGGGGGGGGGCGCGTTTGGACAGGGACAGGGACAAAGCTGGCCAGCTGGCCAAATCATAAGGAGCAGAATTTTCACAGCGATGGCATGATGGGTTCAAGAGACACTGAAGAGGCAAAGTGGGAGAATGTTTTTGAAAAGATGTGGTATCACCCAACCAATACAAATAATGTTTATTGAGGTAACGCGGCAACTCAGAAAGATGCGTATGACATGGTAACTGAAAAAGCAGACCGGCAATCCCATGCATGCTCACCGTCCACTCTGCCAAATGCACGTTTAAGAAACCTGATGGAGGCTACGGCTCAGGGCCACCAAGGCCGTGTCACAGTAAGGTAACCACACTTTACCTTAATTATTTATTTGTCATTTTCTAGATGTTCTTAAAGAAGTTTTATCGTTTTTGTAATTTAAAATGTATCTCCTATACATTCTCAGATGCCCACTTCCCCCAACTTGTCCGTTATGCTGTGACACGGAGGTTTGGTACATTTCGAGCGCGAACTGCCATAGTTACAAGAGCTGGAAAATGGTGCCTTAAACCTTCTCAGTCAAACCCATAAATAAAGCAACCCAGATTCTGTTTTCCCTCGAAGCCAAGGGTCCAGCGCTTTGGAAGTCTGGCGCTATCCCCTGTCACTATAGCAACAAGGAGACCCTGGTAACCCCGAGCTTGTGGTTATTAAGAGTAGAAATGGGAAGTCTGTGGTAGATGTTCAGGAAAAAGCTGCTGCAGGTTTGCACTGGACGGGCCGGGGTTGGAGCCCTCTCCGCCTCTCTCGCAGGAAATAGAAAGCAAGAATCCGACTCCAGGGGCTGGCTCCCACGAAGGTACAAGGAGTGCTCGTCATTTTCTTCTTTGTTTCCCACTTCAGGGCCGTAAGCTGCCTTTCAAACCCGTTCCTGACATGCCTGAAGGGGGGCTGTTCTAGAATAGGTATCAAAGCTTCTGTCCATGGGGTGGATGCCTGGGGTTCGCTGATATAGCGATAGGCTTACACCCTGTCCAACTCCCTGCCCCCAGACCGCCCTGTGCACCTCGGGTCAGCTCTCCTGGCTCACCAGCACCACCCTCCCATTCACTGGGCCCCATCCCATTCTGCACAGTGTCTCTGCAACTTGTCCCTGGGCAGATGTCTCAGGCCCCCAATCTCCCATCCACCCCTTGGCTCTGACCTCTAGGAGGCCGGAGGGGGTCCCAGCCCTGGTCTGGCTGCTCCTGCCCGAGGTACCATGTCTGAACCCAGCCCCTGAATCCATTTTGCATGCTAGTGAATCAAGTTCAAAGCCCCATTCTGCCACCATCTGGCTCTAGAACCTTGGGCAAAGCACTTCACATCTCTGAGCCTCGATTGCATCATCTATAAAGAGTTTTCAGTGGGTGTACGGAATCGCATGGTCTCTTCCAGCCTTAACACTCTATGGTGCCGTCAGGAACAGCCTTTATCTAGCCGTACACATGAGTTATTTCACTAACGAGGATTTTCTAGATGACTGAAATTGTCCTTCCAGCAACAAAATGTGTTTTGTTTCAACCCTACTGCACAACATATTTCTTTAATGTTCATATACTTCTCTTCCTCTTGGGGCAAGGAATATTAAACCTAAAATTTGTTTCTGCATGTCTCTCCCCAGCTCTGTTACACACACACACACACACACACACACCAGTTCAAAAACACCTGTCCCAGCTTTGCTCCTTGCGAGGCTGAGGTGCTAACCATAATGCAACCTGTCTTGGCGGCCCTCTGACACCTCTGCCAGGCTCTGCTGTGCGGGCGATTGGTCCCTGCCATTCGGGTCTCTCTCCTCTTCCACCTGCCGCTTCCCACAGTGAGGCGCCCTAGTGTGCCTGCTGGGGGTGTGCCTGCCCACGGGAGCTCCCCCTGCTTCCAACGTGCGACTCAGAATACTCCCAGGCCAGGCCACCCTGGGACGCCGAGCAGGGTCAGCGGAAGGGGTGTCCTTAGGAACGAGGAACACGGTTTCGGCCATGCTCAGAGGTACGTCTCCCTCCCGCTGACAGCTCTGTGCTGGGTAAGAGAGGCCATGGCAGGCCCATCTCCAGATGCGCGAAGTCCCTGCCTTGAGCCCTCACCGGAACGGGCACTTATCTCTGCCTCACTGGCTGTGGGGTTTAGAGACTGTGAGAGCTGCGGACATCAGCACATGGGCGGACTAGAGGTAAGCTCAGGCTTAGAATCCAACCCCAACCCCATACATTCCTGCTGTCGAAAGGAGTGTTCTGCAAACTGACCCCCAGTTTCAATATGCCCTTGCCTGCTTCTTCCCCTAAGACAGTGGTTCTCAACCTTCTGGCCCTTTAAATACAGTTCCTCATGTTGTGACCCAACCATAAGATTATTTTCATTGCTCTTCATAACTGTAATGTTGCTACTGTTATGAATAGTAATGTAAATATCTGATATGCAGGATGGTCTGAGGCAACCCCTGTGAAAGGGTCATTCGACCGCCAAAGGGGTCGCGACCCACAGGTTGAGAACCGCTGCCCTAAGAGGTGCTCCAATTCCCAATCCGGCGCTCTTCTCCCTGCTCTCCCCAGGAAACCACCAGAGGCACCAGGCCTGATGCAGGCTCACCCCAGACCAGACACACGTGGCAGAGCAATCCATGTGCCCACAAGGCAGCCCAGAGCCTCCGCCCTCTGCCTCTGCCCCGCCATCCCAGGTGGGAGCCAGCGGCCACCAACAAGCGCCTCCTGTCCCCTCTGCACACGGAGCTCTGGGGGCCTCTTCTCCTACCTGACCCAGTCGCCTCTCCTTTATCGCCGACCCCCACGTCCTTGGACACACATGAACTCCCTGTTCCATGCGTGACGGGGCCCACCACATCACTAATTCTCTGCAGGACGTCAGCAGGGGCCTGGAGGTTGTGGTCAGAAAGGAGGACTTTGGGGTTTGCAAGCGGGAGGGGGCAGTTCTGAAAGAAGGGCTTTATGACAAGGCCAGGCTGCCAACTCCAGGAGGGGGAGCTTCCAGGGATGAAACAGGAAAGAAAGGCACTTTGAGACCAAGGTGGGAGATGGTTTGCAAAATGCTGAGGTCGGCAAGAAAAAAGGGCAGGAAATGGGGCAGAGGAGGCCTGGCAGACCCGTGGGAGGCTGCTGAGGAAAGAGGCGAGTGATGGATACACAGCCGGGGAAGGGGGCTGCGGAGGCCGGGAGGGCATATGATGTGACAGCGGGTTTAGCATCGTGTTTGACAAACGGACTGGACCCAAGATTCTACCTGAGGGCTTCCAGGAAGGGGCTCCGCAAACCCACATCCCTGCTGGGTTTGGCAGCAAAGAAATGAGCCAAGAGAGTGGCATGAACTTTGCAAAAGCATAACGACCACCGAGAGCCAGGCGTTTCCCACAGGTAGGTCAGCCGGTCATCACAGCCGCCCCTGCCCTGAGCGCACCTGTTTCTGCTTTGTGTCCAGTTTACCAGAAGCAGGGCTTTTAACCGTCAGAGCTGACATCACCACAAGGGCCAGACCAGAACGCCAGCTCGGGTTCAGAATTCAACCCCAACTCTGCACATCCCTGCCGGCAGCCCAGCCCTGGGTCCAGCTCCCACTTTCACAGATGAGCAAACTGAGGCTCAGGAAGGGTAAGCACCCAAGGTCTCCCAGCTCATAAATGAGGGGTGTGCATTCAAACCCGGGCCACCTGACTCCCAGGAATGCCCCTGGACCGCCGCGCTTCCCTGCAGCCCATGCTCCTCTCCCGGGGCCCAGGACTGTGGCTGCGGCTGCTTTGTCCCAGGGGACCCTGCTGTGTCCCTGCATGAAAACGCTTGCTCCACGGCGCCTGCAGAGGCAGAGCCGATGCCGGCAGATCACTCCCTCAGGTAGGGCCAGTGTCCAAGAGTTACACAGCACGTACACATGTCACCTGGCTGTGCACGCTGCCACCGCTGCCGACACACACAGTGCATTTGGCCGAGAGAGGAAGCCTCGAGAGATGGCTCAGAGGAACCGGGAAGCCGAGGGTGGGAGGGCAGATCAGATAGGAAGCAGGAGGGGGCAGCTGGGGCTGATGGGCAGGCGGTACGACATGAGAAGCACCTATTAGCAGCTTGGTGGTCCTTCTAATCAAAGGAAGAGGCCAGTGAACCTCTGAGACAGGCCATACATGACAGGGAAGCGAGGACTAATAGAGGAATTCATTTCCCCTTCATCTCCTATATAAAATGGCCATGGAGAAAGAAGATGGCAGAGGAGAACAAGGGTATGTTTTCTCTTTACCTCGGGCTCAAAGACCAAGTCTCTATTTTGTTTGTTGTTTGTTTGTTTGTTTCTTGCATCCTTCCTAATGCCCACCTGGCACCGCCCAATGCAAACTACAGGAGCTGCATAGGTGCTTCCACTCAGCGGGTTTCAGAGAGTCTCTATGACGTTAGGTCTGTTGAGATGATGGGTGGACAACAAATAATACAAAAGACCCTACAGGAGGGAGTGTGTGGTCTCATGAGGAGAGCAGGTGGCATGCACACCTCCTGAAGCAGAACCCGGAGGCACCCGCCCTGGAGTGGTGCTGAAATGAACGGTGCCCACGCTGAGTGCTTCAGGAGGAAAGTTTAGGGTAGAACCACGCTTCTCAACAGGTGGTGAAGGGATTCAAGGCTGACTGACCACAAGCAGGGAAAGTCCAGTACGTCAGGGCCCAAGATGGCAAAGGACCTAAACAGGCCACACCCAACAGGTGATGGGGAGGGGGGCAGAGGGACACAGTGCATGCATCCTGGGACCAGGCAAGGAGGGATACTGCACAACTTGCCACAAAGCCCGCCTAGGGCAGGGGCCATGGGTTTGGGTGTGTGTGGTCTCTGCACATCACACAGTGCCTGGCCATACTGGGCTTCCCAAAAGTCCTTCAGGAAAGTAAGCAGGGTTCACAGCATTTATTCTGCACTGCACAGCCCTGCAATGAAACTCAGGGTGTTTCCTCTGTGCCTGTGCTGTGAGCTCCCCTCTAACTGAACCATGAGCTTCTTCCAAAAACTGTTTTCTTTCTTTATTGTTTGGCATATTCGTTTTCTATGACCGCTGTAACAAATGGCCACAAACTTCATGCCTTAAACATCACACCAGTTTATTATCTCCATGCTCTTCGGGTTCTAAGTCCAACACAGGTGCCGGCCAGGAGGCTGCCAGGGCGAATCCATCCTCGCCTTTTCAAGCTTTGAGGCTGCCCGCATTCCTTGGCTTGTGGATCCTTCCCTCCACCTTCGAAGCCAACAACACAGCATCTCTCTGGCTGTTCTTCCACAGTCCTGTCTCCCTCTCTGACCACGGCCAGGAAAGGTTCTCTGCGGTTGAGGACTCCTGTGATTCCCCCCCGGTTCTAGGGAATAAGATATGGACATCTTTGGGGACATTATTCTGCCTACCACAAATAGGAAATATATTGACACTGTTCAAAATTCAAATGGCACAAAAGGGTATAGAATCAAGACTTTCCCTCCCATCCCTGTCATCTGTCCCTCTCAGTTCCCTTCCAGTTCCCCTCCCTGTTCATATGTCTTTGTGTTTCTCTCCTGCAAGACTTTATATTTATATAAATAAAGAGCAATATGTATTCTTTTTACCCTGTTTTACACAGTGGCACCATGCCACAACACGGTGATGTACTTGCTTTTATCACAATACCTTTGAGATCATCCCAGATCAGTATTATAAAAGCATCCTTGGTCTTTTTTATGACTGTGTACTATTCTACCATATGACTGCACTGGCCACAACACGGTGATGTACTTGCTTTTATCACAATACTTTTGAGATCATCCCAGATCAATATTATAAAAGCATCCTTGGTCTTTTTTTATGACTGTGTACTATTCTACTGTGTGACTGTACTATATTTGGTTAATCTAGTCTCCCACTAATAAACATTTGTAGTTTCAAATATTTGCTCTTATAAACATCACTGCAATGAACAACCTTATCCATATGTCCTTTCCTATACGTGCTGGAATCTGTAGGATAAATTCATAGAAGCAGACTCCTGAGTCAAAGGATTTGTGCATTAAAATTTCACAGCCGCTGTTGAATTGCCCCCCAAAGAGTTCAATCAATTCACACACACACTTTCTTCTCCAACCCTGGGCGTGCGTGACATGTACGCTCGCGTTGGCAGGGAAGCTGCGGCTCACATTTCCTCCGTGTCCCCCATGGTAATCATTCCAGGGACAGATTCAGAAAGCCCTTGAGAGTCACCACTGCTCACAATTCCCTGGACTCCTGTTGGTGATGGGGGCAGGGATTGGAAAGGATGAAGGCAGCAGCCAGCAAAGGAGGGGCCCAAGTTCAAAAACTTTTAAAGAACAGTGGCCTTGTGCACCTCAACCAGCCAAACCACTCCTCCCACATGGCCATCCCTCAGGGTTGGGAACCAACGGGTTTCCCAGTGGGGAGAGCATATTACCACCGACCAAAGGGGGGCCCTCAGCGCTGACCTGCTCCGAAAGGAGATTACACATGATTTGGGGTTTCCAAAGTCCCAGCTGCACCTGTGCTAAGAAAGAACCATGTTCTTGCTCTTAATTCTTTCCTGGCGGACATGTTGCTTCAAACTGAATGAACCTTTTATGTGCGGAAGTCAATCGCGATCCAAAGGATAAGTTGGATCACTTATTCTGGAAGACATGAAACCTTGATCAGAGTGATTGATTAAGATTTCCTAGCAGCAGTTGTGGGGCCTGGGGAGCCCAAAAAGTGCCCACTCCCCCCACCGGTGTGGCCTGGCCCCACCTCGGCAACAGAGTAAACTCAGGCTGGGCCCAGGACCCAGGACCCAGAATCCTAGCCACTGGGAGATTTCGCTCTCGCAGAGCATGGAGGAGGCTGGGAGGACAGACTCCTGAGGGGCATGGCAGGCCAGAAGGTGCCATGCCCCTGCCCAGCCCCCTTTCTCATTCTATTTGACCTTCTATGTTCAGCTCCAGGGTCTTCTCTCCCAGGAAGCCACAAGCCAGGATTCAGTAGGTGCCTCTCATTTTCCTAGAGCATCTTTGACCCTGAAATGTGACCTGTCTAATCCACCTGACTTGGCATCCACTGGACTGTGAGCCTTCCGAAGGCACAATACTTGCTGCCCACTAAGTGCTCAATAAATGCTTGATGAGGGAATGAAACTGAGTCCCAGAAGCAGTCAGAATGGCCACCTGCCCTAAGGGTGCCACCCTCCAACCTAGGCAAATGTTCGTAGCCCTACTGGGCACCAACCACTGTGTTAGGCCCTGAGGGCATCGAAGAAATTCCAATGGGGCTTCTTGTTCTAAAATGCCGCCATGGCCCCCAAAGCCATTGTTTGAGCCACTCTTTTTAGTGGAAGCATCACCTCCAGGAAGTTCTGTCCCCAAGAGAAGTCACACTGCCACTCAGTGGTCCTCTTTAGCAGTTCAGCCAGTGAGGGGTGGGGCACAGGAGTGGGGGTTAGATCTAGGCCCCGGATACTGCCAGGGATGAGGGGCAGACATCAGTGGGCATCCCATGGGCAGTCTGGGAGCATCAGGCACCAGGACATAAACAGGTGCCTTGGAGGGTGTCAGGGTAAGAGCTGAACTTTAGAGAAGAACAGAAGTGACCAAAGTTAAAACACACGTGATGTACAAGCAGGTGAGCAAAGTGATGCCAGGCTCAGAGGTGAGCCAAAAAGCTGTTCTCACTGTGTCGGAGGGCCGGGCCCAGGCCCACCTCACCCCTGGCTTTCAGGGGAGCCTGGGCAAGCCATCAGCCTTAGACACCTTATACCAGAGTCATATTATCAACTGGCTATACATTAAGTAAGAGACTAGGTGAGAAAGTTCTCAGAACCCTGGAAGCAATATAGAAACAGAAGCTTGTTATAATAATAATTTGTTGTTTTTGTCATGTGTTGCAGTCTGCCTGGAGCTTCTGATCCAGTACCTCCTGGTCCCCAAAGCAACACTAGGAGACAGGTAAGGATAGTCAGACCCAATTTACAGATGTAAAAGCTGAGGTGCAGCTAGTTCCAGTGCAGAATCACACCGATATCAAGGGGCTGAGCTGAGAGCAGTATCCAGGTCTTCTAACTCCAAATAAAGTGTTCCTTGCGCCACCCCCAAGATGCTCCGGCCTTGCTTAGAACCACAGCCTCTATCTGTGCCAAAAGCCCTCCTCCTCTTCAATCCTGTCACTTTCCCCAAATCTGTTGATTGTTGAGTGAGCTTTCAAAGCTCTTTGTAACCAGCAGTGTGGGGGCGGGAGGAGTAGGTGGGCGGAACATCTTTATGCAGCTGCAGGCTGGGATCAGCTCCCGACCCACTGTGGGACTGTGAGACCGTCTCTGTCCCCCCATTTCCTCTAATTCTATGTATCTTTGATGATAAAACCACGTAATGACCCTAATCTAGGCGGCTTCAGGAAAGTGCACTCAGGGCATTCCTCAAAGGGTCTTGGTCCTTTTGTGACGACACGGAGAGCAGGGCAGAGCTGCCTTCACTGAGAGGCACCTACCAGATTCCGTCACGTCACTCCGGGCACGTCTTCTCAGCTATCTCGTAGCAGCATCAGGGCAGTGTTAGTATAGATGAGGAGCAGATGCTTGCATGGCCTGCCCACAGCCGTCATACAGCCTGGAAGTGGTTGGGCCCAGAGGGCCATCCCTGCATTTTCCATGGCAGCAAGGGGCGGAGACCTGAGACAGGGGCAGTGTCAGGCCTCTTATCACCACCACCTCCCCCCAAAAGGCTTTATCTCCACTCCAAGCCGCCTCCTGGGCCTTCCAAAGTTTCCTCTTTCCGTAAATTATGTGACACAAAAGACATTCAAGTGGGAGCAGAAATCAGCCTCCAGTTTCTCATTCTATGAAAGCATCATCTCGCGGTGAGACTGCCCGGGAATACACCTATGAAATTCACACCTGTGGGCAAAACTCCATCCATCTACAGGACCCCTGTAAACAGGTGTGGTAGGCTGATACGACCAATCTCAACATGAACACA
This sequence comes from Myotis brandtii, assembly GCF_000412655.1. Taxonomy (NCBI): domain Eukaryota; kingdom Metazoa; phylum Chordata; class Mammalia; order Chiroptera; family Vespertilionidae; genus Myotis; species Myotis brandtii. The sequence continues at coordinate 884,365 of NW_005371384.1, read as the reverse complement.
ATTAATGGCTTAGCTCATTACAGCTTCCTGTTGGAACTTTATGTTCTCACGTACAGACCATCTGATATGGAAAACCTTGACTTGGAAACAGGAAAATAAGGAGGTGATTAATCACCTGGCAAAAGGACTCATCTGGTATCTCCTTGTCAACACATCATCCCCAAATAAAATTAGAACAGAGTTTCCCTTCCTACTCCGTTTGCGCAGCATATGTATCTAATGGACTCGGGAACACGACTGGAGAGACGTGGCTATTTCCTGCTTCCTGACGGCAAATCTAGCACCAATTCCGGCCCGTGGAGCCTGTTAAGCAGGAGAGGAGAAGGCTGGGATGTCAGGGTCTGAAACGTAGCAGTACACTCCCCTCAATGTTCTGAAGAAAGGAAGGAAGATGAGGAATGGGGACAAAGAAACGGGGCTGAGCTATTGTGAGCCGGCCAAGCACACTGATGCCCTCCTATGCCATCGGCACCCAGGCCCCCTGGCCTAACCCACCCCAAGAACAACCTTGCTGACCAGGTCTCCGAGGGCTTTCCCGACACCCACTCTGTCTTGTACTCCTCTGACAGGGAGCTCGGTGATCGACCTCTGCCACACCTGGTCTTCCCTCCTCTGCCTCCAGGTTCATCCAAGCTTCCCTGGCCTTGGTGCCCTGCCCACTGGTCCTTGGAGAAGAGGACTGGCATGGAAACCTCCTCTGAAGTGGCCCAGCATAGCATGCCAAGGTTAGTGACTTTCTTCTTGGGCCTTTCTGGTTCATAACACAAGCCCCTTGGAGAGGGTAATGTTGAGAACAAAAGGATATCATCTCCAGTAGTGACATTTCAAGGACTGTGGGGGAGAAACAGGGTGGTGAGAGGAGGGGAACAACAGAGGAGTCTCATGGAGCCTTGAAATCGTGTCACAAACAGGCTGTGAGCTACTACTGGAAATCTGTTTTTCAAACCTTAAAAGAGTCGATTTCCAGATGTCTGCTTTGGGCAGCCAAACTGTTGTTGATTTGTTCCCAGTTCACTATGTAATGAAGTCTGAACTCCTCACCCAAGCATGTCAGGCCTGCGACGGGCCACCCCCTATAAAGCCTTCTCTCCTTCCTGCCCCTGCTAGGAGCGCCACCGGGCGCTGGCTTCCGCGCTATGCCCCGGCCTCCTCTGGGCTTTCTGCTCTGTCCCCTGCACACGGCCCAGCCCAGGGCCCACTCACTCACCAGAGCCACTGCACTGCACAATTCCAGGGGATGCCACACCCATCGCAGGCCAGATGCGTGCAGCTCATGGCGCAGTAACCCAGGTCTGCCACCCCACCGCCCTCTGCTCCAGAAGCCCCCCTGCACACCCTCTCCCCAGATTCCCTGGTGCTTCACATCTTCAGCTCATGCCAGGACCTTGACACTCACTGCCTCACAGTCTCTCGACTGGGTGGGTGGGAGTAGGTCCCGGTTAGAGTAGAAGTGCCCTGGGGGCAGTGACTGGGTCTGAGTCTATAGAAATCACTGGTATTCAAAGTATGGTCCTGGGACCAGCAGCAGCACCCTGCCATCTGTGAGAAACACAGTCTTGGCTCCCTCACCCCAACCTTTTGAATCAGATGCTCTGGAGGTGGACCCAGCACCCTTGTTAGCAAGTGGAGGAAGTTTGAGGACCTCTAGGATATAGGCTCCTCCGTGTACCCTGCTGGGTTTGCTGAATTGATTCGCAGGCTTTCCACCTGGGAAAGGAGCTGGCCCAGCTGAGGCTGTCCATTCCGTTGGTCTGTCATGAGGACCCAGCTCCCACGTTGGCTCTAAAGCAGGGGTCCTCAAACTTTTTAAACAGGGGGCCAGTTCACTGTCCCTCAGACCGTTGGAGGGCCGGACTATAGTTTTAAAAAAAACTATGAACAAATTCCTATGCACACTGCACATATCTTATTTTGAAGTAAAAAAACAAAACGGGAACAAATACAATATTTGTATTTGCCTGTTTCCCGCGGGCCGTAGTTTGAGGACCCCTGCTCTAAAGAATCAGAGTGAATTTCCCCGGACAGCCTTCCCAACAGCCTGGTGTCATCACGTCAAGGCGGAACCTGAAGCTCGGAGAAGCCAGCTGCCTGCTGTTCTCCTCCAAAGGAAGCAAAGCTTGTTCCACAACCTCCCCCTGGTCCTGGGAACTCGGTAGGTAAGTCATCCATCAACCAATAGCATTTAACAATGTCCCTTTCTCCCTTCCAGTGACCTGCCCCAGTGCGGTAGGTGCTGTTCTGACAGAGCTGGGTACCTCATGGGGCCTCCTCTAAATCCCCCACACCTTTCCCAGCCTGCCCAGGCCAAACCCCCAACATCCCAGCTCCTGGGGCAAAACTGGGGTGGGGAGAGGAGGCCAGACAAGAAATAAAGAACCAGGTGGCCTGCCCTGCCCCAGACTCACTCAATCAGAATCTCTAGGAGGGACCTGGGAGCCCCAAGTCTCCCTGGTCATTCTCCTCATCAGGCCACCAAAAAACGCCCAACGAGCCCACCCTCCTTTATCTAACAGCTGGGGAAACGGAGGCCCCTGGGCAGCAACTTGGCAAAAAAACGCCCAACGAGCCCACCCTCCTTTATCTAACACGTGGGCAGCAACTTGGCGTTCCCTGACCAGCCCAGACCACAGAGCAACCTCTCCACCCTCTCAGCCCTCATAGTACACACTTTCTAATGCACGGTGCCCTACACCACACTTCTAAACACTCTGCTCAGTTCTTCCTCCTGCATTGATCTGCAAGGGTCTAGTGGCAGGGCCAGACCTTAGTCATGAGCCCCCCCACCCCTCTGCCATGGTACTGTGCTCAGTTCTGGGCACAGGGGAGCTTCAATAACCCCACCCCCGCCCCATGGCCCACACTCTTCATTAGCATATGTGTTGAGATGAACCTACAAATTGTCCATTTGAAATGCACTGGAAGATGTGTGAGCGGGGCGGGGAGGGAACATACATTCTTATGGAAGCACACAGCCACTGCAGAACAGGTAAAGAAGGTCAGGAGGGAGGCCAGCAGTGGGGGAGAAGCTGGGTGGAGGGTGGAAGGGGCCAAAGGACAAAGGACTTTCTCCTTAATTCTGCTCAGACCAAAGCCTGGAAAAACACAGCTGGGAAATGGGACACAGAGCTCACACCCTCTCACCTCTGGCTCTCAAGAGCCCTAATGCGGACACATAAGAAAAGGTGACAATGAAACAGAGACAACGGAAAGCTCCAAGGAGAACACAAGCCTGTCAGTCTCTGTCTCACAGGGCCCAGGGAATCCTCACAGGGCGCCGTGCGGTGCAGGGCACAGGGCACGGACGGTGCAGGGCACAGGACTGGCTTCGCCGTGGCACAGAAGGTGACTGCTGAGGTGAGGAGCCTGCAGTGGGCTCCAGGACGTTCTCACTGGTATTCAAAACATCCTACAAAAGTGATTTCACGCTCATGGTACATACCCACCAACACTCCAACCTTTTCATTTTCATGTTTGCTTTACACAAATGGCACATAGTTGGCATTATGTTACACAGCACGATTTCCATGCCAGTCAGGATAGGCTATGTTAGGCTACAGCAACAACAACCAACCACTGTGCCTGTTGCAGTCACTCAGGGCTTCAGGCCTAGGCAGTAGCCACCACCTCCAATGTTGCCGACTGTCCTGCCAGCTCGGGAGGTCCTCCCACTGGTGATCAAATGCTCTGACTGGAAGTGAAGCCCGAATGACACTCACAACCTACTAACCTCATCTCGAGGCCCCACCCACTCCACAACAAGGGGTACAGGAAGGACAGGCCTGCCAAGAGCCAGCAGACAGAGAGCTAATGACCACAGGACCCACAAATGCACACGCACAGCCACCAGAACTGGTGCAGATGTTTCTCCAACAGAGTTCATCCCCTCCTCCCCAGTGAGGAACCAAACTTTCTCCTCCTATTTGTCATTTTCACCCAAGATGAAGGAGAGCTTTCAGAGCAGGTTTAGAAAGAGGAAACCATGAAGACAGTCAAGATACGATTTTCAAAGACGATGGCAGGGGACATTATTACAATATATAACTGTACAGTCTTACAATATACAATATTCAATATGAGTTGGAACTGCACGGGTCCACTTACACACAATTTTTTTTTAAATCTTTTTAAAAAATATCTGAGGATATTTTTTCCCATAGATTTCTAGAGAGAGAAAGTAGAAGGGAGGAAGGAGCAGGAGAGAGGGAGAAACATCGGTGTGAAAGAGACACATGGATTGGTTGTCTCCCACACATGCTCCTACCAGAGCTGGAGAACCTGCAACTGAGGTACATGCTCTTGACCAGGATTGGAACCCAAGACTCTTCAGTCCACAGGCCAACACTCTGACCACTGAGGAAAACCAGCCAGGGCTACATGCAATTTTAAAAATATATACATATTGGAAACTTTTTAGGAGATTTGCAACAATTTGAAAAAACTTGTAGATGAACCTTATGATTTTCTTATTAACATTTTCTTCCCTCTGGCTTCCTTTACTGTAGGAATACAGTATGTAATGCATATGCAAATATGTGTTACTAGACTATTTACATTATCGGTAAGGCTTCCAGTCAAGAGTAGGCTAGTAACAGTTAAGTTCTTGGGGAGTCATAAGTTACACTCAAATTTTCTATTGCACAGGTGGTCGGTGCCCCTAACCCCTGCACAAAAGATCTATTTTACTTATGTATAACAGGAAATTGAAAGTAAAGGTTTTATAGTGAAGGCAACATGACAGGTGCCACGGTAAGAGTGAGATGTGAACGTACAAAGGAGAACTTCAAGAATGAGTTTAACAACAGTTGGGCCTTCCAACAGATCAAGGATACACAAGGAGGCCAGAGAAGGCCCGCTCTGCAAGGATGGCCCCTTGTTAGGGCAGCATCCATTCTGTGATGACGCTTTGTAACTCCAACAGCCATCCCCTCCCTTGTACCCACAGAGAGAAGGTGGGAGAGGACTTGGAAAGGAAGCTATGGGTGGTTCAAATAGGAACAAGAAACTATCTGTGTTGAGGTTGAAGAGAGACAGTGCAGGCACAGAGGAGGGGCAAGGAGAAGCCAGAGACCAGAGACCACTGCCCTTCTATGGGGACTTACCATACGAGGCATTAGACCTGGGAAAAAGAATCCAGAAAAGCAGACAGGACATTGGAGCTTCTCCCTGGTGCAGAGCTGCAGTATTCTGGCTGCTTCCACAGGCCCAGCCACAGCATCCTAGGATGTGCATATCTCCAGAATTTTTCATGAATGGGGCCTTCATGGAGGAAGCTCCCAGCTGTCTGCCGAGATCAGAACATGGCAGAGTCTGGAAATTCAAGACTCTTGCCAGCTGTGTTAGCAATAGATCCCATGGGAAGGTAACTACTTTCCATGCATTGTAATACATGAACAATATGAAGGTAAATGGACCTTTCCTTGAACATCCAGAAGTCACTATGCCTTGTTAGGACAGTGTGTCATGAAGGGTATGGTCCATAGGACACATACTGAAGAGACCCAGATAAATAAGGAGAGAGCAGCTGGCAGCCATGGGTCACTGGTGGCCTCTGCGAGGGCATAGGTGGAAAGAAAAGGGAGGTCTCCACTTGAGTTATATGTCCCAGAGACCTGATTGCAAGGCAAAGGGGGAAGGATGGAGATAGAAGGGGCCCAATGGTCACAGGTGTGTTTCATTTTTACTGTGGGAGAGAGCAACACGTGTCTGTCCTGAGGGGAGGAACAGTGAAGGACATTGGAATTTAAAGATTGGGGTGAAGGAAGCGGGGGCTGGTCAGTGGTGCCAGGAGTGGATGAGGTCTGGAATGCACATGGTGGTATAAACCTGAGCAAGAGCCCAGGAATTCGGGACACCTGGTCTCCCTGTGTCAGCCACAAATCCTAAGGGATGGTGTCCAGAGAGACACAGTTGACGAATACAGAACACACTGTTTTTATGCAATATTTTCATTTGTGTAGAAGGCTTGGTTTCTCAAAATGTTTTCATGAATGATCTCACTTGTTCTTCACAATGATTCTGTGAGACAGGCACTAATACTCCCCTGTGATAGATGAGGAAGCTCACCAAGCGAGTAGGTGAGGGAGGCAACCTTCGCATCCAGGCTGCCGGGCTCCGAGTCCCTCACTCAGTCTCAACTCTCAGATCCCAGGGGAGACTCATGTTAACTCACCCAAACAGTCTTCCAATAAACATAAAAGTCCGAAGTACTCCTTTAGTTTTATTTAACCTTGCAAAATACACACAGTATCAGGTTTAAAACATGGCATGGCATCTAATAAATGTGCTTTAAAATTTTTTCTAGGTTCATACGCTGCCCATGAGCTTTGACAAACTATACTCCCCTGTGATAGATGAGGAAGCTCACCAAGCGAGTAGGTGAGGGAGGCAACCTTCGCATCCAGGCTGCCGGGCTCCGAGTCCCTCACTCAGTCTCAACTCTCAGATCCTAGGCAAGACTCATGTTAACTCACCCAGTCTTCCAATAAACATAAAAGTCCGAAGTACTCCTTTAGTTTTATTTAACCTTGCAAAATACACCCAGTATCAGGTTTAAAACATGGCGTGGCATCTAATAAATGTGCTTTAAAATTTTTTTCTAGGTTCATATGCTGCCCATGAGCTTTGACAAACTAGCTCTCAGTAGGTCTCAACCCAAGGCACACTGGAATCCCATGGGGAGCCTTTAAAGAAACACCGAGCCCAGCCCAGCTGGTGTGGCTCAGTGGTTCTGCATAACCTATGAACCCAGGGGAGACTCATGTTAACTCACCCAAACAGTCTTCCAATAAACATAAAAGTCCGAAGTACTCCTTTAGTTTTATTTAACCTTGCAAAATACACACAGTATCAGGTTTAAAACATGGCATGGCATCTAATAAATGTGCTTTAAAATTTTTTCTAGGTTCATACGCTGCCCATGAGCTTTGACAAACTATCTCTCAGTAGGTCTCAACCCAAGGCACACTGGAATCCCATGGGGAGCCTTTAAAGAAACACCAAGCCCAGCCCAGCTGGTGTGGCTCAGTGGTTCTGTATCAACCTATGAACCAAGAGGTTGCAGGTTCGATCCCCGATCAGGGCACATTCCCGGGTTACGGGATCAATCCCCAGTAGGGGTGTGCAGGAAGAAACTCTCATCGGTATTTCTATCTCTCTATCCCTCTCCCTTCCTCTCTCCCTAAATCAACAAACACAATTTTTAAAAAGATAAATACCAAGCCCAGGCTGCTCCCAGGACCTCTGGGGTGGGGGCATCAGAGGCATCCAGGGAGGCCACACAGAGAGGGCTCAGAACCCTAATGTGGAGGAAAAGACAACCCAGGAGGGCTCCTGGGACAGGGAGAGAGGGACAGGGAGGACCCAAGCTGCCCAGATTCAGCAAGTGTGGCCAAACACCCAAGCCCACCACCAGAGGAAACTGCCTCCCAGCATGTAATCCCAGCACCTTCCCAATGCTCTGCCACAGCAAAGTCAGGTTTGGGTATTTCTTCCCCTTTTTGCAGATGTGTTAACTGAGGCTTAAAGACATGAAACACCTGCCCCAAAGTTGGTTATCTTTATGGGACAAAGACAGCCCAACTGCAGAGGAACCCCTGGGACACAACTGACTCGAACCCCACCCCGCTGCCCAGGCCTTCCCATATATGGGCTTCTCTCCTCTTCAAAAGTGGGACCCTGTTCAGTGAGCTCACCTCCGCCCACAGTCACAGGGTACTCCTAGATGGGCACCCGGCTCTCCCAACAATCTTTCAACCCACACAGTTCACACCCCACAGGGGAAGCCTTGTCACCTGCATCACCATGTCGTGTTGACACTCTCTACCCAAAGCAAGAAACATGGGTAAGTTTCAGGCAACTCCACCCGCCCCACTCCCTCCTGCAAATCAGCCTTATGGCTCTAAGAAAGGTGAAGACTCCATGCCTCCTGCACTAAACCAGGGCCCCCCTCTGCTCTCTCATGAGACAAGGAGTTCCACAATCCATGGGCATTGACAATGACTACACTGACACCACTGCACTACCCAGCGCAGCACCTTAGAAGGGTGCGGCACCTACTCAGAGGGCCGCTGCCTGGTTCGGAAGCTACAGCATACACACCTGAAGTGGGAAAATCAACAGTTAAACTGGTTGAAACTAACCATAGGTGCATTCCAGCTGCTGGACAAATGATTTCATCTCTCTTTACCTCAGTCTCCTCGTCAACATAATGGGGACACTAATAAAAAATACTACTTTAGAGGGGAGCGTGAGATTGAATGAGTGAATCCACGCAGAGCACTCAGAATGAGCCTGAAAGGTGTTTAGGCTCCGAAAGGATGGTTGTTATGGATGCTGTGCTTTCTGTGTGTCCCTGATGCTCAGGGAGGGGGACCCTGTGGCCTAGAGCAGTCGGGAGAGATTTCCATGGCAGGCTGGGCTTGGAAGAATTAATACAATTGTGAAGAGAGGATATCATTCAAGAGGAAGACAGAACATGAGGCTCCCCAGAGTTGGAAATTGGACTTTTATTTATTGTCACGAGGTGTGAGGCCCACCGCCTCCCGACCCTCCTCCCCCACCCCTCTCCCCCAGAAGTCCTGCCGCTGCTGCAAGAAGATGGGGCTCATCATTAAAGGAAACACCCCACAGGAACCCAAACCAAACAACTGCAGGCACAGGAGTTCAGGGGACCTTTGGCTCCATCTCCAAGGCAATTGAAAAGAGCTCAAAACAGATTAAAATATGAGATGAAGTTTGAAGCCCAGGAATGAGAGAAAATGAATCCTGTGACTGAGCAGCCAATATCATTATTTCATTATTTGGTTAGAAAATTAAAATGTGCAGGAAATGTCAGATGCTTTCTCAAGATGGAGGGAGGTTGGGACAGCATGGCCGTTAGGGGCATATTCTTTTGAATATTAAAAAAATAGCTTCACTCCTGACTTGATTTTCATCAGAAAAACACCCCTGGTGGGCAGCTTGCCCTTCTGCCATCTGTGTGAGGTCTTTTTTGTTTGTTTTTTAATATATTTTATTGATTTTTTAACAGAGAGGAAGGGAGAGGGATAGAGAGTTAGAAACATCAATGAGAGAGAAACATCGATCAGCTGCCTCCTGCACACCCCCTACTGGGGATGTGCCCACAACCCAGGTACATGCCCTTGACCGGAATCAAATCTGGGACTCTTCAGTCCTCAGGCCAACACTCTATCCACTGAGCCAAACTGGTTAGGGCTGAGTGAGGTCTTTTTAAGACACACATTCTACCCGGCAATTACCCACCTCCCCCAAAGCACATCTGCCTTTTTAAAGAACTCCTCCCCCACTGCCCCACCCCTAATAAAACTAAAGCCTGTGGCCTCCCAGTGAAGGTGTTCTCCCCACCCCACCCTCAAGCTCAGCCCCAAACCCAACCTACATAAAGCCCAGCAGCTGCTCCCTGCAGCCTCTCCCATCTTTCCTGCCCAGATTCATTCTTCTCCTCTCTGGGCAATCACCACTCACTGTCCATCCCATCATGGGTCCCATGGGCCCATCTCCATCATTCCCTCATTTGCTCAGTTATTTACTAAAATATTCTTAGCGATCAACGTGCAGTCTCTGCAGGGTGCTGGGGTCACAAAGATGTACAGGGCCAAGGCGCTGCCTGCAGAGAGCGGACGGTCTAGAATAAAGAAGACAAGTACGCAACGAGCATTGGAGAGGCACAGGAGGGGGCAGCCGAAATGGCTGTTAACCCTTACGGAAAGGAGAGAGCAGCCAAATCTTCCCAAAGGAAGCAGCATCTGGGCTTGAGCTGTAAGGGCGAATTGACTTTGATTCTACAGAGAAGAGTGAAGGAATTCCAGATGGAGCACAGAGTTAAGCAGAGGCTGTGGCCAGGAAATGTAACCCCGACTCAAGGGAAGTGAAGAGACAAGTTTGACTGGCATGAGAAGGCCACGGCGGAGGTGAGAGAGAACGCTAATGAGGAAGGCTGAGGTCAGATGGATGGGGCTTTGTATTTTAATATTGTAAATAATACATTAAGTGGTTCAAATTCAAAAGGTACAAAAGGATATAGAGTAAAAGCCCCTTTCCCATCCCTCCTCCAGCTATGCTGTTTCCCATCTCAAAGGCAACCAAAGCTAGCTGTGTCTTTTATGGATCCTTACAGAGGTATTTTATGCATATACAAGTAAATATGTACCTCTCTTACCTTTCATGTACAAGTGCTAGCATACAGTATACATCGTTCTACCTTTTTCCGTTTAATTATATATAGTAAACCAGCAATTCTCAAAATCAAGCAGACATCAGAACCACCGGACCAGCTTGCTAAAACACAGCCTGCTGGGCCCCACTCCAGTCTCTGATTCAGTAGGTGTGGCCTGAAAACATACATTTCCAACAAGTTCCCAGGTGATCCTGATGCTGCTGGCCCAGGAACCACACTTTGAGAACCACTTGTGTAGACCATGACTGTGTAAAGAGCTGCCTCATTCATTTTCATGTCTGTGTAGTACTCCATCATTTGGATATACGGCCATGTCGTCAACCGTCCCCCTCCGTTTAGGTGGTTTCCAGTCTTTTGCTATGTCAACCAGTTGTGCAGTGACTATACTTGTGCATTCATTACTTCACCCAGGTGAAGGTAGCGTTCTGGCACGGAGTCTGGGTCAAAGGTTTTGTGCACGGACCATTTTGACGGACACTGCCAGGCAGCTCTTGGAGGGAGCCTTTAATGCTACTATAGGAATTTTGAATTTTAACGAAGGCAGGCTTTGGAGCAGAAGAAGACTAGTGAGGTCAGAGATATGCTTTAGGAAAATTAATCTGGCTCCATGGCAAAGCGTGGACTACCGTGGAGAGAGCCAAGGGAAAACACCTACTGTGGTAGACAGATTCTAAGGGCACCCCATGAGCCCTACCTCCGGGTGAGCTCACCTTTGAGTAGGTCCCTTGCTTTGCGTGTGGGTGGGACCTGAGACTGCTAACCAGTACAGTATGACAAAGGTAATAGAATGTCATTCCTGTGATCATATTGCATTATATAAGACTCTGTCTTGCTAGTAGACTGGCACTCAAGGCTCTTGCTCCCTCTCTGGATCTGAAGAAGCGAGCTGCCATGAATCCCACTGAATGCTGCCAACAACCACATGGAAAGGGAAGTGGGTCCTTCCACAGATGGGCCTCCAACCGAGAGCCCAGCCCTGGTGACACCTGGACTGCAGCCTCATGAGAGGCGCCTAAGGCCGGGACCTGGTTACCCTGTGCTGGGACTCCTGGCTGCCAGAAACAACAACTCTGTGAGATAACAAACGTGAGTTGGGTTAAACAACAATGGTTATGGGAATAATCAGGGCAGGAAGAGATAGCTAAAACAAACATTTAGGAGGATGTCCAAAACATAGGCCATAAGTCTGAAGTGAACAGTTGTCAAGGTACAGTCTCAATCCTTCTTCATGAGATCAAACCACAGAGTGGTCCAAGGTGGGAAGGAGCAAGACCCTCCTTCCTTATCCCACTCTACAAGTGGTCCTCCCCTTACAGATGGCTCCGAGATGGCCTCAGCACAGCCTCCCCAAGCCACCAGCTGCCACCTGCAATTTGCTTACAAGACAAATAAGCACCCACACAGAGAAGACCCACAATAAATCAAGGTGCCATTTTCAAACCACTAGGGACAAGACAGACTTTTCAACTAATTGTGTTGCGACAACTCAGGAATCTGAAAAAAATACATTGGGGTCACATGTACCAAGGACCTATACAAAAATTGAAACTGAAAAGAGCTAGAAGAAAAATGTGGGAGAATGTTTGCAATAATCTTAAACTAGGAAGGACTTTTTCAAGCATGACCCAAATCCAAATGTCACTTTTATAAAAGGCTACATCTGAGTTCAAAAAAAATTTAAATATCTAACACTAAAAAATAAAGCCAAATGATAAATGAAAAATAGGAAAAATATTTACAACATGTATGGCAGACAAAGGGCTAATTTCCTTATTACATAAATAATGTGCATGTGCAAACATGTGCAAGTCTGTAAGAAATGCCAACAACCCAATAGAGAACTGTACAATAAAGAAAAAATTAAATTGTCAGCTCACAAAGCAGGAAACATAAATGCATTTTACACATTTGAAATGATGCTCAGCCTCACACAATGCAGAAAATGCAAATTAAAACTATAATGAGACCCAGTTTTCATATATCAGGTTGGTGAATATTTTTAATACATACAGAGTTGCTGAACCAGTGTATAACCACTCTCATCCATGGCTGGTAGAAATACAAATTGGTTCCACTATGTGTGGAAAGAGAACACACAGTCTATCTATCTGTCTGTCTGTATATCTATCTATCTACCTATCTATCTATCTATCTATCTATCTATCTATCTATCTCTAAGCACTGGTAACAGCTGCCAGGGCACAGGAGTGGAAAGATTTTTTTACTGTATCCCTTTTGCACTGTTTAAAATTTTCCCCAGTATGTGGACTTCATTCTCAACAATTCTAAATAGTAATAAAGAAAAAAAGTAGAGAGAACTTCTACTTCTGAGGAGATAGAATAGATGTACTTTTCCCTATGCTTTCCTCTAAATACAACTAAATACCCTGGACATCTATATTATAAAGACCCAGTGGCCCTAATGCTGTAACGACCAAAGACCAGCATGGGTGGGTGGGGCTGCGAGCACCGTGAGGCCATGTGGGTGGGCGGTGCCGCACAATTTCACGCGCTGGGCTTCTAGTTATACATAAAAAAACATAAGAAGAATCTGAAAGGTAAAGAGAAAATAATTGGCTAGGGATCTTGAGGCCTGAGGAATAACAGGATGGTCAGATTCCTAGGTTTTCTTTTGGCTTCATATGTCCTAGATTAAGGACTGAAGAAGCTGGCAACCTGGAAATATCAATAGGCACAGATACACACACACACACACACACACACACACACACACACACACAGCCCCAACTAAGCCTGCTTCTTCTATCCAAAAGACTAAGAAAGGGGAAGCCTAGAAAGACAAAACTTCTAAACAATAACTGCTCTAATCTTGCCAGACACCACAGAAAAAAATGTGGCCCCACCCTAATCCATGCCAGCAAAAGCCAAGTATGGAGCCTTGACTCCCACTACCACCCAGCAGTGAGGAGGTAGCCTTGCCCTCCCTCTGGGGTGTATCAGTGGAAGCCTGATGGACAGTTAGGATTAGTACCACTGCTCAGTAGTAATAAGACCACATAATGTCAGTGGGAGTCGCATGGGGAGTAGGAACTGGCATTCTAACCCCTCCCAGCCAGAGGGTATGCATGGAGGCCCAGTAGGAAACCTGGACTTCAACTCCCACTTGGCAGTAATGAGGCAGAGCCCCCAATCTTCCCATTGGAACATTTTTAAAAAAGCCAACTAAAGCAGAAAGTTTAAGTAAAATCCAGAGTCTCAAAAAATGTCCAGGTTTCAATCAAAAATCATTTGTCATATCAAGAACCAGAAAGATTTCAATTGAATGAAAAAAGACAATCAATGGATGCCAAGAGGGTGAGCTGAAAAAGAACTCAGTATCTGAAACCCTCACAAATTTGGAAAAAAAGACATAAACCTATAGATTTACAAAGCTGGGAGAATCTCAAACAAAATAAACTCAAAGAAATCCCTCAAGACACATCATAGTCAAAATTCTGAAAGCTAAAGACAAAGAAACTATCTTGAAAACAGGCAGAGAGAAATGATTCCAATCTAGAGGGGGAATTTCTCATCAGAAACCATGGAGGCCAAAAGAAGTAGCACAACATTTTTCATATGCGAAAGAACTATCAACCCAGCATCCTATCTCCAGTGAAAATATTCTTCAGCAATGAAGGGGAAATCAAGACATTCTAAGATGAAGAAATAGGAAAAAAAATTTGTTGCCAACGGACCTAAAAATGGCTAAAGGAAGTTCTTTACCCAAGAGAGACAATAAAAGCAGAAACTTGGAACAGTAGGAAGGGACATGCTAAGCAACGGTATAGGTAAATACAATCGACTATTTCTCCTCTTGACTTTCTACATTAAATTTGACAGCAAAAACTGTAACACTGACTGATGTGGTTTTAAATGTATTAAAGGAAATGTTTAAGACAATTACATTATAAACAGGAAGAGGGTAAAAAGACATAAAGGGAGGTATGTTTTCTACATTTCACTTGAATTGGTAACATGATTGGTAAAATGGCACCAGTAGATTTTGACAAGTTATATACACATGATGTAATATGTATAATAATGAAAATATATACACAAAAATATACACAAAAAATACTATACATAAATCAAAGTGGAATCCTAAAATTTGTTTAAGTAGCCCATAAGAAGGCAGGAATAAAGAAAACAAATGAAAGACAGAAACAGAAAAATATTTAAGTCCTAACATATTAATAATAACTTTAAATGTAAATAATCTAAACATGATTAAAAACATGAGCCACTATATACTGCCTCTGAGAAATTCACTTTGCATATAATGATACAGGCAGGTTGAAAGTAAAAGAATGAAAAGAGATATATCATGCAAACATCAATCAAAAGAAAGCAGGAGTGATTATATTAATATGAGATAAAGTAGACTTCAGGGCAAAGAAATCACCAGAGACAGAGAGGAAATCATATAATAATAAAGGGTCAAGCCACAAAGAAATAGCACTCCTAAATGTGCATGAACCAATAATAGAGATACAATAATGTGGAGCAAAAATGATAGAACTAGAGAGAAATAGAGAATCCCACCATTACATCTGCACACTTCAACACTCCTCTCTCAACAATTCATGAGACAACTAGATAATCAGTAAGGATATGGAAAAACTCAAGAACACCGTCCATCAACAGAATCTAATCAACATTTATAGAATATCCATACAACAGCACAATGTACATTCATCTTAAGTGCCCACAGAACATATACCAAGACAGACTATATTCTGGGCCATAAAATAAAACTCAATGAGTTGAAAAGAAATTTTACAGAGTGTGTTCCCCGACCTCAATGGAATCGAACTAGAAATCACTAACAGCAAGATAACAGGAAAAACCTCTAAACACTTGGAAACAAAGCAGCATACTTCTAAAGAATCCATGAGTCAAAGAGGAATCCAGATGTCCTTCAATGGGTGAATGGTTAAACAGGCTGTGGTTCATCCACACCATGGAATACTACTACTCAGAAATAAAAAGGAACGAACTATTGATACATGTACCAACCTGGATGAATCTTCAGAGAATTATGCGGAATGAAAAATCCAGTCCCCAAAGGTTACATACACACTGTATGATTCGATTTACATAACATTCTTGAAATGATAAAATGAGAGAAATGAAGAACAGATGAGTGGTTTCAGGGGTTAGGCAGGGAATGAGGGCAGGAGGGAAGTGGGGTGGGCATAAAAGGGCAGCAGGAGGGACCCTGTGGTGATGGAAATGTTCTGCATCGTGACTGTATGAACATCAGCATCCTGCTGGTGATATGGAGATGTACTATAATTTTGCAAAATACTGCCATTGGGAAAAACTAGGTTAAGAGCACAAGGAATTCCTGTGTATTATTTTTTCAACTGCATGAGAATCTCCAATTATCTCAAAATAAAAACTTTAAATTTTTAAAAAGTAGAGAATCCCTCCCAGAAGATGTTATCAAGGTAACAGTGCAAATCACCACCACCCCCATACTACACACACACACACACACACACACACACACACACACATGCACACACACCATCTATCACGTGCCTTCAGCTATCACCACATATTTGCACTGATTATT
Source organism: Myotis brandtii (assembly GCF_000412655.1). NCBI lineage: Eukaryota > Metazoa > Chordata > Mammalia > Chiroptera > Vespertilionidae > Myotis > Myotis brandtii. The sequence continues at coordinate 868,592 of NW_005371384.1, read as the reverse complement.
AAATCTGCTGTGACTTTCTCCCTCTCTTTGGAAAGACCTGATCCAGTCTCACATGAGGTCAGAGAAAACATCTGAGGCCCTTTTGAGGCAGTTCCACAGTTTGGCACAGGAGCAAGCATCAAATCCATAAAAGAAAACCAGAGCCTACTAGGGAGAGAAAAGCAGCAAGTAGCAGGATGATACAAGTTGCATTTTGGAGAGGCAGTGGGCCCCCTGAAAATAAATGTAAAAGGGCAGGTGGGGTGACTGGTACGTGGTTCCGTGCGTGTCACCTGTTTTTCTGAACAGTCTGTAGCTCTCACCCAGTCCTCAGAGAGGTGCATTTCCCAAAGAGGTGAGAGAAGGAAGAGGCCCATACTGGATACCACAACCCCCAGTTTCTGCAGCCCCAGGAACCATCGGTGAGCTCTGCAGAGCCCCAGGCCACCTTCCAGTGACCCCCATAAGCCTCTGCTATTCCTGCCCCTTGTTGGAAAAAAAAAGCACGATTCTGGAACTGGACCCTTAGGATATTCAGTTCCCACCCTGTGGGCTGCAAATATTGGAACTTAGAGGTCATCTCATTTAAAACAACCAAGGCCTGCCCAACAGAAGAGAAAACTGAGGCCCAGAGCTACAGGATGGCTCTCCAAGATCATGCAGACAGTTAGGAGCCAAATTCACACCAGAAGGGTGGTTTCCCCCTCCCCGCTGCCAGCTTTGCGGTACTTGTCCCTTAATTTGGCGTAAGAGCCAGAGTAAAGGCTGGGTAGGGCGCCGTTATTACCAGTGGAAGATGGCAATGGGAGCAGAGCCAGTCACTGAATTCAATGAGTACAGAGATGCAGAAGTTAATGAGCAAAGCTTAGTCTAAAAATACCTGGCAGTACTGATGTGGCAGCTTTCATTATTCCTGGAAAATACAAACAGGTGGCAATGAGGGTTAGGAGCACTGGAGAGATGTTATTACTTGGAAGGCAGGCCACTGAATGCCACTGCTTTCCAGGCTGTTGCCCCCCTGTCCCTCTTCTTCCTCCAAGCTGCTTCATTCACACCCATGGCTTACTTCCCAGCTGCTCACCACTCCATACCTGACATGTTCCCTCTATCTGGAACACCCTTACCTCTCCCCACTCCCACCTCCTCTCTCTCTGCTTAGCAAACTCACACTCATTCTTCAAGCCCCAACTCAGGCATCCCCAACTGTGACTTTCCCTTGATGAGCTCGGGGCAACTTCTTCCTGATTGTCTACAGCTCCAGGAGAGCCCTTGCTCACACTGCATCTCAGCTTCGTGTCTCACTTTTTTGTGTTGCCCACTGGACTGTAAACCCTACAAGAGCAAGGAGAGTGTTTTCCTCATCTTCATCCCCGCCCCCTTGACATCCGGTTCCCCGGAGACCTTCAGATGATGTTTAATGACCACACACATAGAGCCCACTTTAAAGTCTTTCTGGAGAAGGTCACCTCTTCTTGAAGGAAAAAATTCAACCAAACTTCAGGAATGCTTCACAAAAAGAGGAGGCTGGAAGTAAGGAACAAAGCAACCCATAATTACACTGGGCTCTGGAAAGGGCTCTATCCTAGAAACCAACACACTAGTTCAGGCTGGCTCAGTCCCCTGTTGACTCCAGATCGCCGAACAGGCAGTCCCTTCTGAAGCATCTCTGGGGTCCCTCCCAGCACTAAGTTACATGATCCTGAGCAAGACAAGGCTGTCATCCTACCTGCTCATCTTGTGGCCGGTCCCTTTCTTTCCCAGTAGCCTCCACTCAGAGTTTTTGGTCCATTTCCCCTGAGCCCCTTGCCTGTTTAACTAAAACCTGATCAGGTGTTCACCAATAAAGTATTATCCTTCCGCGGGCATTCTACTTTAATATGAGACCACTGAAGACTCAGTGGGATGGTGCTCATGAGTGAATTTCTAGGCATAAGGCAGGCAGTGGGATAGACATCTGGCCAGTGGTGAGGGTTCTTTAGAGACAAGCCTTCCCTGCAGCCCCCTCCCAATCCACCCATCACATGGCAGAGGCAAGAGCTGTGAGAACAGCTAGACCCTGGCAGATGGCAGGGAGGCTCCTGGCCTGGAAGAGAGTTAATGTCGGTGGAATATCCTGAGGGTGGGACCCAAGCTCCTCACTCCTCATTCCATGGTTTCTTTTATCTGGTATTTCTGGGCAAGACAATGAGCAAACAGACTGGAAAGTTACAGGCCAGCTTTGCCGATCCCTGCCAAAAATGCAGCAAAGGAAGCTGGAGGGAGACTCAAGCCTCTCTTTAATTTCCTCTTCTGTTTGGCTTCGCATGCGCGCCATCTGCCCTTGGGCTCCGACTCCAAACAAGTGCTGCTTCCCATCCCAGATGTGTGGGAAGCCCCTCACCCACCCGAGTCCGTCCTGACTGATGTGCTGGCCACATTTGGTAAGGCTCTGGCCCTTCCTTGAACAGCAAGAACACTTAGAAGCGTGACATCAACCAGGAAGTCTAGTTCCCAGGCCAAGCTGGAAAGCAGTGTGTGGGTCTCTCCCTCTGGGCCAGAGTCAGGACCCAACCGGAAGCAAAACTGGGACGGTGGTAGATGGAAGAGGACCTCCAAGTTCCCTGCTTCCCCAAGAGAGGAGTGCCCTCAGAGTGCCAGCATGACCTCTCCAGCACCCCACCCCTGCTGAGCATGCGCTACATGCGTGTACATGTGCATGTACAACAAATGCAGGAAAGTGCAGACAAGGAAAAAAGGGTGGTCAAGATTGAAATCCTGTCTCTGTCTGGGTATGTTATTTAACCACACTGAGCCTGAATTTCCTTTATAGGATTGTGGTAAGGACCAAATAAGATGGGGCTCCTGCTATGGGACTTGCCCTCCATAAGTGTTAATTCCTCCCCAGATGCCGGTAACCAGCTGTCATTAAAATGCTAATTAAAATGACAGCTCTGCATCAACTAGCCCTGTGACCTGAGGCAAGTCCCTTCCTCTCTTGGGCTTTCTTGAAGTTTCCTAGCCTTGAAGAGCACTGTAGTGTGCATCCAAGTCACCGGGAGGGCTTGTAAAACACAGGTGACTGGGACCCCGCCCCTAGAGTGTTCTATGGAGCCCAACCGGAGAATCTGCATTTCTGATAAGTTCCCAGGTTACGTGGCCGCTGCTGGTCCCTAGACCACTCTTTGAGAAGCTCTGAAGTAGAGGCAGTTCTGGCGGTTTAAGAGGTATGTTAAACTAATCCACATTGTGTTGTTAGTGACTGTTACTTGTTTAATGTGTTCTTCTTAGGGCTACATGCATTTTAAATGGAATAATGTCTTGACCCAAAGAAATCTTCTGCTTCTAAATTGGGTATCAAAAGAGCCCTAGCATCTACAGCCAAGAAGATCAGGAGGGAAAGGCTTTTGGGCCCCTCCAGTCACAGTTTGCAGGGGTGACCTCAAAGGCAGATTGTTTGCAAAACGCTATCCTCCCAAGTGACTCTGTTGCACTTGGTTACTTGGTTAATTGCTGTTTGAGGGCATGACATCTGAGGCTGAGGACTGGCCCCTGGTTGCCTAAAATCAGCCCAAGGCCAGGCCCCATTGCTGAAGCAGGGCTGTCAGTCAGCTGTGACATTCTGGGTCACCCCACCTCTGCCTGGGGAGGGTGGCAGAGTCAAGGGCCTGCAGCCCCAGAGGCTGTCACTCTGCATATCTACAGTTTGGGGTGTAGAACCCCTCTCAGCTTCACTCCCTGCCTTTAAGACACTATAAGACCTGTCCAGCTGCTGTCATTCCACCAATGCTCTGGGCCTGCCTCAGGGAAGAGAGCTGCCCAGCACATCAATTACAGAATAATGACTCCCTCCTCCCTGACTTCCCACCCACCCCCACCCAGCATGGCCCTGTCTTTCGTGCCCAGGAACATGAAGAGGACAGAGATCCTTATGTAGCAACACCTCCCATCCCCACTGTGTTCTCGATATTTCTAACTGCAAACTCAGGCACGTGGACCTGGACGAAGTCTTCAGGAAAAGGTTAATGGTTCACAGAAACAGTAAAGGGAATGAAAGCAGGACTGAGATCAAGCCCTTGGGGACCAAGCCTGCACCCCCCCCCCCACACTCACTCACTCCAACCCAGCATGTAGGTCACAGGGGGTGGAGGAAGGATGCCTCCAGGCAAGCCCCCCTCCCACCAAAGCCTCAGTCCACAAAACGCCTGGCTTTGCTCTTGTTCACACTACAAGCATTTAGTAAGTCTATTGAAGGCTGAGCATTGGGGCAGGTGGGGGAGAGCTAAAGAGGAACAAGAGGTGCCCCCCCAAAGCTTCTGGTCTAAGAGGTCAAGACAGCTGTACAAATGATCATCAATAAAGGTAGTGCAGAAAGTAAGTGAAAAGTCTGTCCATGAGCTCAGGAGAAGATGGCTGATGCTTCTTGGGGAGAAGGGATGAAGGAGGGGATGAGAGGACAAGATAGAACAGCACAGAGGGTGACATTTGAATTGGTCCTAAGGAATGAGTAGGAGAAAGCATGTCAGGGGTAACATTCAAAATCTTTACTAACTGCTAAGGCCCAAGCCCAACCTAGTCAGAACAGATGCTCGACTGGCTGTCAGCCTTACCAGTTAGACATACGCATCTAATAGGGGCAGAAATAGAATATTGGGACCAGCTACAATTGTAAGAAATATTAATCATG
>NW_005371384.1:863116-863864 GCF_000412655.1 Myotis brandtii | reverse complement strand
CACGCCCCCCCCCCACAGCCCTTTGCATATCACTAGCCCTTTGAAGACCTCCAGCCTTTGCATGCCTAGAGGCCTTTGCAAATTTCCAGCCCATATTACCTGTAAACTGCCCATTGACACACCCTTTTGCCTACTTCTCCATGTAATCTTTTCTTTTTAATTTATTTTAAAAAACATTTCTTTTATTGATTTCAGAGAGGACGGGCGGGAAAGAGAGAGAGAGAGAGAGAGAGAGAGAAACATCAATGACAAGAGTCACTGATTGGCTGCCTCCTGCACGCCCCCTACTGGGGATCAAGACCGAAACCCAGGCTTGTGCCCTTGATGGGAGTCAAACCCCGACCCTTCAGTCTGCAGGCCGACACTCTATCCACTGAGCCAAACCAGCTAGGGCCCCATGTAATCTTTGTCCTTCTACCCAATATAAGCAGCTGGCTTGTGGTGGGAGACAGAGCAGATTTCTGTGGATGAGCTGCTGCTCTCCCATACTGCCGGCAGTATTGGGATAAATGCTCATATCTGATTCACCCCGTCTCTGCTTAATTGGCTCAAGTAGTGACAGGCAGCACAGACCCACTGATTGTCCAGTTACACATCTACTTCTGCTCCCTTCCCAAACCCTACCAGAATGACAGTTTTAAAAAATTAAGTATAAATATACAAGGATGAGAAGAACTGAAGGGGAGACAAATGTAACATAATTTTAGAAGCTGGAAATCAGAAGGATAATTGGTAAATGGTTTGGGCA
>NW_005371384.1:840602-862980 GCF_000412655.1 Myotis brandtii | reverse complement strand
AAAAACGAATTATAAGCCAGCAGTGGAGGAAATGAAAACCAACACAATTTATACAGCAACACCCTCTTAACAGCTCAGAAATTGGTGGTACCAATCCTCTTGAAAGCAAGAGAGAAGGAGAGAGGGATAAAATAAGGAAGGTTGGCTGGCAATCTGTATAGGAAGCAGTTAGATCCCCAGGTTCTTTCCCTCTCTAGCATCTGCCCCTTGCCCAGCCCAGCAGAAGATTGAGGTTTATTCTCTGAGATAGAGGCTTTTTGGCCTGCGAGACACCAGGCAGAATGGAGAACAGACCTACCATACTGAAGACAGGGGAATGAAAGAGGATTCATTTGCATTCTGGCTACAGAGGCTCCCTGGGCACTCAGAGCATCAACCCTCAGGACCATATCCTCCAGCAAGAGCCAGGACGAGCCTTCTCTGAGGACCCCAGCCTAACTAAGGACACTTAAGACTCCACAAGGACACGTAAGACTCCACAAGGAAGAGGCCCGGCCAGCTCATCCTCCAGGGAAGCCCATGGTCATCAAATCCCACCTGCACTGAGATTCTTAAATATGTGCAGATAAAAAGAATAACCAGACAACTGAAGAAAGCATCAAAATTGAACAACAAACACCAAAACAAACAAATTGGAAGAAACAGAGACTATGTGAGAAGAAAAGTTGAAAACCTTACATGATTAATTTCTTCAGAGAGACAACATTACAATCATAAAAGGGGATGTTCTCAAAAGGGACATTTAGAGAACAAAAAAAAGAGAATTCTTATAAATTAGAAAATAACAAATGAAATATCAACAGAGGATTGGCAGGTAAAGTTGAGGAAACCTCCCAGAAAGTAAAGCAAAAAGACAAAGAGATGGAAAACAAAAGATAAGAAAAATAGAGAATCAGTCCAGAAGGTCTACTAGTCAAATAAGAGTCTTAGAAAGAGGTAACAGGGGAAGAGAAGGGGGGATATAAACAAGAAAAGTAAATTATCTCTAAAACCAAGAAAATGTCATGGAACTGAAGACCCAGAGTTTACAGATTGAAAAGCCCTGCCAAGTGGACCCTTAGATAAAAATATGAGCACCATTGATAAAAATAGATCCACTCAAGGCAAAGCACATCATTATGACATCTCAGAATACTGGAGTAAAAAAATAAAACCAAGAACAAAACGTGTTCATGGATTGGAAGACTCAATATTAAGACATTAGTTCTTTCCAACTTTATGAACAGATTCAACACAATGTCAGTCAAAATTCTAGAAAACTATTTTGTAGATATTGACAAACTGATCCTAAAGTTTATATTAAAAAAGCAAAAGATCCAGAATAACCCAACACAATTCAAAAGAACAAAGGAGAAGGAATCACACTACCCAATTTCCAAACTTATCCAAAGGCTACAGTAATCAAGACAGGATGGCATTAGTGTAAACACAGACACCTAGGTTGATATGACAGAATAGAGAGCTCAGAAATAGGCCCACACAAATATAGTCGATTGATCTTTGACACAAAAGCAAAGGCAACTTAATGGAGAATGGATAGTCTTGTAAACAAATGATGCTGAAAATATTGGAGGTAGATATAGAGAAGAGATAGAGATAGAGATAGAGATAGAGAGATATATCTTAATATATCTACACTAATAAAAGACAAAAGACTAAAAGTCTGCTGAAAAAGTAAAAAGGAGAAATAGACCTTAGGGAAATTAGTTCTAATAGAACTGACTCAATAGGAGAAGAGCTTAGAGTTTTAATGGAAGTAGGTAATTTAAAAGAATGTTAAATTCTTTGAGGTTATTGAAGGCATGGGAAAAGCCCTGGAATTTTATCCTAAAAAGATAGTTACTGATGAGGTGAAAAAGTGTTTGTGAATTTTAGTAGAAAGGAAAATTTAAGAAAATAAAATTACAAGATGTGATGAACCAAGAGGAAAAATACATATATCACTTCACTTGGTGGGAAATAAGGTTTAATGACTCTATTATCCTATCTAATAAAAGCCTAATATGCAAATCAACTGACCAGTGGAACGACCGGTCACTATGACGTGCACTGACCACCAGGGGGCAGACACTCAATACAGGAGCTGCCACCAGCCCACATGCTCCAGGCCAGCCAAGGCAGTTTCCAATTGCCCCGCCAGTCACCCCACAGATTGGCCCTGGTCTCCAGCCAGGCCTAGGGACCCTACCCATGCAAAATTTTTGTGCACCAGGCCTCTAGTTATATATATATATGTATATATATATATAATCCAGCTAGACACAGACTTTACATCTTACACAAAAAATCAAGATGGATTGTAGACTTAAATGCAAAATGTGACTCCATAAAAATTCTTGATGAAAACAGTAAAAAATCTTCATGGACTTGAATTTGCTAATGAGTTTTCAAATATAACCCCAGTCTGGCCAGTGTAGCTCAGAGACATTAGGGGGAAACTAAGGACATCTGAATAGAGAATGGAATTTAGTAAATGATAATATATCCATATTGGTTAATTTATTGTGACAAATGTATCATACTGATATAAAAAGTTCAAAATAGGGACAACTAGGTGTTGGGTATATCAGAACTCTCTCTACGGCTAGAAAGGAAGATGGCAGCATAGGTAAACACCTGTACTCATTGCCTCCCACAAACACATCGAAATTACACTAAAATACTGAACAACCATCATCCAGAACCACTGGAAAGCTGGCTGAATGGAAGTCCTACAACTAGAGAAGTAAAGAAGAAAGCACACTGAGACTGGTAGGAGGTGCTGAGGCACAGAATGGGCTGGTCCAGCACCCACATGCACGGCTTTTTTAATTAGGAGGGAGTTCGTCTCTGTGGAGGCCGCCAGGAGGAGCAAGGGTGTCCCAGTCCCACACCAAACCCCCATCACAGGGTACCAGAGCTGGGGAAAAAAAGTCCCTATGGGCAGTAAGAACTACAGGCTATAAAAACCAGTGCAGATTGGGGCTCAGTGACACAGAGGCTGCTGGAGACCCACCTGTTCCTCTTAAAAGGCTGGCACCATGAACTGAACTTACAAGGTCCCACTTCTTCTGAGCTCCAGCACCAGGGCGAGGTTCCGTGGAACACAGACACATATGAGGAGGAACTGGACTGTCTAGCATCTGGGCAGGAACCTCAGGGGTGGCTTTCTCCCAGACGGAGGTGCTCACAGGGATCATGCTGGGACCTTCAGGGTCATAGGGCTGACTGGCAGCTATTTCTGTTTGCTCTGCCCTGGTGATTCCCTAACACCCTCCTCATCCAATTTACAACCCCACTAAAGCTGTGTGCAGCAGCTTTTGCAAATGAATGGCCTGTCCTTGCTAAAATATCTCAAACAAGCTGCAGTTGGATCAGGGAGTCCCAAACCTATCAATAAAAGGCCCAAGACCCAGCACCAGCATCAGCCTGCCTTGCTTCACAGTTGGGCCTCATCTGGGCACTTCCAAACCCAATACAAAAAGGAGAAATCTGCAGATCTCTGTAGCTCCTGCTGTGTGGCCCAAGCAGTGGCTGACTTTGCATCTCCCTGGAGACCCAAGAGCCAGTGTACAGTGGTCAGTGTCAGACCATACCAGATTACAACTCTACTCATCCATAAGCAACACACTCAAGGGGCAGACTCAGTGAGCACCAAAGCCCCACTGAAGCAAGTCTTGCTCCATAGGGGTGTCTCCTGTACAGCAGCTCTCCCTCTGTAGTTGCAGCTGGTCCTCACAACCAATTGGCCTGGAGGTCAATTCTTCCCAGCGACACCAACAGCAATCAAGTGTCAACTACAAGACTGTTCTCACAGCCCACAAAGTGGTGTACCTGGAGCTCCCAGCTCAGGTGACTGGGGAAGCTCAGCCACTGGGCCCTATAGAACACCTACTATACAAGGCCACTCTACCAACTCAAGGAGATATAGCAGCTCTACCCAATACATAGAAACAAACACAGGGAAGCAGCCAAAATGCAGAGACAAAGAAAGATGTCACAAGTGAAAGAAATGGAAGAAATCAAACTACTGGACATAGAGTTCAAAACCACAATTATAAGGTTACTCAAGAATCTTCTAAAAACCTCCAAAAAAAATGGAAAAGGACCAGTCAGAAATTAAGAACTCTCTGTACTATCTTCACGATAATTCTGTCATCTAAACCTGTTCTAAAATTTAAAGTTTATTTTTTAAAACTCCTACAAGCATCTGGGGGAGGGAGGACGGGGAATAGGCCATGTAGAGGATCAGGTATCAGAATAGTTTCAGACTTCTCAATAATAACAGTGAAATCTATAAGATAATGAGAGTGCCTTCAAAATTCCAAAGAAAAGTGATTTTCAAACTAGAATTCTATACCCAGTAAAACTGCCAATCAAATGTGATGGTAGAGTAAATATGCTTGCAAACATACCAAGTTTCAAATAATTTCTGTCTCATGCACCTCCTTCTTAGGAAGCTACTAGAGGATGTGATCCACCAGAACAATTTTAAGGATGCTGGTAAAAGGTGACTCCAAAATGATAGCTATGCACCAGGCATAGAGAGCAGTCAGTCCAGAGGGGAAGCATGCTGTAGATACAAAGAGAGATTTCTGAGTGAAAGAAAATCTGAACATTTTGAGAAGAGATACAGACAATGGTAGGAATTTGGGTATTAAATTAGTAATAAGAAACTGGAATCATAAGCAAGTGAAAAATAATAAAATGATCAACTCTAGGGAAAACAAAGAGTGATTCAAAAAAGGAAAAACATCGTGGAGATACTAGATGGTTCACCTGGAAAGAGCATGTTCAAAGTCATAACAAGGTAAATACTAAATATTTATCTCACAAAAATGAGGACATAAATATACTGGGAGGATAAAGGGGATGATGTGTCAGTCAGATTTGGCTAGTTTATATTGCAGTAACAAAAGAAATCTCAATGGCTTACAAGAGTAAGAGTTCTCACTCATGTAACATTGCAGCACAGTTGTGGGTCCGCTGTGGCTACACCACATGTCTCCTTTATTCTAGGGTCTATGCTAAAGGATCCCACCCTCTTTGGGACATGCCCAGTTTCTTGGCAGAGGAAAAAGTGTAACTCACCCAGGCATGCAGACTCTAAAGCTTCTGATCAAAGGAGGCATACATTACTCCCACACACATTCCATTGACCAAGGTAATCACATGGCTAAGCTCAATGTCAATTATATTATTCCTCCCATAGGGATGCGCGTCACATGACCATGCAAACAAGCATATTATCCACTTAGAGGGAGGGAATGATTCCATTGAAAACATAATGCAACTGATGAATATCTATGTGTGTATTGTAGTGCAGAGTAGAGGGTAGGTGCAGCAACACAGAGCTAGATTTTCATCTTCCACTGGTAGGAAGCCAATAGAGAATGCCTAGAACTGAAAAATCGAGCAGTAGCCATTTCTGCATGTTATTTAGAAACATGAACATAAGTATATAATTCAGGAGGAAGAACTAAAAATAGTTGCCTCTAGAGAGGAGAAAATGGGGTGGGAGAGCAGGGAACTATTATTTTTTTAAAATATATTTGTATAACCATTTAGTAAAAATAAAAAGATGACAAATAACAATGAGGCCAGCAGCTCTTGACTGCTAAACTTCACTGTGCTGCAGTTACTTTTCACCCTGTTTGTGATGGTAAGAGAGCATATAAATCTCTTTACTTTCAAACAAAGAAACTGAAATTGTTGACAGCTACTATTATATTAACGCCCCTTCAAAACCCACCACCTAGTGTCAGACATCCTCGGGAATGACACTTCTTCCTACATAAGTGAGACCTAAATATCCTTTACTTTCTTTCAGTCAACTCTGTATTATCCAAGCCACAAAGAAGGGTAATAACAAAGAAACCCATGCTGGAATATAACTCAGAAGTCACATGCATGACTTGAGAATGCATCTTGTAACTGCTGTGCAGAACATTCACCCTACTAAGTATTCATAGCTCCAGCTAACATTTTTTTTTTTGCCTAAACATGGATTAGGTTATAGGAGAAACCATACTAAAAGCCTTTAGAATAACAGATCTTGAAAATAGAAATTTGCCTAAAATGATAAAACATGAGCAACTACCCAGAATTAGTCTTCCTCCCCTCTCCCCCTATACTCTCAAGTTATATCCTGTATCTTGAACGATGTAAGAGTGGGAGGCAAGGTAAACACTGTGATCACTGTTTAATAGGAACTCAAATTTGGCCCAATATTTTCTTAGCTAGGCCAGATATGAACTTTCATTTACAGACATTACATCACAATTGGTTTCTATAGCATAATCAAGACTGGATATAATAGCATCTTGGTCTCAAAAGACCATGAGTCAATTGTCAGCTTGTCAGTCCTCATACTCACCCAGCTATGGGCTCAGGTCAATATAGAATTTACCTTCATTCATAACTCCAAAACAAAAACTTTTATAGAAAACTAATTCAATTACAATCTTTTTAAAACCTCTAGGGCCCTGGCCGACGTGGCTCAGTTGGTTGGGCATTGCCATCCCATGCACTGAGAGGCTGCTGGTTAGATTCCTGGTGGGACACATGCCCAGGTTGTGGGTTCAATGCCTGGTAGGGGGTTGTGGGGAGCATTGGGGGACTTGCAGGAGGCAGCCCATGGATGTTGCATTCTCACATTGATGTTACACTCTTCTCCCTTTCTCTCTCTCTAAAAGTCAATCAACTTTTTAAAAAAATTAAAACCAATAGGGCTTAAAAAGAAGAGAATACTATATTGCATTTCTTTTTATACTTTTTTATGTTTGAATTGTATAAAATTTTTAAATATGTATACATTCATTTTTAAGCACCAAAAAAAGGTGGGGGATAAGAAAGGCATACAAGAGTTTAGTGTGTTGTAAGAACAGCAAACAGGTGAGTATCCACAGAGTTGTGGGGTCTGGGTGAGGCTGGGCGTTCTGGGAGCCAGGCTTGCAAAGGTCTCTTGCTGTGATGAAGGGGCTGGACTTTAAGCTCAGATATTAGGAAGATAATCCAAGGGGCTGAATAATCTTAGAGGTCAGAACTAGCGGGAAGGAGGGCTCTGTTAGTGTCTTCAGTCCTTTCGCACTCTCTCTTTTTAAATCACAAGAGCCTGAACTAGAGCAGTAAAAATGGAAGTGAAGTCAATGGGGCGACATCAAAAGACACTGGGATAGTAGAATCAATAAAGTAGGACTGCTTTAAAGAGAGAGGTGAAGGGGAGAAGAATAGAATAGAAAACAAGGCTTGATACGGGTTAGCTTGAGTTTTAGCCCCACCCCAGGGCAAGTTCACCCAGAACCTCTGACCTAGTGGGAGGCACCTTCTCATTATCTCAGTCCGATGAGGTGGCTTGGCCAGCTCAGCCTTAAGACAAATTGCCTGCACTGGGACCAGTTAGACTGCCCCCGAGCTCCCTCCACGCTGGAACTGGGTTGAAAACATCATGGGTGAGACTTGCTCCTGCTCCCTGTCCCCACACCCCTCGGAAGAGAAGCATTGGAGAGTGGAGGGTGTGGTCAGGAAGCTGGGAAAATCATGGTGCTCAAGGCAACCTCACATCCTAGTTGCCATATCAAATGCACCACACCCTACGCCCAATGGGACTGCTACAAGATCGCAAAGTTGAGGTTAGCTGCGGTGAACCTAATATTATATTTTGTAGACATTTCATTCAGTGTTTAGTACCTTTCACGTTGTAGTCAATATTTTTCTTTTCAGGTCTCAAGTATTTGGGTAAGCCTTTGAGACATCCATAGACCCTACTCATACCCACAATGCCCTGCAGTGTGTGGCAGATAGAAAGCCACTGACAACCTCCGCTAAGGCTGATGGGAGTCGCTGAATTAGAGCACCCTGACTGAGCAGCTAAGCCAGGCCGCTGGTTTGGCAGAGTCCAGTAGTTACAGATCCCATCTTGGGGAACGGCCAGAGAACATGGATGGTCCCATACAAAGCCACCCCAATTCCAAAAGCAAGCACTATTATAAAGGGGGTAACATGATCTACAGGGGCAGACCTACCCAGAAGGCACTCACCACTTGGAGTGGAAGGTAAAAGGGCAGAGATGGATGACCTTACAGAAGCAACGGAAGCATACAAAAAGTCCCTGTAACCTCTTCCAGCTAGCAGTTCGGAGACACACAGGAAACCCTCGATATTTGCAGTCGTGATTTGTGGTTTGAAACGTGCACAGCACTGCCTGCTCCTCGCTCCTCACCAGCCCACACAGTTATGCTGCAGGCAGCCCATGTGGCAGACACACGGCCCATGTGTCTCTACAAACCTCCCTCACAGCGGCCTTTCAGCTGCCCTGATTCCATGACCAAGAGATTCTCTCCCCGCCCCCGGAAAATATACTCCTTTTTAACCCCTTATGGTTGAATCACGGCATCATATGATGCTTGAACCAGAAGGCAAGGATCTTAGAGACCTAATCTCCACTTGCTTTTGACTCTCCACACGTTATTTCTCCTATTCCAGTCCCCATCTCATGTGATTAAAAAGGGGGGAGGGTCTCCTGGGCACACACTGTAGACTGCACTCTGATTGAGAAGGCTTCCTCATCTTCCCCCAGGACAATCAGGGCTGGTATGCTCAGTCAAGAAACCCTGCCCACCACCACCACCAATAGCAAGAATCTTCTAGGCGAGATGTTGCAAGGTGGAAAGAAGAGATGGGAGGAAGAGCAAAGCTGAGTGTCCACTGGGGAAGAGCATACATGAACCCAACATCCAGATGAACTTGGATTCAGAGCCTGTTCTCCCACCCCTTTGACAACTCCTGGCCCTTATCACTGGATGTGAACAGAGAGGCACTGGTACCTCCCCAGAATGGGGATGCAATCTAAGCTACAGGGGCTGGTTGTACCCACAGTCACCACATTTCCCAAACCACAAATCAAAGCTGTTCTGGAAAATCAAGGTCATAGACTAGCAGGAAATATACAAAAGAACCTTGAGCATAAGGTGATGGGATGCAGCCTGTGTACAGATATGCTGGAAGAATGGAAGTGGTAACCTGAATAAATCCACATCGCCCAGTCTCTGTGAGGACTCTTGTCAAAGATGTAGAGTCCAGCCACCAAAAATAATTGAAAAAAGATTCCAGTCTTGTCTTGCCTCATCTCAAAGTCTGTCATCAGACACCATGTGATAACCCACAGAAACACTCCTCAAGGTGCCCTTTCTCTCTGCCCCAGACCCCCACACCTCTCTGGAGCCTCTCCTTTGCCAAATCTTCTAAACCTTCCCAGATGCCCAGTGTGCAGCTTCTCCATTGTCTCTCTCTCTCTCTCTCTCTCTCTCTCTCTCTCTCTCTCTCCTTTCTCAGCCCACAGTGCTGTGGGAGCAATTTGTTCCAGGGGGTGATTCAGGAAGTCTTCTTAGAGTGGGAGGCATATATGGTAAATTTTTAAAGACAAGTTGGATTTAATAGAGAAGTAAAGGACATCCTGTGTGGAGAGAATATAATGAGCCAACCCAGGACGGGGCATGAAATGTCCTATCATTTTTAGGACAGCAAAGTAGGAAGGGTCAGCATATGCAAAGGCGCAGAGATGAGAGACTGAAGATCCTGGTCAAGAGTGGATTTGGAATCCTAACCACTGAGCAGTAGTTAGAGCATCGCCCCATCCATTAAAGGGTTGTGGGTTCCATTCCTGGTTAAGGGCACATACCTGGATTGCAGGTTCGATCTCCAGCCCCGGTCGAGGCACATGTGGGAGGCAACCAATCGATGAGTCTCTCTCACATCAATGTTTCTCTCTCTCAAACACATACACACACCCCTCTCATCCACTCTCTCTGAAAATCAATCGAAAAAATATCCTCGGGTGAGGATTAACAAAAGAGAGAGAGAGAGAAAGGGAGGGAGGGAGAGAGAGAGAGAGAGAGAGAGAGAGAGAGAGAGAGAGAGAGAGTTTGGAGTTCAGAATTCTGGACTCCTAGGAGGTTTTTGGTAGAAAAGTAAGGTGTACCAAACAGCATTCCAGGAAGACCCACTGGGAGAATTAGAGAGGAAGAAACCAGTAAAGAATATATTGCATCTCCCACCAGCCAGCCTCCATTTTAACAGATGCTCAAAATGAAGGGGGTTTTCTTTCTAATAGGCAGGTGTAATGGAGACGAATGAAAACCTGGTCACCTGAAATCCACAGGTAACTCTCAGGTCTGAGGGCAGCATCACTCACGGCCACCTGCCTCCTCCAACAAATCTCTTCCCTGTGTTGCAAGTTGCAAAAACAGGTGAGTCTGACCTTCATGTCTCTGCCTCTATCTCCCCTCAAGCCAGAGAAGCAAGCAGTGAGACGGGCTGGAGAAGAGAGGGCCTGGTCCCCTATATCCTGGACACAAACAAGTAAGGAGCTTGGTCAGAAGTGGCAAACCCGAGGATAGAGACATATAAATAGTACCACTTGGAAAAGGGAGCAAGAAAGCATGGTTGTCACCCTGAATACTGGTCCAATTAGCCATGCGGCCTGGTTTTATAAGACTGTTGCTTCCTTCCCATCGAAATCCCAACCACACTTCAAAACCCACCTCCACCACAACGTCGCCCTCATTATCCCGATCTCCCTGCTGTCCCTCCATGAACATCTACAATACCCAACAGTGTGCCACCGAATTCCGACGCCATCCTGTATCTTTTTCATCTCTTTTTAATGGACATTCATGTCTTCTCCCTAATGAGGGAATATATTCCTTAAGGTCAGGTATTGTGTTGTGTATTGTCACATAGACTTTCCCACAGCACCTAGTAGTATGCTGGGCATAGAGAATGGAATACACTGTTGCTGAGTGACTGACTTTTTTTAAGCGTTTGTAAAACATAGCAGTGCTCGTATCACTTTCTTTTCTATAATGGGAGATCCATGAGAGAAGCTGGCTTTAGCAAATGGTTTAAAAATACCTTATTTCCTTTAGACTGGCAAGAACTAATATCTTAGAAGTTGGAGCTGGAAGAGAGACATTTGGGCAACTTAACTCATCTCCCATGGAAGTGGAGCTAAAAGGGTTGGTTAGAAGGGCACATCGGTACCTAAAAACTATGTTCTCCTACGGTTCAAACATTGTGCGCTCTCATCTTGTTTACAAGATTAATTTGGCCTCCCCCTGCCTCTGGTCTTTATTTGGACCACGTAACACTTCAGCCCAACCCTGTCTGAGTCATCACTCTTTCTAAATCATTGCCCTGCAGTCTGGATTAATGTGGAGGCTTTGGGCTGGGAGTAGCAGGTTAACTTTGCATGCTACAAAATCCAATTTGTCATTTATTCCTGGAATGATGCTCTGTGCCCTTTCACTGTGTGTGTGTGTGTTGTGTGTGTGTGTGTGTGTGTGTGTGTGTGTGTGTGTGTGTGGTGGGCCTGCCTGTGGGCCCTGTGAGCACGTGAGGGCCTGTACCACCTCTATAGACTGGGTGGTAGAAGAGCAGGGTGGACACAGTAGGCCTCGGAGACAAATAGAAAGATGTGGATCCAGCTCCTAATTCTACAACTTCCAAGCTATGTGATCCTGAGCCAGGCTTGGTTTTCTAGCCTCTAAAGGGTTTTTGTCTGGCTTAGGGAAAACATCAATAAATGGTAGTGAGTGTCAGTAGTGCCCCTGGGTATTCCCCTGAGCTGACTCCCAGCCTCACCTTCATCGAGGCCACCCCAGGTCCAAACCGGAGCCTGAAGAGGCCTGCTGGAGCCACATGCACATGCAATGAGGTTCTCTCCTGATAAAAATCGAAGAACTGGATCCATACTGAAAAGGAGAGAGCCCAGAGGAAAAGCAAGCAGCCATGCTTCTTACATATTATTAAATCTGCAGAGCCCAGCACAGTGCCTGACACACAGAGGGCACTTGATACACATTTGTGACTGAATGACTAAGTGGATGAATTCTCTATTCACCTATTCGCAGGTTTCTCTAGACTCCCTTCTCCACATCAGGAAATGCTCTATGCTTAATGAGGGGGAGTTAGACAATTTCCAACACAAAAATATTTCTAATTTATTTAAAGATCCCATCGCTGATATCAGATGGAACTAGGGACCTCCACAGGAAGAGACAAGGGCTGGACTAGAACCTTCTTAAAGGAGAGTCTACTGGGCTATCCAAAGACATTAGTGCTCTTTCCTGTATTAATTAAAATCCATAATTTTTCTAACTACAAAAGTAATGTCAGTTCAAACTAGAAAAATTGGTAAACACATACAGGCTAAAACAAGAAAAATTTAATCTAAAAATATTTTAATGTTCATTATTTCAGACTTTTTCCACACAGATACATTTTTATCAAAATAGAACCATACCACAAAACTGGGTTCCTTTTTGCTTAGCAACTTATGTTGATCATTTTTTCCAAAGTATTACCTATTCTCCATAAAATTTGTTTTTTCTTAATCTGGAAAAAAACAGATTAGTTTTTTTAACACACACATAATAAAAGTAAAGATATGCTAAAAAAAATTTCAAACACTGACAAAGAGTAATAAATAAAATGCAAAGTAAAAGCTCCTCCCACTATCACGCCCAGTTTCAGTCCCAAGAGGCAACACTTAGAGGCCACTTTTTAATAACTGCTGACGATTGTTTAACAATTGTAATCACACACTAATTTGAAAAGACATATACACCTCTGTATGCATTGCAGCATCGTTTACAATAGTCAAGATATGATGTGATACACACACACACACACACACACACACACACACGCACGCACGTACGCACGCACACACACACAATGGAATATTACACAGCAACAAAACAGAATGAAGTCTTGCCATTTGCAACAACACGAATGGACCTAGAGGGTATTATTTTAAGTGACATAAGTCAGACAGAGAGAGACAAATACCTTACAATTTCACTTAAACGTAGAATTAAAAAAAAAGAACAAAAAACAGAAACAGATTCATAAATACAAAGAACAAACTGATGATTGCCAGAGGGAAGTGGGGTGGGGATGGGTGAAAAGGTGAGAGGGAATAAGAGGTACAAACTTCCAGTTATAAAATAAATAAATCATGGCAATGTAAAGTACAGCCCAGGGGATATAGTCAGTAATCCTATATAATAAAGATATAATATGCAAATGGTCATTACACCGTGAAGCGTAATGACCCACTGTGTAACGACCACGGATCAGCAGGAGGGTGGGGCAGTGAGCTACAAGTGGACAGCCAGCGGAGAGCTACAGGAGGGGGCAGGGCAGAAAGCTATGAGGGGGGTCAGGGGGCAGAGAGCTACTGGAGGGCAGCAACGAGCTATGGGCGATGGATTTGGGTGCAGGGCTACTAGTATCATAATAACTTTGCATGATGACAGATGGTTACTAGACTTATCTTGGTGACCACATTGTAAGGTGTATAAATGTTGAATCACTATGTTGTACACCTAAAACTAATACTGTATGTCAACTATATTTTAATTTTAAATAATTATAATCAGAGCATATCACCCACCTGCTTAAAACCTCCCAATAGCTTCATATTCAGAGTGGATGCCAGGCCTACCCAGCACTTCCCTTTCTGAGCCTCCACTTCTCCACTGACAGAATGAGATCTGGACTCTACCATCGCCTTGGTTGGGGCCAATCCTCCAGGGCCCTGAATCTGCCATCCACTCACCTATCTCACACCCACCTATCTCCCAAAGAGACTGCCTCTTTTTGTCTATATTTTCATTTATTTCAGAGAGGAAGGGAGAGAAAGGGAGAGATAGAAACATCAATGATGAGAGAGAACCATTGATCTACTGCCTCCTGCAACCCACAGTGGGGATTGAGCCTGCAACCCAGGCATGTGCCCTCACCTGGAATCGAACCGTGACCTCTTGGTTCATAGGTCAACATTCAGCCACTGAGCCATGCCAGTTGGGGGAGACTGCCTCTTAATCTCTCTGGATTTTGTTGTTTTGTTTTGTTTTTTGAAGCACTTGTAATTAAGTTTTATTAAAAATGCATGGAAATATTTTTGGCTTAAAATGTTATAATGCAAAAGATGTCAAATTTATTGGATTTTTGATATGCAATTCAGTCAACTGTACATTCGACACAATCTTACAATTCTTTGCTAAATTAACCAGACATGATTTAACAAATTACCATCTTCCCCAAAACAATACATAATCAGTATTCTGACCTTCAGCTGCTATGGACCGGTCATGGCTTAGCATAACCCTTGCTCCTTCTACAGCTGTAATCCTCCTACTTGAGAGTTCATCGGACTCTCCAGATAGGTTCCTAAAACTATAGATTTTCTGGTGCAGGTGGTCTCCGTGGGGCAGGGCCCAATAATTTGCACTTCTCACAAGTTCCCACTTAGATGCTGATGTTGTCAGGGATCCCATTCAGAGAATCACTGCTCTAACACACGCCAGTCTTCTTGGCTCATTTCGTTCCTGCAGGCTCAAGCATTCAACTGCCCCAGCTGTAACTGCCACTGTTTCACTGTCACGACACTGCTCCTCTGTTCAGGGTCTCTGTCTCCCTACTTCTCCCCGTCTGGCTCTCAGCACAAGAAGAGCTTGGCTTTCTGCCCCATTAGTTGGCTTTCTGCTCCACACCAGCTGGCAAAGGCTGAAAGGAAAGGCCAAGCCAGCCTCCCAGCAGGGTGCAGCCCGGTGCCGGGCCCTCGGATCAGAGGGAAGGACTGTTCCCCTCTCAAAGCATAAGATCTTCTCTTTCCACCGCACATTGGGTGTCTAAGAAGGACTTCCATCTACATACAATTGATTTCTTCACTGACTTTTTTCTAAAGCTTTGACTTCTTCAAGATGAAATGCTCCTTTTTATCCCAAAATATAGATTTTTCTTTCAGAACTTTCTTTTAATAGACATCACACACACACACACACACACACACACACACACACACACACACACACACACGTCAACAGAATGCAACCAGGATTTAAAATAGTGGTTTGTGCACAGAGCCCAACTGTAAGTGTTTCTCTGTGTGGTCTAACTTCTTGCTTGGAGTTGTCAGGGCTGCTAGATCATAAAAATTGCTGAAAAATCAGACACGGACAGTGCAACGTCCTCACTGAGGGTACTTTAAAATAGCAAGATAGCTCTGGAGCTGGCACATGAGAAACCTTTGAAGAGACCATCGGTCTTTGGTGATCTCCACATCACCATACTGCCCACTCCTCCCACACTCTCGTTAGGCCATTCCGACAGGGCAGTGCCATGAGCAGGCCACCCACTGGGCTGGTCCCAGCTCCACTAACGACCAGGAGTGTCTCTGGATCACTTACTTGAGCCCCAGGGACAGTATTCGGTGTTCTGTATCTAGGGGAAGTGGCCCGGATGACCTCCGAAATCCACTTCAGCACAGTCTGTTAGTGAGAACCGGAAATGGTTTGGACCAAATGTGCTAATGAATATGCTTTTGATGTGACAGTACCTTGGCATATATGAACTGTTAGTAACCAGGGAGGAACTGTTATTGTCCAAGTGCTGAAGAGCCCCACCTGCCAGGGTGGGACCCAAGTGAATCAGGAGGGCCCTGACCAGGGTATTCCTTCCCCGCCCCACGGGCCTGCTCTGACCACCACACCTCCTGCCCACACTGCTCCCTTCTGCAGGGAAGGTGAAATGAGAGAATATACCTGCAAAGGCTTGGGACCAAAGGATTCCTTTCCCTTCGCCCTCACCTCCTTCCAAAGTCTCTGCCTCCCTCACATCCTCCTCCTTTCCCTTGCTACATATAGGTATTAATTCATTTACTATTTGTTGTTTAAAACGTAGTCATTGAATTATAACCCTAATAGAGTGACTTCTATTGCATGTAAACTATACCTCAATAAAGGTGTTTAATTGATTGATTGATTTATTGATTGATTTTTGGCTCAGTGTATAGAGCGTGCAGACTGAAGGGTCCCAGTTTCTATTCCAGTCAAAGGCACATGCCCTGGTTGTGGGCTTGATCCCCAGTAGGGGGCGTGCAAGAGGCAGCCAATCAATGATTCTCTCTCATCATTGATGTTTCTATCTCTCTCTCCCTCTCCCTTCTTCACTGAATTCAATAAAAATACTTTAATGTATTTTTATTTTTTTAAGAAAGATTTTTTAATATAAAGATTACATCCAATTCTTCTGCAGTTAGGCTCTAAATCAAAATTAAAGGAAGTTTTGGTCAAGACACCTTTGAGATTACACACACACAACTAAATCTAATACCCCCTTAATGAAAACAAGCTGAGAGACACGAGACAATCCTAGGTGTCCTGGGGTCAGAGGTCACCTCAGGTACCTGAGTCATGCAGCTGCCACTCCAGCAGCTGGAAAATGCTGTTCCTTTGCCTTCAGGGAGCCAGGACCCTCCCAGACACCCTAAAGGGCATGTGCTTCCCAATCTTCAGGGTGCCCTTTGCATTTACTTTCTGACTATCAAAAGGGCAACGCAAAGCACACAATGAAGAAGCCACTGACACCCCTTCCTAGCCCTGGCCAGTTCCATGGCCCAGGGACCCCCAGGTTAGCCATGCTGCAGTTGATTCCTGCATCCATTGCATCTGAAGAGTTCTATGCTTCAGCTATTTCATTCTCCCTACACCGAAATGGGGTAGAAGAGACTTCAACTTGGCATCCTATTTTTCTGAACTTAAAAAACAACAACAAAAACACCTCCACGACTGTTTTTAAAATTCAGATGCCTTATACCTGCAAGACCTTAAAACATCTAAGTTTCTTTTCTCCCTGCTGCTCCATTTTGTTTGGTCAAATCAAGCACAGCCAATGGCAAGTTCTCTAATGACTGATGAGAGGTGGGGTGTGGGTGGCTGGATGTTCTGGTGATGTTAGCTTGAAAGAGCAATTTCTGAAGAGCTCTCTGCCTTGTCAGAGCTGAGGTAACCCAGAGGCAGATGACTAACGCCGGAGGCGGGGGCAAGGGGTGGGAAGTGAGGGACCCAAACCGGGGGAAGAGTAGATGCAGTGGGTCCATTTACTTTGACAAATCTTTTCTTTTTAATCATCTGTAATGAGACCATCTACATTGTGCCATGTGTATGATATATTTTGAAAGGAATGACGTCTGGGGAATAGGCAGCGCAACTCAGCTCCCAGCTTTTAAGTCTCTGCTTAGGAGTAGGGTAAAGCCAGAGGTAGGGGTGTGTGTGTGTGTGTGTGTGTGTGTGTGTGTGTGTGTGTGTGTGTAAAAATTACAGGGCTGGTACATTAGCAGGGGCAAAAATTAGCCCCAGGTTCTACTACTACAATGAGATTTAGAACCTCCAAGTACAGTGACTACATTTTTCTGCAGAGATCTTTACAGCTATTTGAAATTATGAACCCATAATATGCAAATGCACGGGGCTAAGAAATACACATTCTTGGCAGAGACTGAAGATGTTATAATGTGTGCTGTAAATGGCGCCGCGTGTGTGTATAAAATCAGCGCGCACATACTAACTGGTCGATTATCCCCTCTAAAACCACACATAAATTCTCCTGAAAGGAATTGGAATTTCACACGCATCCAAAGAAGGAACAGACTCTTAATGTGCTGTGTGTGTGTGTGAAGGATGCAGTGTAAAAAACAACAACAGAATGGGTCACTAGGCTAAGAGCGCTTTCTGATGCTCGAGCGTGACCACAGAGGGACTGGGGCGGTAGTTTCCTTTTGAACAGGATAATTATAATATCAGTAGTAGTCAATAATATTGAGTTCTGGGCTCTGTGACAGTCACTATGCTGAGCGCTTTGCACCCAGATCCCACTTACAGAAGGAGAGAGAGAGAGAGAGAGAGAGAGAGAGAGAGAAATGCTTTACCTCTCTGGCAAATGGCTACTTTCCCAGGGAATGCAAGACTGACTGCAGTAAAAAAGTTAGTTTGTCCATGAGGCAGGCAGCGAGGGGAACTAGGTCACCCAGGTACCCAGTGGCTGGGCAGAGTCCTGGTACAATGATGCAGGTCAGGCTGCTTTAGACCTGCAGCCCAAGTCTAGGGAATAGACATTCCTGAGTAAAGAGCACAGAACTAAGGAACCACAGTCCAGAATCTGAGAAGAGGTAATGAAATTCCGAAAATAGAATGTTGCTGAGTCAGGTCTGTACAAATGCAGGGTCTTGGAAATTGTAAGGAAGGAAAAGAAAAGCCTTTAGTTAAACAATGGCTTTTAATGACTTCTGCAAATAGGTGAGGCTCAGCGAGGTGGCTCAATCTGGTGCATCAGAATCTGTCACGAGGAATTTCTGGCAAAGCAACGAAGAAAGAACAGAGCGTGATTTTGTTTTCTATAATGTAAGCAGAAATATTATTTTAGCAAATAATTCACTTTTTAGTAGTTTGTCTCTCTCCACCTCCACCTCCCTCGCAAAGCAGTTTAGGCAAAGACATCCAGTGCTCCAGGTAGACAAAAGCAAGCGCGTGCACGCGCGCGCGCACACACACACACACACACACACACACGTCTTTCCCAATGGCTGGCAGGCACAGCCACTGGAATTTCGCCCTCTACTTTCTCATCTGTGCCACCCGGCTCGTGAGCTCGATTTCTGAGTCGCTGGAAGCTGGCTGAAAACTGAGTTAGGAGATGATTTGCAAAATGGGCCCAAGCACATCTAACATCAGAGCTAAACTAGAAATAGGAGGCATTTTCCTTGCCCCGGGGGTGCATTCTATATTCTGCAAGGGTCAAGGCAAGAGGTCTGAGAGAGACATAAACTTAGGTGAGATTCCGATCTACTAATACTCATTAAGGCCCAGATTCCCAATGGCTACAGACAGAAAAATAACAGATGGGCTTTTCTGTCCAAGTGGCTTGTATTTGTTTGTAAGTTTGTACTAGGACAGAGAAACCCTGAGATTACAAAGATGGATATGAATCCCCTTATGCAAACTCAGGCCTTGGAGTGGGGTCCTTGGGTCTGTTGGGCACATCTCCCAGCCTAACCATGACACAGGGTTTACTAAGCCCTCAAACCCTTTTCTCTGTTCCTCTCCATTCACCACCCTGGACAACACATATGACTTGGCCCACACCATTCAGAGGGTGGTATAATGAAGGAAGAATTCTCACCCTTGACCGTGAACCATGAGATCATGAGCAAGTCATGTGGCTCTCATAGAAGTTGAAATACAGAACCATCCAGAAGGAGGGTTGCAGGGATGGTGGGGGGAGGATGAAGAGGGCAGAGGGTCAAATACATGGTGATGGAAGGAGACTAGGTACAATAGAGTATACTGATGCTGTATTATAAAGCTGTACACCTGAAATTTATATAGTAATGTTATTAACCAATGTTACCCCAATAAATTTAATTTAAAAAAAAGAACCATCCATCTACAGAATTATAAAACAAAGATGAATGCACACCTCAGAGATATCTTAATACCTGATTTTAGTGCCGTGATATTCCTTTGTGCTGGCAGTTGCATTTTTACAACAAAGCGTTAAGTGGCTCCAAAAGCAATTTCCTAAAATGCCACAGGAAAGAGATATGGGGCGATGAATAAAAATCACCCCAGTTTGGTTCTGACTAAAATACATAGTTTTAATCATTGGTATCAAGTGGTTTAGCTCTTTCTAAATTCTTACTGTTTAAGGCTAAAATCGACACGATGACATCCTCTGAAACACACCAGAACTGAGCTAACCTAGGCACACCAGAAGGGAACCGGATAGAGGGGATGGACTTCGCAATTAATTCTCCAGTCCATTCCCCCTTAACCCAGTGTTTCCTCTTGCTCCCACACCAGCCTCTCTGCTCAGGGGATTCTGCTTCCTGAACATGACAGGCGGGTCCTCTCTCCCCAAATGATCTCCAGGAGATCACTGTTGAGTCAGGTGAGGTAGAGAGACTGTGGGCTCTGGAATCTGGGCCCTGCCACCTCCTGGCAGCCGTGTCTCCTTAAGCAAGTTAACCTAAACAGTCCAAGCCTCAGTTCTTCATCTGTTAACTGGGAATAATAACTTCTCATTGAAAGCTGCTGTGAGGATTAGTGGGTGCATCACACGGAGCAGGGCCTGCCATGTAGCAGTTGCTGAACTGCTGTCAGTACTCCTACCATGTGCTCTTCCTGAGGTTCGCCTGTGGTCCCCCATCGTGCTAACTCCGGGCACACAGCCTCTCTTCTCTTCTTACAGCCTTTACAGGCTAACCTACATCACTCAGACCTTTGGCATAAGGCTGGTGTACGTGTTATAAGCATCATCTTCTTCCCAACCAGACTTTCAGATCCTCGAGATCAAGACCATGACTTGGGCTTCCTCTGATCGCCTGCAGAACTTAGCTCAGCGCTGAAATCACAGGGGGGGCTCCATGCACCTTGTGGAATCCCAGCTCCCTCCTTGCACACACACAAAGGCAGCAAAGATTCTTTGTGACTGTAGTTTCTAGGGTCCATCTGCAACTCTTCGGCAGCTGTGGCTTGTTGCCTGCAAAGACGCTGCAAAGCCTGTGGCTGCTTCAGGACAGCATTCTGAGCCCCAAAAGGGCAGGCTGCCAGGGCAGGGGCCAGCATTCCTGAGAAGGCTACCCACTCCCCCGCCCGATTCCGGAGGGGAACACAGATGTGCATACACAGGGGAAGCCCAGGCAGCTCAAGGGGGGCCTCCTTCAAGACCGTGGGGTCGATTTCTCCCCACTGACCACAACCCCTGTCCACAGGGCTGCTCACCCATCACTGTTCATTTGCTGAGAAGAGATTGGCCCAAGGGAGAGCCTTGTTCTCCAGACTAAAGTCGGGCCCATTTCTCTGGGATAAAGAGGAGCTTCAAGGCCCTCAAGGTCAGCGGGAACACACCGAGGACCTGCAGAGTCCACCCAACTGAGCCTGGGTCCCAGACCCTGCCCTTGGGAGGACCTTGCAGATAGGCAGTGACTGAGAGAGGGAGCTGAGAGGGATCAAGGCCATGGTGTTGCAAGCTGTGGTCAAAAAGCCTTGCTACTCACACATGCCAGTCAGCCTGGAGAGTCCTCCCTGACACCCTGCACCCCACCCCCAAGTCAAAGGACCAACACTCCCTCTGTGATGTTTATGTTCCTTCATCAACGCTGCCCCCAATGCTACTGTCACTGTTCTCTTCTCCTATAAAAGTCACCCTCCAACCCCCACTCCGTGCCCAGAATGTGAGCACCATCCTGCACGCCCTTTCTTCTTTGTTCTACCCATCCCCACCACTTAGCCCAGCGCCCAGCGCCCAGCACATAGTAGCAACTCAAGAAACACTGGTTTAATAAATGAACATCAACTATATGATTCATGTTCCAGGGAGTTCAATGCAAAAACTGTTTCTCCTACTATTAATCCTTAAACAATTAGGTAATTTTATTCTTTGAAGCATCTTGCAAGCAATAAATCAGCAAGCTTAGAATGCTATCAATTTGCCTGTATTCAAAAAACTCAAGGACTGCTTTCATTAAAAAAAATCACTGGATAAAAACCAAGGGTGTTCTTTAAACAAAAGACTGAAAACAATCAAAATATCCCTCTATAAGGGGCTGCTTAGATAAAGACAAGGTATAGCCATACGATGGAATCCATGCAGCCAAAACAAACAAGCAAAAGGGAATGATATTCCTTATTGTCAGATAGTCAGGTAAATCCAACATATATTTTTTGGTAGAAAATGTAGAGTGAAATGTAATATGTATTATATGCTTCCATGTGGA
Source organism: Myotis brandtii (assembly GCF_000412655.1). NCBI lineage: Eukaryota > Metazoa > Chordata > Mammalia > Chiroptera > Vespertilionidae > Myotis > Myotis brandtii. The sequence goes on along the minus strand of NW_005371384.1, from coordinate 841,382 downwards.
TAAAAAAAAATCAACAATACACATGCACATGTATGCGCACACCCATACATACGTTCCTGCACGTGCATCAAATACCTTTAAACGGAAGGGACCAGGAACAGTGGTCGCCGTGGGGGAAGGGAACTAAGAGATGGGGCGTAATATGTATTATATGCTTCCATGTGGATAAAAAAAATCAACAATACACATGAACATGTATGCGCACACGCATACATACGTTCCTGCACGTACATCAAATACCTTTAAACCGAAGGGACCAGGAACAGTGGTTGCCTTGGGGGAAGGGAACTAAGAGATGGGGTGACAGAGAGTTGTTTCACCGTGAATACCCTTTTGTACCTTTTGAATTCTAAACCATGTAAGTATTGACCTATTCAGGAAAAATTAAATTAAAAATTCAAAGCAAACAATGTGTGGAAAAGTAATAAAAATCTAGTTTCAGAAAACATAAAAAGAAATCCTCCTTTAAAAAATGGTGCAAGGCAGCCGGGCTGAGTCATCTGTTAACTGTGTAGGAGACGAACAGCGAGGAGGCCCCCTATGCAGCAGAAAGGACTCTGCAGCAGCGCAGTGGGCCCTGGTTTCAGCTCCTGGCTCCTCGCTGCTGTCCTGGGGGATGTTAGCGAGTGGCGGGGCCTCTCTGACCCTCAGTCTCTTCATTCGTGAATGGAAGTGTTTGGACCAGCTTTGGAGCTCGCAGGCTCTTTCCTGTATAAAGGTGGCAGTCCTCGGCCAGCCGGGCGTGGCTCAGTGGTTGAGCGCCAACCTATGAACCAGGAG
>NW_005371384.1:832086-840370 GCF_000412655.1 Myotis brandtii | reverse complement strand
GGCAGTCCTCAGGTAGACACAGACAGTTACTTAGTGACAATCTAATTTTTAAAAAAGACACTCCTTGCCCTAGCTGGTTTGGCTCAGTGGATAGAGCATCAGCCTGTGGACTGAAGGGTCCCGGGTTTGACCTGGCTCTATCCCCAGTAGGGGCATGCAGGAGGCAGCCAATCAATGATACTCTCTCATCATTGATGTTTCTATCTCTATCTCTCTCCCTTCCTCTCTGAAAGCAATAAAAATATTTTTTTAAAAAAAAGAAGAAGACACGCCTTGAAAAGGAGAGAGTGTTTCCTTCCATCCGCCTTCCCCAGAAGTCTGTGGCAAGAAGATAAAAGCCTCAAATCCCTCCTCACCAGAGTGCAATACAACCAGAGCCTCTGACTTCAGAAGCTTAAAATACATTGGGGGACACACCCTTCCCTCCAAACACACCTGCTGCTTTTCCCTCCCTCTCCCCACATCCTCTCTGGACAGGCCGAGTGCCCATTTATGACAGGGCTGAAATATTTCCTTTTTTGCTCTAATATTTCCTGAGAGCCCCTCCCCTCTCTTATGGCTTCCATTCACAGCCATCTGGGATGACCCAGGAACAAGCGGAAGTTCCAGGATTTAAAAACAATGAAAATATGTCACTTTTTAAAAATAATAGTTAACGTCTGCCTCCCTCACTCCCAAATGTACTTTTCAATAAAGGCAGCTTCATGGGGTGACTGGATATCATCCATTCTTAGAGAAGCGTGCACGTCTCTGGAAGTTGTGCCGACAGAACCTTCTAAAGAGCAGCTTCCGCACATGGGGCCCAGCAGTCCCCTCTGCTGCCCAAACTTTCTCTCCAGCCCCACCTCCACCCGCTTCAAACTTAGGAAGTGGCTGGATTCGGTTTCCACGTCCTTTACTCAGGAATTAGCGAATACCAGAGCCAGAATAGCTCTCAGAGATGATCCAACCTCATCTTGCAGATAGGAAACTGAGGTCCATAAAGTGGAATGGCTCCCTCAGGAATATATAATTCACCTATCACTGGGCAAGAACAAACCAGGTTCCTACAGCCCTTTTCTTCTTCCCGTTTTATCCTTGGTGTTCGCTCACCTCTCTCTTCAGGATAGGAATAGAAATTCACAAAACACATGAATGACAGTGGCTTGCAAGTATGGACCCCTCATTGCCAGGATCTATGCTGGGTGCATTGTGTATAATATCACATGCATCTCATTTTCCCAACCACCCCTATGAAGTTGGTGTTCATCATTTTCTAGATGACGAAACTGAAGCTTAGAGAGGTTGGGTAACATGTCCAAAGTGACCCCCCCAAAAATGGTCATGCCATAGGAATCAGGTCTGATCAGCTCCCAAACTCATGCTCTTCAACATCCTTTACCTGTTCGATGCCTCAGTTTCCTAATCTGCAGAATGGGGATGATACCTGCCTGGAATCAGGGTGGGGCCCCGTGATCTCCAAGGACCCATCTTCCCCAGGACTGGGTCCTGGAATCCTAGAAGCTACTAGTTTGAAGGGTCTCCATCTCTTGCCATTTCCTGGCTGGGCTGCACCCCCTCCTGCTGGGCTGGCAACCTGTTTTTTCTCTCTTAACCCCAAGGCTTCACACAGCCCACTCCTTCTGCCTGGGTAGCCTCTAGTGCCTATATCAAGACTCCACCAAAATTTCTCCTCCACCAAAAACCCACTAAATTACTGAGTCAGAGAAGTGCTTTCCATGCTGCCCCTTTCCTGCTCTACTTCCCAGAATACGATGATCTGCCCCATCCCTTCACCCCCAAAGCCCCACACCCCCTCCCCAGCCAAACGCACTCCCAAAAGAGGCCTTCACATCCAAGGGTTCAATCAGTATTCTGTATTTCATTCATCAGCATCAAGCATTCTTCTAAACCCTGGACACTGAAGTGACAGCCACGGAGTCCCTGGTCTCCTGAAGGAGCCAAGGTTGTCCCCAAACAGTGATGCGCTAAACAAGAATCCATATTTCTGGAGAATCTCCTGCTGCTCTTATTTTTAGGCCAAGAAATAATTGGTTAATGGGCCCTAGAGTTTTTGTGGGGGTTTTTAAGTAATGATTAAAGTGTGATACATTGTTTGAAGGAACACTACACATCCATTAAATTATGTTTCTGGAGAACATTATTATGTCCACTGGTGAGTGTGACAGAATGCTCAGTGAGGGTACAGCTTGCAGTACCATATACCCGTGATGGAAAGGTGAGGAGTGAGAGTATGATGCTGAGCACATCTTGATGTGCTGGGGGGAGGGGGACTCCCAAAAGAGGCCTTCACATCCAAGGGTTCAATCAGTATTCTGTATTTCATTCATCAGCATCAAGCATTCTTCTAAACCCTGGACACTGAAGTGACAGCCACGGAGTCCCTGGTCTCCTGAAGGAGCCAAGGTTGTCCCCAAACAGTGATGCGCTAAACAAGAATCCATATTTCTGGAGAATCTCCTGCTGCTCTTATTTTTAGGCCAAGAAATAATTGGTTAATGGGCCCTAGAGTTTTTGTGGGGGTTTTTAAGTAATGATTAAAGTGTGATACATTGTTTGAAGGAACACTACACATCCATTAAATTATGTTTCTGGAGAACATTATTATGTCCACTGGTGAGTGTGACAGAATGCTCAGTGAGGGGACAGCTTGCAGTACCATATACCCGTGATGGAGAGGTGAGGAGTGAGAGTATGATGCTGAGCACATCCTGATGTGCTGGGGGAAGGGGGGCTGTTTTCCTAATTCAAACTACAGAAGGTAAGGCTGGCTGAAGTCTTGGCTGGTGAGATGTGGAAAATACATTCTCCTCCAAATATCAATGATTCATGGTAAGAATGTCTCAGACTCGCAAGAGAAAAAGAAAAACCCTTTTTGTTTATTATTAAAAGATGGCACAGGTTTTTAAAGTTTTAGAAAATGATATATAATCCTAATTATAGTTACATGTGTGTGCATGTGTACACGTGTGTGTATGTGCACGTGTATATATGTGTCGGTGGATACAGAAAAAAAAAGACTGAAAGGAAGTATGCCAAAATTAGGATGTTGCAGCTGTTTTCTGTTTTAATTTTACACCTTTCCATATTTTCCAAATTTACTATCATGACTCTGATTGCTTTTACAATAAAAAAAAAATAAGCAGTAAACTGAATGCTAATAGTTTTTTAATTTCCTCATGAATCTGTTTTTACAGGCACCATTTCAGTGGGGTTTGGAAATCAGCAGGGTGTGAAACACAAATGAAATTCCCCATTCCTGCAGGGCTGAGTGTGCCCCTTGGCCCTGGAGAGAAACCCTCCCTGCATCCACGCTGGCAGCCAGCTGTCCACAGCTGTGCTGAGGAGGCTGCGAATGAATGGAGCTGGTGGAAAAACACAACATTCCTGACTCTCCAAGGATGGCATTCTGCTTGGAACTCTTGCCCACCAAAGAAGTAAATAAACAGAGAGAGAGAGAGAGAGAGAGAGAGAGAGAGAGGCTAAGCAAACACACTAGGGAAACGTTAGTCCTGGCGGTGGGTCAGCTGCCAGAGCTCCCAACTCCTAATATCACACCTGAAAGAAGACCCCTTTGCCTAAGCCACCAGCCTTGTCGAATCTGGGCCAACGCCGCTTGCCCATGGCTCTCCTGGGCTGTACCTCTTGAATGCCACCTTCCCTTCCCACCACATATCGGAGTGTGTATGAACAGACTTTGTTCCTGCCTCTAGGCTGAAGAAATCTGAGAACAGGGTCCCTGGCTGACTCATTTTTACCCCCCCTCCCCAGCACTCATTGGCATATTCACTCGCCAACTATTTCCTCGGGCACTGCTGCGTGCCAGGCACTGTTCTAGTGCTGAGGATATACTCATGGAGCGTACATTCTAGTGGAAGACACAAGTAATACACAAGAAGAGAATCAAGGCTTTCCCCCAGACGGAGTTGGGTGCCATGAAGAGTATACTGCAGGGCGCTGGTCCAGCTGAGACCTAGAAGACAAGGAGAAGCCAGCGGGGAAGAGCTGAGGGAAGGGCACTCCGCACACGGACAGCCAAAGGGAAATACATGAGCTTGGTGTGTTTAAAGAACAAAAGGATCTGGGAGGGGGGAGCACAGGAGTGGAAGTGGGTCACAGAGGCAGGCAGGGGGCCAGTCCCAGAGTGCCCACAGGAGGGTAAGCAAAAGAGGGGCCTACTGCCTTCCTACAGGAAACTGCTCTGCCTGCTCTGTGAGGCTGGACTGTGCAGTGACAGCCCATAGAGGGGGACGTCATCACTGCCTGTTGAATTGATGGCTGAGTGTTCCTGCATCTCTAGTTGTGTGGAGTGGCCCATCAGCTTGTCCCAGGGCTCTCAAAATGCCTGTGGAATCCCATCTCTTCTCATCCACACTCTGCTTCTATGTCCTTGCCCTCCAGACACCCCCTTCACAGTGCCAAGGAGCGCAGCTGATGGCAACGATGAAACAAACCTGACTGCTATCCACCCACCCACCTGTTCTCAGCCCTCGGCACTTATTCCGCAAACATTTTCCATGCCCAGGCCTTGTGTTGGGTGCTGAGGGTGTGACAGTGAGCAACACACAAGCCCTGCCCTTAAAAGCTCCCGCAGGCAAAGCCTGTAGCAGGCTCCCCAGGAGCTGCCCAGCGCCCACCGCTCCATGAAGGACTGCCCGCTTAAGTCTTCTCTCCCTGGTAAGACCTGCTGTGAGCTTCTGAAATGGTTCTGATCAATGGATTAATTCACTCCAAGGAGCTCAACAGAGAGACAAGCTCAGTGCCTTGCCTGCTTCCTCTGCCCCCGCCCCCTCCCTCCACCAACCCAGGGAGAAACTATGCCCAGTCTCAACCGGAGGGGTGGGAGGTGCTATTTATTCAAAGACTAAGGAGGACTTTGGTGTTGGTCTGAAAGGTGGGAGGGTAAGGGGCCCACGGGGACTAGTCTGGGGCAGGTGTGGGAAGGAGGGAAAGAGCTCTGCGTGCAGGCCTCAAACCTCAACAGCACCCACAGAAATGCCCCGCTGCGTCAGAGGAACCACCAACATGTCGCTTTCAGAATCTCCTCCTGCATAAAAATCATCGTCGTCATTATTCAGAACAGCCGATGAGCCCCTCTTCAGCAGGTTCTTAAGTTCTGCTCTGTGAGATTTCTGGGGTGTCCCTCGCTATGTGCAAATGGGGGGTCAGTGCCTGAGAAGAGTGCACACACTAGCTCTAGGAAATCCTCGAATCCAGAGCAGCGGAAGTTCCAGGAGCCCTGCAGGACCCTCCACACCTGTCACCCCAATACGCTCCATGCACGTGGATGACAGATTTTTTCCCAGTGGGGCACAGCATCCTGGGGAGAAGTCAGCACCAAGGACGGTCCCAGACCCTTGAGTCGCTTCTTCCTGGGAGGGGAGGAGGGGTTATAAATAGCCTGGACTCCTTCAGCCCTACACAGGCACGGATCCCACACCCCCGCCCCAGCCTCAGCCAGCTGGTCCCTCCTCTCCCAAGTTCCCACAGCCTGCAGTGCGAGGGAGGAGAACTACTCACCCACAGCAGGGGGCGGGGGGAGGAACAAAGTTCTTCAGGCCCAGTTGGAGTGACTGGCCTCCCATGCAGTGTAACTGCAAGCCCGAGTGCGAGGGAGGAGAACTACTCACCCACAGCAGGGGGTGGGGGGAGGAACAAAGTTCTTCAGGCCAAGTGACTGGCCTCCCATGCAGTGTAACTGCAAGCCCACCACACCTCTACACCCCCTTGTTGTTGCAGTGCTGAAAGGGGCAATGTTTTCAGGAGCCCTCTTACTCCCTGGTCAACCCGAACACCCCAAGCTGCACTGAACTGAATGACATTATAGAAATAATACACTCTCCCTATCTCTGCCTCAGTTTCCCCATCTGTAAGATGGACAAATAGCTGAACTGTGAACCACGGAGGAGATTGGCATGCATTGGAAGTGAAAGGCACTGTCAAAATGTCACATGGTGTATCTTTATGGCACCAGGTCTTGGTTTCTTTATGGGACCCCCAAGCACAGGTACAGGGACACTGATTCTTATCTGTTCTTGAAAGCAGAATTATGCTCATTGACACTGCATCAGCCTTGGATTCTTGATACTGCATGTCCTTGAAAGCAGGAAAACTTACAAAATATCCTCTCTCTCTCACAAGTCATTTCTGACTAATACAGACTGACACACATCGCACCCCAACTTGTTTTAATTGAATATGATCCCGCTGGGCTGTACATGACATTGTAGACTGAAGAATAAGCATTGCCCTAGAATCAACAATCATTCTGTTTATTATTCAAATCTTTCCCACCTATACACACTAGTAAGAAACATATGGTTAAAATGTAAGTGGCCAACTCCCAGGTCTTTTTCATTAAGATACTTTGTTTGCTCAATAAAATGCAGCATAGAAAACATTTGCTGAAAACCCACTCGTTGATGTCTTAATAGCTGTGTCAAATACTCATAACAACATTCATTCCAGAAACTCTCAGATAATTGCTCATCTTTCTCATGTGGTATCCACAACAGCACAGCATTTGTGTCCAAGTGCAATTGATCCTGAATTTGGGCTCTCTTTCAAAAAATATCTGTAAAACCTAATTACCAGGAAAACAGAGTTCTGGCATCCTACGGAAAGTGGGTGCTTCAGAATGAGATGAGCTGCAAACGCATCTTGGCTAATCAAGCCGCATTATGTTACAAAAGGAGTGTGAGGACTTTGGGGTGAGGAGGGAGCAGGAAAAGTTGGGATAGTGTCCGCCTGGAATCTGCAGTGACTGTCAGTCCTGATTTTTTTTAAGTCAAGGGCAGAAGACTGGAAATACACCACATGTGCTGGCACCCATGGTCATAGAAAGTAATAGATAAGGAGCCCTTGATGAGCCTGGGGGTGGGGGTAGCATTGCTGACCTCAGGCCCTTGGGCCTTGGTGAGGGAGTTCTCCCCACCCTGACTGGGGGGCTGGTGTCAATTCTAGTCTCCCTGGGCCTCTAACACTGTGCTTTCCTTCCTTGGGCCTGGAGTTCGCTCATCTGTAAAATGAGCACTCCTAATGCCTAGCAGTGGTCAGCGAATTGCGGCTCTCGAGCCACATGCGGCTCTTTTGCCCCTTGAGTGTGGCTCTTCCACAAAATACCACGTGCAGGCACGCACGTACAGTGCGATTGAAACTTCGTGGCCCATGCGAAAAAGTCGGTATTTTGTGGAAGAGCCACACTCAAGAGGCCAAAGAGCCGCATGTGGCTCGCGAGCCACAGTTTGCCAACCATTGGATCTCTTTCAGCTTCAGAACTCTGTGGCCTTCTTTAAAGAAAGGACACACTTCTGCTCAGGTACTTGTTGGGCTGGGGGAACAGGGAGTGGGAGCAGGACCAGCCAGAATGAAGGGCTGTTTCCAGCTCTCAGGAGCTCTGTGACAACTTGCAACAACTGGGTATCAGACCCACTTCGGAGAAAATGATTTCTTTCAGCCCAGGGCGGACCTACCTACCAGCGTGGCTCTAACCTCCCTACCCCGGATTCGTCAAAGCGGCCAAAGAGGAACGGGGCCAAACCACAGGACTTCTCTGAACCTCTCTCTCGGAGCTGACCACAGCATATCTTCCTCTTCTGGGGGTCTTCCCTTCCCGCCCTCCTCCCTCTTCTTCCCGTCCCCGGCGCCCCAGAAAACCCAGCCCCGGCCTTGTGAATAGTCTGGCCAGGCTCCGCGGGCGGGCAGCACACACCCCCTACTACGGGCTCCCCTTGGCCCTGGCCCCTCGCCGCCCAGGCTCCGGTACCATCCGACGCGGCTGTGCGAGACTCCGCCGCCCTGCTCTCCGTGGGCTCCTCCTGGCCCCCTTCCTAATGAAATCAGACAACCGGCCGGAAAACAAAGCGGCACAGCGGCCAGGGACCATTCGCTTTCAAAGGAGCCGGAGATGCGCACACCCTGAGCGGAGACGCTCTCGCGGTTCCTAGGAAGAGACCCGTGCTGTCCTGCGCGGAGGGCAGCTTGGCCTGGACTCCGCTTTCCCAAGGCTGCAGGAACCCTGTGCGTGCGCCCATTTCCCGCAACGTCCCAGCTGGACAGCAGCGCGGGTCTCAGGGTCCCGCTAGGGCGCCACCTCTGGGACGGACCGCCAGGAAGCCCTTGAGCCACATCCTGGGATGCGGGATCCCAGACTTCCTGCTGCTTCTCTGATCGTGAAGATAAGACAATATGAGGAGCGGGTGCCAGAGTCTCGGGAAATCGTCCCTCTCCAAAATGCTCCCGCGCCTTCCAGACAGAGGTGTGATAAAACTTTCGGCAGAAACCA
>NW_005371384.1:814991-831083 GCF_000412655.1 Myotis brandtii | reverse complement strand
GGGGGCGGAGTGGGGGGCCGGGCAGAGCCACCAGTCGCTCAGGGCTCCGCGTCTTTTTTCTTTCTTTCCTTTTTTCTCTTTGCCTCCTCCAGGATTTAAAGGGACAGCCCTGGCCCAGGCGAGGGGCCAGGCGGCCTCCGTTTCTCTGGTCTCCAGACGCCCTCTGCGGCCCGGCTGGACCCGCCGGCATCCGGAGCACAGGCTCCAAACCGCCGGGTATTTTTAGGTTCACACCCGGCCCGGGGCAGCGGGGAGGCCGAGGGCGCACGGCTATTTTTACAGAGTCCGATCGGGAGAGGAACTAAAACAACCCAGCAACTGCTTTTCCACGCGAAAGTAGGTAGCAAGGAGGAGCGGGGAGAAGTTTCCCAAACGCTATCGGAATTCCAGCGAGCTCAGAAAGATCCCTCTCCGCCACGAGAAACGACAGGCTTGCGGCACTCTAGGGCGCCCCAATTCCTGCGGGCAACCCGGCCTTAGAGGTCACTCGGGCGCAGGGTCCCCCCAACTTCGCCGGCGGGAGTTCCCAGCACCCCGCACCTGCGCCCCTACCACCGGTCCAGCCCTGGACAGCCCTGAAGGCGGCCTTCCGAAGCATCCAATCCCCCAGCCACGCAGCCAAGGGGCGGGCCCTGGGAGGGGTTGGCTCCGCCCCTTATCGCCAAGCCTGGTCCCCGCGGACACTTTAGGCTGGAGAGTCCGGGTGGGATGCGAGGCGCGGAGTCCGACAGCGTAAAGGGCCCTTCGGAGGGAAGAGGAGGGTTTTCTCGGCCTTGGGGCGGTCGGGGGGGATGAGTTATCGTGGGCGAGACGACGCTGGGGCAGACGTTCTGGCCACCAGCGGGCGAGGGCACTCAGGAGCTGGTTTATCCTTCTCCCAGACACAAGGGAACTTTTGCCCTTCTTAGCACGACATATGCGACTGTACCCTAGCTGTCAGCGAGTCTCTCCGGCCCCCTCCCTCAAACACAGGAAATTTGCAGTCCTCCAACTCCTACAGGGCCTGCCCTAACCTGAGAAGACGGGCGAGAAAGCGAATCCCTCCCTCCTGGCCCCATTCTGGCTACAGGCTAATAAAAGTGCTGTGGGGCTGCTGATGTCCAAGGCGTGTCTTTTAATTTGAGATAGTCGATGGCCTCCTTTACAAAATTCATTAAAAGAAATTTGTAGACCTTTTGCTTGGCACTTCTTCCCAGGGTTGCTCATAGGGATGTTTGTATCTGTTTTTCATCATTTCATTCATTCGTGTAATAATTGCACCATTACAAGGCACCACCCATTGGGAGTGGTGAAGACAAGGAAAATTGCTCGGAATAGGACGTGCAACACAAAGCCAAACACACGTGAAAGGGGCATCTGGAACAAAGGGCTGTGTGAGTCGTGTTTCATTCGCCAGAGAGGCCTGGCTTTTCCTAGTAAATAAGTGTCAGTCCTTCAACTGAACACCTACCTATCCAACCCATTCAAAAGAGCATGTAAGTCTAGAGAAGTCTGTGCTGGAAACGAAGAGATCTTCAGATTCAGGATGTCAAGTCTTTCCAAGTTGTTAGAGCTTCCAGTGGCAAAACAATATCCTTGCTCTTAGCAGCCCTGGAAGCCATTGCCCCCCCCCCCAAATTAAGTTGTCTGTCTCCCTGCTAAATTAGGTTGTCTGTCTCGTTTCTTTTCACTCAAGGGTCTTCCGTCATTTGGAGTACAGCTGACCCTGTCCACATGGTCAAGCTTCTAAGCCAGAGCATGGGGTGCATTTAAGAGTTCTTGGAGGATCCCAGCCCTGGGATAGCAAGACACTGCAGACACGAGGAATGCAGCTCTGGGGGTGAGAAAAGAGGGATATGGGTTCTAAATTAGAAATGCCTTTAGGGCAGAAAGGTTCCCCTTCCTTCTCTAGGTACCGTTGGCTCAGAGCAGATGTTCCGCAGCTGTACATCACTGAGTGCCTTTCCATGCTGTGAGCTATAAGAGGGGTGTCCCATGTTCCAGACAGTGAGCTTCAGGGCCACAGAACCTAATCGCCACAGGCAAAACTTTTAGACATTTAAGAGCAATTAGAAGGAGAACAGTCTGCATTGTGAATATTTTAATGACAGCAGCTATTATACTGCATTTGTAATTTTTGCTCAATTCTTCCCCCCCCCCCATACCCAGGACTTCAAACTTCTTACCCATCCTTTAGTGTCCTAAGTGCCTGACATATGCTCAGCACCTAATAGGTGCTCATTAAAAAATTAATAAATGGATGAACAAAACGTCACTTTAGGATGGAAGAGTAAGTGGTAACACATGAGGACAGAGACCTCGTGAATTTTGTTAAGACGCGTTTGCAATTTGCTTGTTTGTATGGTGGTGCCACTGCACGGAACCCGACTTACAATGGTTCAACTTCATTTTTTTAGTTTATAATCGTGTGAAAGTGATAAGCACTCAGTAGCACCTAATAGGTGCTCATTAAAAAATTAATAAATGGAATGAACAAAACGTCACTTTAGGATGGAGGAGTAAGTGGTAACACATGAGGACAGAAACCTCATGAATTTTGTTAAGACGTGTTTGCAATTTGCTTGTTTGTATGGCGGTGCCACTGCACGGAACCCGACTTACAATGGTTCAACTTCATTTTTTTAGTTTATAATCGTGTGAAAGTGATAAGCACTCAGTAGAAATCTTACTTTGAATTTTGATCTTTTCCTAGGCCAGCAATATGTGGTACTATACTTCCTTATGATGCTGAACAGAAGCAGGGAGATTATTTTGTCCAACTGTAGCCTAATGTGAGTATTCCTGAGCATGTTCTAGGCAGGCTAGGTTAAGCTATGATGTTAGTAGGTGTATTAAATGCATTTTCAGAAGATAACCCCATTGTACGTCAAGGAGCATCTATAAAAAAAAGTTGCCACAAATAATGAGATTTTTCTGGCTCCTGCCAGAGTCTACTCCTTATAAGCCATATAAATTAGAAAAGTATGTCATTCATCTCCTCAGTGCCTCTGTTTCCAAGTATATATAAAAGAGACAATAATGGGGCCTTTTCTACTCCATAGGCTTCTGGGATAACCAGATAAGAAAAGGTGTGGGCAAGTGTTGCATTCATTAAGGGGTTAATGTGTAAAATTGTAAATTGCTAATATCGGTTGTTGAAATAAACTTTACAGAAAATATCACAAAATTGGATTCAAATATTTACCTATAACCCAAGGGTGGTGAGAGGCTGATTCAAGAAAAGGGAACAGAAAGGAATGAACATTTACAGAGCTCCTTCTGGAATCGGAACTCATGGCATGCATTGTTCTGTGTTCCTCGTGACAACTGTATGCAATACATTTTGTAAAGACCATTTTGTGGATGTGACATCCGATACCAATAGCGGTGGCAACGACCAAGGTCCCACAGCTGGGAAGCCTCCCGCAGAGGCTGCCTGGGACCCATCCTGTGGTGCTGCCTCTAGAGGAGAAAGAAAGAAGAGGCTCTGAGGAAATCAAGGCTGAAGAGAATGTCAAGACGATGGTCCATGTTACCACAAGGCAGGTTGGGTGAGGTGCCGTCTCAGCTGAAAGGAACTTACTGGGAAAGGTGGCATTTGACTCGGTCCTTTAAGCTTAGATAAGGTTTTCTCTCTTTTTAAAAAAAAACTTTTTTCTTTTGAAATAATTTCAGATTTTCAGAAAAGTTACAAAGATAGTATAAAGAATTCCCATAGACCTTCACACAGATTCCCCAAATGCAACAGCTCCCCTGGGTGCTTTATCCTGCTGCCTCTCTGTATGGACATTATTTTTTCCTAAACATTTGAGAGTAAACTGAAGACATGGTGCTCCTTTACTGAAAAATTATTCAGTGTTTTTTTAACAAGGACATTCTCTTACATAGTAATCAAAGTCAGAAAATTGCCACCAATGCTATTGTCCAATCTAAACCATATTTTAGATTTTTCCAATTGTCTCACTAATGGCAAAAATGAAAAATAAATTCTGCTGGAGATCCAATCCAAGATTGCACATTGCATTTATTTGCCATATCTCTTGGGAAGATATTTTTATTATTAAAAAGAAATTTTTATCAATTTCCATTTCTTATTTTAAATGGCTATCCCATTATGGTCCTTATGTGATAACAAAGATTCTCTTCTTGACCAAACTTCAGACCGGCTCCTCAGAGCCCTCTTTTTTGGCTTAGCCTGGCCCTTAGCCCCTGCCCGTTTCTGACTAATCCAGTTGTAGCAAGAATCCTGCTATGTCCATTTATTGAGAAACTCCCCCCTCCCTGATATCTGATCAAATTCCTCATCCCCCACCCTTGATATCTGACCAGGGCCTGTCTTTAGCAAGAATCCTATTAGGTCAATTTAGCAAGAATCCACCTACCCCTGATGTCTCCTCTTAGTAATTTCCATCCACAGACCCCCATACTTCCTGGGCTATAAATCCTCACTTCTCCTTGTTGATCTCTCTCCTCCATTGCAATCCCCCTTTTGCAATAAACTTAAAGTCTTCCTTGCCATTTTCAAAAATGTCACAATAGCCCTAGCTGGTTTGGCTCAGTGGATAGAGTGCCGGCCTGCAGACTGAAGGGTCCCAGGTTTGATTCCAGGCAAGAGCACATGCCCAGGTTGCGGGCTCGATCCCCAGCCGGGGGCATGCAGGAGGCAGCCAATCAATGATTCTCTCTCATCATTGATGTTTCTATCTCTCTCCCTCTACCTTCCTCTCTGAAATCAATAATATAATATTTTTTAAAATGTCACAATAATTTTTTTCTCTAACAGGACCAAAGAAAACAGAAAAAAATTAAATTATCTGTAATAAACCAAAGATATCTCTGAAATCAATAAAAATATATTTTTTAAAATGTCACAATAATTTTTTTCTCTAACAGGACCAAAGAAAACAGAAAAAAATTAAATTATCTGTAATAACCCACCAAAGATAACCAGTGTTAATTCTTGATTTTTAAATGTACATGTGTAATCCAAGTACACAACCACCACGCCTTCCAGGGGCCAGCTTCCCCTAGAAAATATTGAGGCTATGGAAGTTCTACTTTTAGTTCCTCCGGAAGTTCTTCCTCAGTGTCCAGTGTGCCTCCCGCTGCTCCCCGCTGGGCCACAGTCACCCTTGCCCTTCAGGTCCTGACCCCAAACTCCAGTTACCATCTCCCTTGAGAGGATGCTGCATCCCCTCAACAGCCCCAGGGAAAAGCTGGTGGGGGCAGGCCAGGCCCCTCAGACCTACTTGTTGTTTTATTCACCACACCAGGGCCTGCAAAGGCTCTCCTGGGTAATAAAGGGTGGCAGTCACTCAAGGGAATTAAAAGGTGAGTCTGGACAACTTGAAGCTGTGCACAAGATAGGACTTCCCCATATTCCAGCAGAGAGCAACCGGGGGTCAACCCTACACAGTGGGTCCCTTGAGGGTGCATCCCATTTCTAACCTGGTCTCCCAGCCTTCAGGAGTCCTTGCCCCACACTTTGTCCATCTACCCTTTGATGTGATTCTCCACAGGAGAACCAACCCCTAACCCCTTTCTGCCTCGAAGCATACATCTCCCAAGCCTCTATCAGTGAAGCTATCAAAAGTAATATTCTGGATTAATCGAGTGGTCACCAACAGGGCTGTTCAGTGATGGCCATGGGCGCCCCGAGCATGGCTGAACAGCTGAGCAAGCCAGGGCAGGCGAGGTCCCCAGATAAGCCCAGCCTCCTTTGAGATCTCCAGCAGTCTGTGCTGCTGCAGTGCCTATGTATTCTTCCTACTGCTCAGAGAGTAATTGTTAAATTAAGTGTGCACACATGCATACTTCTTGCACACAACTTCCAGGGATAATTCTCGATGATTCAGTCTCCATCTATGAGGATTAAAACACCAGCTTGCTAGTTACCTCAAAATTTGCAAAATGCTATAGTACTACTTCCTTTCCTTCATTCCCCCTCTCCCTGAGTTTATATTGTCTCTTTGCCCCCCAACCCCCCCCCCCAAACACACACATACTGCACTGCCACTATGCCCTTAGTTAGCCAAGCACCAGGTCAAAGCAGTGCATTTACCTAGGATGTAATTAAATCGAGAGCCCTTTCCTCCTCAGAGTCTGTGTGGAAGGAGAGGACGGCTTTTATTCAGAATGTGCAGGGCACATTCTGAGTGCCTGTCTACATAAACCATTTAATTTTAAATGCATTACAAAATCCTGGCCATGTGAAGTATAGTGACTTAAAGGTGAAGATATAGAATAGCGGGTAGAGAAGAGGTATTTACACATTTATTTATTGTTTCATCAGTGCACATAAAGATTCTTCAGAGTGTCCAGGCACCATCTCTTCCTGTTCAAGTCCAAAAACCATCTTTTCATTTTCTTTGTTGTTAACTACTGTCAAATGCACTGTTCTTAGTTAAATCTCCCATCTTGAGAAAAGGTAGCAACACCGTTATTACTCATAAAGCCGGTGGAAAGGGTTCTTGAACCCAATTCTAACATGTGTGTGGAGGTTTCCCCACACCAACAAGCAATTCGTGGACTCCAGCTGCGTGTGCAAGAATTCAACTCAATTCTGACACTGTCTACCCGGAGACAGCATCAGATTCCACAGGCTAAGGGTTCAGCCCTACAAGACCAGACTGTTACCTGTGCTTCTAAAGGACTGGCTATAAATCAGAGGTTCCCAGGACCGCCTCCTCCAGTTCGATTAATTTGCTGAATGACTCACTGGGTTACCGATGTATTACAAAGGACATGAATCCACAGCTGATGAAGGGATATATAGGGAGAAGTCCCGAAAGAAGGAGCTTCTGTCCTTATGGAGCTTGGGGCCCTGCATGGCGCACCTGGGAATGATCTGGTTCCCCAATGAGGAAGATCTTGGAAAAATGACCAGCAAGAAGTCCTCCTGGGTTTCTATGGAAGCTTCATTATGTAGTCCCTAGAGGCCTGATACACGAAATTCATGCAAGAGTAGGCCTTCACAGCTGCAGCCTGGCTTCGTCCGGAAGGACATCTGGTCTAATTAGCATATTACACTTTTATTATTATAGACTAGAGGCCTGGTGCACGAATTCATGCACGGATGGGGTCTGATTGGCCCGCCCTGATCGGGGTCAATCGGTCTGGGCTGGCCAGGGGGAAGGGACTCGGGAAGTTGGCTGGCCGGCCCCTCCACCAATCGAGGGCGGGGGAGGGGGGGCTGACCAGGGGGAGGGGTTTCAGGTGGTTGGCGGGCCGGCCCCACCCCGATGGGGGTGGGGATGCCAATCAGAGATGGGGCCAGATGGGGGGAGGGGCTGCGGGTGGTTGGCCAGCCAGCCCTGCCCCCTGGTTGAACTCCCGGTCGAACTTCTAGTTGAGGGGACAATTTGCAAATTAGCCTTTTATTTTATAGGATGATTGACCAAGTCATTGGCCATTGGTGATTGAACTCAGACTTTACTGGTAGCCACTTTCCCTTCCCTGGAAGTGGGTACTTGAGACTGAAAGTTCTAAACCTCTAACCTTAAGGTGGGTTCTTCTGGCAACCAGCCCCTATCCTTGGGTGGGGTCCAAAAGTCACTTTATTAACATAACAAAAGACACCTTTATCTCTGTCAACACTTAAGAAATCCCAAGGGTTTGGGGAGCAGTGAGCCTGGAACTGTGGATGAAGAACTATTATTGTATGAGTCACAATATCATGGCTCTTCACAACCTATTTGTATTTGAAACAATATAGCTCTTGTTACCTCTGCAGTTCCTTAATACCATTGAGTCACGAGGTTGCATCATCCATCCCACAGTTGATGAACAATGCCTCTCCAAAGTTGTAACTGTGCTTCATTGACATGGAGCACAAATCTAAGTCTTACCCAGAGCATTCAGGAAAATGTGAACAAGCATTCATTTTCAGATCATGTTAAATGTACCACGTGGAATGAGAGAGCATAAACATAAAACAGGACATTTGCCACCCAAGTCTTCTCTGACACTCTGTAGGCTGTCATCGCTGCATCCCTAGGCTGTGATCTCTTTCAGTGTTGACCAAATCCCTGTATACTGGGTTGAATAGTGTCCCCTTAAATTCATGTCCTCCTGAAACCTGTGAATGTGGTCTTATTTGGAAATAGAAATTTTTACAGATGTAATCAAGGTAAGATAAGGTCTTATTAGATTAGGGTGGGTCCTAAATTCAATGAATGGTGTCCTTATAAAAGAGGGAAATTTGGAGACACAGAGGCACAGAGGATAACGACATGAGAAGATGGAGACAGAGATTGGAATGATTAATCTATAAGCCAAGGAACACCACGGATTGTTGGCAACGCAGAAGCTGAGAGAGAGCCATGGAACAGATTCTCACTCGGAGCCTCCAAGAGGCAGTCTGCTGTGACTCCATAGCTCCAAGCCTGCGGTTGTGCTAAGGACAAAAATTACTCATCATATAGATGGAGCTGTTCTGTTCTTCACAGCTCTTCTCCACCCATTTTCTCAAGTAGTCGGCTGAAGAAGTTTTCCTTCCTTCATTTTACAGATGGAGGAACTGGGGTTCGGCAAGTCATAGTTTGCCCAAGAGAGACACAAGATCTGGGTCCCTTGCAGCCAAAGCTAAGTAGAAATGTCGACGGCAGGGCTCTGGAGCTCTGGTTTTTTCTCTTTGAACATGGCAATCTCACCTCACCTGCGTGCATGGAGTGGATGATGAGGGACATACGCGCGCGCGTGTGTGTGTGTGTGTGTGTGTGTGTGTGTGTCCCACCAGCACGTGGGTGAGGAGGGTAGCACATGGCTTTCCCTCTCAGAAGGTGGTGATGGGGCACCAATGCTCCCTGCATGGCTTCCTCTTCCCAAATAAACAATCATATGACACAACGTCTGAAAGCCCAGAAGATTTCCTGTCTCCATTGGTCCAGTGCCCTGCCTGCTGGAAGCCTGAAGCCATTAGAGCTATCTCCAGCCCTCCACTCCCCTCCACCCTCAGTCTTCAGCTCCAGGACTCAGAGAACGCCATGAGCTCACCGCGCCTGGCCTGCTTGGCACCAGCTACATAAAGAGGCTGGACATTCTTCTGCCAAAGAAAACCCAGGGCTGGGCCAATGACCTGGACTTCCTCCAGCAGGTTGGCTCGGCCTCACTACCCACCTCAAGGCTCCATCCCTTCCAGGACTCTGCTACTCCCATCTGGGTCCTGATCTGAGGGACCCTAAATAGGGTCCACTCTTACCAAAAAAAAGGTCATGTTTCCCAGGCACTATTATCTTTTCACCAAGTTACAAATAAGCAACAGTGCAGGAAGTGAACAGGAAGCTGGCAAATTCTAACCTACTTAATCCTCTGAGGTCCATTTCATTTGTATCCACTCCATGATTTCTTACCAAATTCCACCCAAAAAAGTGCCAGCCAACTGCTTCTATGTGCTCCCATAGCAAATGGGTGCCTGGGAAGCAAATGGGTTCCCTCTTTCGTGCCAGGTCTGATTGATGAATAGCAATTGTCTGGTTGCTGTGTCTAGAAGGATGCTGAGGCCATATTAGGACACAATGGGAAGCTTACCATCACCAGTTAGGAAAGGAAGCTGCAGTGGGTCCTTGCCAGGCACCATGTGGCTGTGCCTGCTCACCCAGACAGCCACACTGCACTACCCTCCAGTACCGTGACTGCCCCCATCACCATATGAGCAATTTGGTGACAGGACTCCAGTCATCAAATCTCATCTTTGGCTCATCTTTGTATCTCCAGTACCTTGTACAGTGCCTGGCACTTAGTAGGTGCTCAAGAAATATTTTGCTGAATGAAAGATTGGTTAAAAGACTCCATGAGTCTTCCCATAGAGTAGAGAAGCAGATGCACCCACTCTGGCTATAGATAAATGGCAATTATGCAACTTCAACACTTGCTTTGGCCTTCAGGGGGACCACTTCTTCTCTGGACACTCATAGTCTTTCTAGTGATCTTATTCTTGATGACATTGGGTCTGATAATGCCTTCTAATCAAGTCTCCAACTTGTCTCCACATTCATAACTTGAAGTTAGGGATAGTAACTCTCACTTTAACCCACACTGTGCCCAGCATGTTGGCACACCGAGGCATTTAGTAATTCTTGGTTAAATGAATGAATGTGTCTTCTGTCTCCCCACCTGCCATCTACTCTTCTATTTTGTCAACACTGTTGGTTTAATACCTGGTAGTAAATGTATTGCCGTGTAACATAAATGCACTTAATTTCCTCTTATCAAGCAGCAATGATTTTAATTGAATTTATAAATATTATCTGAAGCAAAGAATGTTAACTTGGAATACACCATATAGTTTAAAACATTTATGTTAAAGGTGAAGAAACTGACACCCTAATTGTAGATAGAGTTGCTATCTCCTTTCTCCACCTCACCTTTTTCATTCATTCATTCAACAATGGTTTTTGAGAGTTAACATGTAATAAAAATTTATTATGGATAATTTTTGGAAAAACACAGAGCAAGCTATACTTCTTAATGTTTTGATATCTAGTTAACATTTCTGTGAGATTTTAAAGAAAACCAATTCTAAATGTAGGTTGGATTAGCGAGGCCACCCACCAGGTTCACTGTATTTCAAATTCCTCCCCAAGCTATACACAGCCCTCCAACAAGAATTTACCTACCACCTCATATAGATCTTAACCAACTTGTGCAAAAGAAATAGGAGACACAGCCCATGCTCTCCAAGTACTTATCTCTGCAATTATCTAGAGCTTAACCACTCTGTATAGGCCGTCAAAGCTACAATAGCGTCTTACTTATGTGGTATGCCACAGAGCAGGTTTTCTAGAAATGTAAAGCTTAACCCTCCAGCCATCAGAACCTAAAATACATACATATTATTATACACATTAGAAAGAAAACTTTCTAAAACCTATTACATACACTTTTTTAAAACAGAAAATGTTCACTATAACTGCACCCGCCCTTAAGGATGCCTTGGCCCCTTCCTAGACATTCCTCGCCTCAAGTATGAAGCCCTGATCAACTCAGGGGTCACAGAGGTTGGGGGCGGGGGCTCATTCACAGTGAATGGGCCTAAAAGCCATCGATTTTCAGTTCTTCTGTATAATTGTGGAAGTATTCTGCCCCCGTGCTGGCCACAACTGATGGGCATGAGAGAGGAGCTATGCCCAACACCCATGTCCTGTGCTCTTTGCTGCCCCGCTCCCATATAGTGGGGGCTACTATGCGGCTGCATGACATCCTTGCCTTGTACTCCCTTTGCGGCTGGCTGAACCCCCACACATCGTGGCCTGCAGGAATCCTGTGCTCACGTTCCATGTCCACACAGCTATGACTGAGGGAGCAGATACTGACAGCCCGAGAAGCTACTCTCCCCATTCAAACCAGAACTTGCTTTAAATGCAGAAAGATGACAATGGCACTTCAATGACCAAGGAATCCTGTCATATCTTTTTTTTTAACTCATGTATTTCCCTGTATTAGCCAACCACTTACGCTAAAAATGATGACATAAGGAGAAAGGAAAAGACGGGGCAACCCAACTTCCTTTTCCTTTAAGCCCTTCCTCACTTACCTGTCGGTGAACTGAAGGTGGAGGTAGGCGTGCATGTCAAGTGAAATAAAGATAGTTGACGTCATTTCATCCAGTGTGTCCTCTGTTGTGGAAAGAATAAAATACTCATAAATGTATGAGCTAGGGAATACAAACTATGTAATTCTGGTGATTCTGCATATGAGTTCATGGCTTTTACTTTTGCATTTAAAACTAACTTGGCTTATTCACAATAGCCAAAAGGTAGAAATAACTTAGGTGTCCATTGGTGGATGAATGAGGCACCCAGAGTTGGGAAATTCTGGAAAGTGGAGTGGTGGCTGCCACTCTCATGGGTACAGAATCTTATTTCTGCAAGATGGATAGAGTTCATGGTGGATGGTGGGGATGGTTATAGAACAATGTGCATGTACTTAATACCACTAAACTGTACTCTTCAAAATAGCTAAAATGGCAAACTTTATGTTATGTACTAGTATATTTTACCACAATAAAAAAACACTAAATACATAACTGGCACAATAGAAAGATGAATGTCAAAATTCATGCTAATAATTTAAATGGTTAAATTGTTACTTATATAATGACATTAAATAGCAATTTAAAAAAAATACATTGAGAGAGCCCGCAGAGGAAAGAAAAAGGCTTTGCATTTCAGTCCCTTTAACTGCATTTCCCCTGCATTTTCACTTTCCACTGGGTCCTGCGAATTCTGTAACTGGTCCTGTCCCCACCTCCATGCACATCCTCTCAGTTCCTGTGCTCCGGTTCCTTCCACAGCATCCACATTCACCACTCACAATGCACGTTCACTCCTTTGGCCTCGTTTTCTTCCTTCCTTGTTCTCCCTCCCTCCTGCCCTTTCACCTCCTTCCTCACCCTCCTTCCTTCAGCTGAGAGTTGGGCCCACAGCATTCTTCCTTGCTCTGTGTTCATTCCACTCACCCCATCTGGATCCACCCTCTTCTCTTGCATCCTGAGGCCATGACCCTTTACCCTGGAGCCCCCCAAAACCAGTCCCTCTGTCCCTCTGCTTCCCCCTGGCTTCTGTCACACCAGAGGTGGAGGCTCCTGCGAGACCCCAAACACTTGGAGATCTGATGCTTACTCTTCTCTCTTGACTCCCCTGGA
Organism: Myotis brandtii; assembly: GCF_000412655.1. Taxonomy (NCBI): domain Eukaryota; kingdom Metazoa; phylum Chordata; class Mammalia; order Chiroptera; family Vespertilionidae; genus Myotis; species Myotis brandtii. Next base: position 818,461 of record NW_005371384.1, on the reverse strand, counting down.
TTCAATGGGCTCCCCAGAAACACGTTTCTTTAGAAAGAACAGGTGGGCAACCCAAGTGTCCATCAACAGAGGAACGGATCAATGAAACGTGGTCAAACATACAATAGACTATTCAGCCTTTAAACGGAAGGAGATTCTGACACAGCCTACAATGTGGATGGACCTTGAAGACATTATGCTAAGTGAATGTCAGGCACAAAAGGACAAGTGCTGTAGGCTTCCACTTATATAAGACTCCTAGGTAGAACTTCGTACAGACGGAAAGTAGAACGGTGGTTGCCAGGGGCAGGGGAAGGAAGAGTGAGGAGGTACTATTTAATGGGCACCGAGTTTCTCTTTGGGATGATGAATAAGTTCTGGAACTAGGTAATGCTGATGGTTGTACGATGTTGTGAATGTACTTAATGCCACTGAACTGTGGCACACTTAATAACAGTGAAAATGGTAAAATTTATGTATATTTTACCACAATTGGAAAGAATAAGGGAGGAATGCTAATCTGTGCCCTCATCTTTGCCGTCTTCCTTCTCCTCCTAGAGATGGGCTGGGGACAGGGAAACAATTTACATCTTCAGTCCAAGGCTGGACGGGAAAAAAGACAGAGGAAACGAAGGCAAAGATGTGGCATTATCCATCAAGGTTATGGTGCAGCTGGAAGGCTGCGAGGAGAAATGACTACCAGGTCCTCACAGCTCCTGGGTGGCAAGGACAGCTAGAGCCAGGAATGGCTGGCTCTGATCCCTGCCTTTCCCTCCAAATGGAGGCTCTTGGAGAGATTGCCCCTGGGAAGGAGACGGCAGGAGCCAGTGACTGCCATGCAATGTAACGGCGACTCCGCAGAAGGCAGGGGAGCCAGGGGCTCTGCTTCCAGGGACTGCACAGACAAGGCTTTTGGATAAACAGGTAGGAGTCACAGGGCGCAGGGAGCCTGGAACAGGTCTCCTGGAGGAAGGAACAGCACCAGGGCCGTGTTTCTGTTGGGGACACTATTGTCACTTGGCTCAGACTGTTGCAGGCATAATAGAACACTTAGCATGTTCTATCTCTGCCCATTAAACTCCATACGCACCCTCCAGTCATTGTGAGAACATCACACACCTCATACATTTTCAAGTGCCGCTTGGGGGGTGGTACCGCCCCTTGAACTTCTGGTGTTCTAGTTTCTCCGAGTAGTTCAGCAAGGACATGGAGCTAAGTGAACTGTGACTGTGGCAGTGACTGTGACTGTGGCCGTGAGGGTGTGAGGAGGGAGGTCCAGGATACGTGTGCAGGGGGGCTTTCAAGGGCAAGTGACAGAGCAGTCACCCAGCATTCCTCACTCAGAAGAGCCCCATGAGTGGGTTTAATGCTCTGAGGGCACCATCTTGGTATTTTTGATCCTTTTGTCTTGGGGTTTGTGTGTTGTGAGTAGAGTGTGGGTCAGTGGAGCATGTGGGAAGGGTTCGAACCTCTCCCCCTGCACAGGCCCACTGCCCACGGCCCACTGCCTCCCCAGGGTGGGTTCTCAGCCACACCTGCTGTGCCTCTAGCACTTCAGGCTCCGCCCATTTTCTCTCTCTTTCCCCCATTACCTGACTCCCATCATATTGGTGGGGGTCATATTCTGCATTGTCCTCCACCCACAGAGGAGGCCAAGGAAGGCTCAGGGAGGGCTAGGGTTAAGTTCAGGCCCCTTAGCCTCTCAGGGGTAAGGCAGTGGCCATCACTGCCCTGGGTTGGCAGTGCCATGGTGCATTGGGGGTCAATCAGTAGTCTCCTGATCACCCCCAATGCAAGTACCCAGCTTCTCTTTAGTGCAATCCCTTAGGGTTGCCCATCCACCTGTGGGTTGGGGTAGAGGCCCCTGGGAAAAGAGATTGATTTCACCCACCGCCATCTGGGGCCCTAGATTTTGCACTGGACCCAGCTCTGTAAATGTAAGGGGGTCAGCAGTGGAGATAGAAGGGGATGCTTTAGGGAAATGGTTGGGCATGGACTCAACAGGTTTTAGTGACTGATTACAGAAGGACAAAGAGGAAGATTTTAAGAAGGACCACCTCCCCCCCATTTTTAATCCACAAATAGAGAGGGATTAGTTTAAAGGAAGCATGGAAACGTGGGGAGAAATAATGAGTGTACTTTGGGACTTATTTATTTTTGAGATTATTGTGGAGACATCCAGAAAGCACTGGGAAATTAGGTCAGGAACCAGGGAAGAAGTCTGAGAGAAAGAAATAGATTTGTGAGCCGTAGGCATGTGGAAGGGATTTGAAGTCATGGGAGCAAAAGAGAACAACCAGGACAGGATATGGCGGCTGGAAGAGGGACAAGGATGCTCCAGGGACAGAAAGTGAGGTTCAGAGGGAAGCGTGGGCCTTGAATTTGGTCACTAGAAAGTCACCAAGTACCTCAGAGCTGCACTGTCCAATACAAGAGCCTCTAACCCGTCTCAATGAATGTTTGCTGACAAGTGAAGTGCGAACATAGGACAGTGTGACCCAATCTAGGGTGACAGCCCTGCCACACTCACACTGTGGCATCTTGAAAGCTGTGCTAGTTTTGTGCCAGTTTTTATTTTTATTTATATAGTCATTCTAAAGGTAAATGTTCAAGATCAGCCAACCAGGCACTCGTTCCCCTGGGGATGTGGGTAATAACCCAAAGAGGTTGTCTTCCGGGGTCCCCTTATTCTAAAATCCACGCAGATCCCTAATTTGCTCGAGACACGTTAATGTTAGATTCTCGCAGCAGAAGCTGTCAGCAACCCACCCACATGCCCCCGACACTCAGCATTCCACTCCCCATCGGTGACGTCCCCCTGCACGCACCTAGTCCCAGTGCCAAGGAGGTAACACTCCGGGAGCAGTGCTGGAGGCCAGGGGTCAGCAGGGAAGTGCTCCCGTTTAGTCCGCCTCCTGGGGGGCCTGGGCATGCTGGTTCTGTCTGCCACTGTTCCTGTGGGACTGCGCCTCGCTTGCCATCAGGGCCAGCCTGCCCCACGCCACAGCCTTGGTCGGCTGCTCTCTCTGCCCCTCTCTCTGCCCACCCCCCTCACAGTGCTTCCCGAGAGCACCGCCCAGTCAGATGCACTGAAAGCTTTGTCTTGGCATCTGCTTCGGAGGAAACCCAGACCAAGACAATGGCATGACTCCTTTCTTTGACACATCCTTTCTGGAATTGCTACGAGTGGATTTTTTTTTAAAAAAAACCATTTGTATTATGGATTACAGTGCATCTAGAAAAATGCACAAATTATGCATATACAGGTCAGTGATAATCACAAAGTGAGCGTCTGCATATCCACCACCAAGTCAAGATGTGAAGCACTGCCAGTGCCCAGAAGGCCCTCTTCTGCTCCCTCTTCCCTTCCCTTCCCCTTCCTTCCTCCTTCCCCTTCCCTACACCTTCCCCTTCCTTACACCTTCCCCTTTCCTGCACATCCCCTCCCTGCACATCCCCCTCCCTGCACATCCCCCTCCCCGCACCTCCCC
>NW_005371384.1:759725-814782 GCF_000412655.1 Myotis brandtii | reverse complement strand
CATCCCCTCCCTGCACCTCCCCCTCCCTGCACATCCCCCTTCCCTAGCCTTATCCTGACTTCTAACACCACAGAGAACTGTACCGGCCTTGAACTTTACATAAATGCACTCACTCAATATCTATTCCTGCGGGTCTGACTTCTACCACCCCACATCCTGTGTGTGAGACTCCCCCATGATGCTGCAGGGGCCACAGTTCATAACTCGTGCTGCCTCACGCTCTGCTGCATGGCTGGGCCACAGTGCACTTATCTGCCCTGCGGTGGGTGGTCCTTCAGGGCTACTACAAAGATGCTGCCATGAACATCCATGCACTCGCACATGCATGCAGTTCTGTTGGCGACCTGCACTGGGGGGGACGCATTGTGCACCTGTAGCTGCACCTTATTGCACTTGTGACAGCAAGTAGGAGAAAAGACTTTCTTAAATCAGGGAAACCGCTCTGGGCGCTCATCATATGATCCCCCGCAGCCCCTGCCCCACTGTGTGAAGTTGGAACCTGTCTCCTGCTGACACACTCCACTCTCTCCTCCTGGGCTCGGTGTGAGGGGAGGAACAGGGAAGAAGCAAGGCACCCAGAGTCCAGGGAAACTCCAGTTCTAGTGCTTGCATGGGGCTTCGAGCAAGTCCCTTCACCTTTGCACACTCAAGTGCTCTCTCCCTTGCCAACCGCTCCAAGGCATGGTCACATGGGCCCTGTGGGCAGACCACCTGAGCATCCAATCCTGATTCCCTCACTTACCAGCTGTGGGACCTTGAGCAAATGGCTCAGCATCTCTATTTCCTCAACTGCAAAATGGGGGAAATAAAGAGCCTACCTCATAGCATTGTTGAGAATATAACATGGGTGAAGGTGAGCAGACCAATGCCTCCCACAGACTAAGAGCTCAGTAAGTGTGCACTATCATCTCACAGGCTGTAGGACTTACATGAAATACTGGGTGTGGAATAACTTTGAGAGGAACAAAGTCAGAGAGAGAGGCAGGCACATGGCTATTTTCCTAGTGCTCAACCCCTTATTTGTGTCTCATTTCTTGCCCTGTTCAATTCCTTTCTTTAAGGGATACCCAAAGCCAAGTGTGAGATGAAGGAAGTACTCAAAGTTTTCTAAAAGGTTGGCATGGTGGCTGCAGACCAGCATTCAGATGGGATCTGAATGTTTCCTCTCTCTGAGACATCATCACCCTCCATTTGAACTAGAAGATGTAGGGTTCCTTTCTGAGGCCCCTGATCTTGGCTCTGTGGCTTGGTTTTCTCACCTGTGAAATGGGATCAGTGAAACCTCCCTTAGAGGGACATTGTGAGGTCCAAAAGGGAAGTGCTTTGTAAACTGGAAAGTGCCCTACACGCATGAACACACATGATGCTTGGAGGATAAGAAAGGTCTGGGAAGCTTTGAGGATGGGGATGGGATCTTGGTCATCCTTTAAGACAACCTGCTCTTCCCCGGCGATCCCTTCCAGCACCAGGCTCATCCCTGGAATACACTCGATGCTCAGTAAAATGCTTGCAGAGATGAATGGGGTTGGGGAGGGAGAAGAAAGGGTATTTATAACCTTTGTGGGTTTCCAGCCCCGAGGGCCCCATGGTCTCTCAGCAGTGTGTGGGCTCCCAGGAGCCTGCCAAACACATCACCGTGAAATCACAGGGCCACCAGGAAGGCGGCCCCGGGGTGGGGTCAGTGGGAATGTACTAATTTCGTAAATTGCACCGTGCCATCACGCACACGCCCATGGGTGGTAGTGCGGGAGCAGAGGGAAGGGAAGGGAAAGCAGACAATTTCATGGGAGTGAAATTGCAGGTCCTGCCAGATGGCTCAGAGGCCCGGGGCTAGCCCTGGGCAAAACTGTGCAGTAGGAAAGTTGGTTTTCACTCCCTCCATTTCATCATTTTCTCCAACATACTTCCCCAAGACACACACACACACACACACACACACACACACACACACACACACTATCCAGCCCTGCACCCTGTTCTCTGACATGTCCCATTCTTCCTTCTGGGAGTCCACCTGCCTGCCCCAGAGGGAAGCCAGGACATGAACCTTGCCCTACTCCCTGCCCCACGGACCCTCATCTCCCACCAACATCCCCTGATCCATGTCCAACAGTTGCTGATCTGTCCTCCCTTATCATGTCAACACTAATTAGCTCCTTCCCGGGACCTGTTTTAACTCCACCTTCACCGGCTGAGCCCGGATCTGCCTCCCAGGGCGAGGGCATGTTCTGAGAAGCTGGGGGCTCTGTCTGGTCCTCTTTGCAGCCCAGCCGTGTCAGGGCCGAGAAACCTGAGTTCTAGACCAGCAGTGGGGAAAAGCAAGAAGCCGTGTGATTAAATGCTGCAACTCCCCAAAGGGTCAGGAGAGGGTGGGCCCAGTCAGTGACCTTTGGAAATGAAGGGGGAAATGGGGCTAAAATAAATAGTTGAAACTCTGTATAAGACACAGGTTTTCAGACTCCCTCCCGGCTCTGCACAGCCAGCCCACTGCCTGCCCTTGTGGAAGAAGCCTGCAAGTTTACCCTCTGGAGAGGATCAAGCAGGAGGTTTCCCCACTGGGGACCACCAGGTGGTTGGGGGTGGGAGTCTCCTACTAAAGCCAGAGCATTAGCAAGTGTGTGTGCACCCGAGATGGAGACTCGGAGCTCTCTCCAGGATCCCTGGGGGCCAGGCATTCACCCTCAAGGCAGGAATCAATCTGACCAACCCAAGAAGAAACACATAAAGATACTGATATTGATCATCTCCGGACAATTCCTGCTCACATACAAAGAGCTCCCAATTAGTTGTTTTGTTTTGTTTTTTGTCCCCTTGAGGACGAAAACAAAGATCTCCAGACGCGTGAGGAAAGCCACAACATGAAACATAGGGGCCCAGATGAACAAATGGGGAAAAAGCAACTTAGAATGAGCAAAGTTGATTTGAAAAGAAAACTTTTTTAAAAAGTTGCAATTAATGTCCTCAGAGATACAAGAGAAGATATTGCAACCGTAGGACAAGGAGAGGTGATTAGAAAAAGACCATTCAGAGAACAGAAACAAGTGCTTTCGAGAACTCAAAGCATCACAGTAGAAATGAAAATTTCAGTAAGAGAACAGAAGGCAGAGTTGAGGAAAGAAAGCAAAGAAAAAGATACGGAAAATAGAAAAGAGAAGAAAATTAGAGGACTAGTCCAGGAGTTACAATATATAAACAGTAGCAGCTCCAGCAAAAACATCAGAGAAAAAGAGGAACAGAATCATAGAAAGGGAAAAAAGAAAGGGAGGGAGGAAGGAAAGGAGTGAGAGAGGAAAGAGAGAGAGAAAAGAGAGGAAAGGGGGAGAGAGGAGGAGAGGGGAGGGGAGGGGAGGGGAGGGAAAGGGAGGGGAGAGGAGAGAAGGAAACTTCTCAGAAATTATGAACTTGAGTTTACAAATTTAAAGGACTTACCCAGTGCCCAGAACAATGGATGAAACATATTAAGAAATATGAGAATTGTCTAACAAATATTGTCTACCAAGAAAAAAATTCTGTAAGTATACAAAGATCAGAAGAGCTTTGGATTATTCGAATGGAAATTTGGAGATAATGATGAATGCCTTCCAAATTCTGCCAGTAAAGTACTCCAAACCTACAGACTACAAAACCACCAAAGTACCAATCACTCAGGAAGGGGGAATAAAAATATTGCCAGACGTGGCGGGTCTCCCAATGTTTACCTCCCATCCACCCCTTCCCAGGACCTCAAAACCAGGGAATAAACCATCAATAAGGGAGAAAGGGGACACAGGGGAGCCAACAGGACAGAGAGATCTGCGGTGAAGGAAGGGCCCAGGAGGGAAGTGCTCACCCGGCACAGAGCCCGTCAGGCCCCCTGGGAGCACAGCAGCCATCTCCAGGAAAGACTTCTCAGAGGCTAAAATTGATTGAATCGCTGATGTCTGTGGAGGGAAGATCAGACAACTGGTGAGGCCCTGGGGACTGAATTAGAAATGTGTAAGTAGAAAGCCAAGCAAACAAGATAACTTCTACCTCCAGGAAAAGCAAAAAGCTGCGTGGAAAAGAAAAGTCCTTGTGGCTTACTCCATAGTTTTACATGGTGAACCCCAAATACTGATCTAACCAAAATTATGACACAACCACACTGAGGAGCAGGGTGGGGGAGAATGGAAGGGTGCATATGAGTGAACAGAGCAAAGAAATTCCCAGTAGAATGTTTATAACTTAATGATTAAAATTGAAAAAAAATTACGATTTAGAAATGCAAGTTTAGACATAGTATTTGGAAACATGGAAATAAATACCAAAAAAAATCAGAGCTGAAAAGGGTTGCCCTGGAGAGGGAGGTGTGGAGGGGAGGATCGGGGCTGCTGTTTCTCACAGCACAGCTTGTAAAAGATAACTGACTATGCATATGCAACACTTGGATTAAAATATAAACTTTTAAAATAAAATAGAAAAATAAAAAGGTGGGGAAAGATAGGTTTGAAAAACTGTAAAGTGCCATCCATGGAAAAGGTACTTCATAGCTAATGAGGCGCGGGAACCAGCGTGCAGGTCAGTATTTATAATCTGGTTGATATTTTGAAATGTCACAGCTCTGTCATATATGCTCAGTCTTCCAAATTGTTTGTGCTTATTTAGCATAACTTGTTCCAAAACCAAGGAAACATTCATCTCACACACACACACACACACACACACACACCCCTAAGAATAGCCGAGACAATTGGATAACAAATTGCCAGAAGACTTGCCTTATCAGATATTAAGATTTTGCAAAACACTGTATAAATTAAGTGTGGTATTGGCACAGAAGAAACAAATACACCAATAGAACCAAACGGAGGGCCCAGAGAATACACTAATGGAGCCTAAACTGTGACAAACACTGAGGAAAGCACACACTCCAAATAAATGGGGTTCCTAGAAGCCCACACGAGAAACCTATATGTTCATGTTAACCAATGTCATCCAATCAATTTAATAAATAAATATTTTTAAAAATAAATGGGGTTGAGATGATTGGTTATCTACAGGGGGAAAATTGGCATTATATGTCATTAGGGGAGTGGGGAAGCAAGCAGAAACTAATAACAAAATGCTGAGATTCCAGATTTTATAAGCTAAGAGCTAGGTAAAAACAGAAAAGCAAACAAAACTTCACTCTGGGTGCTGTGTGGTTGATAGACTGAAGGTGTGGAGGGTGGAGATTCAGCCAAGGAGACCAATTGAAAGCCATTGCAATGTCGAGAAGAGATGATGTGTATTTAAATAAAAAATGATGTCAGTGGGGATAGAGACATCTGTCCCATGTCCCATGGCTTTGGCTCATCTCTAAGGGAGGCTTGATAAAGACCGAGTGACTGACTTGATTTTGGTGATCCGAGAAAAGAAGAGTCGATGGACCCCCGGCACCTAGCCTGGGAGACTGGAAGCATGAGCAAATACTAATAGCTAGTAAGTCTTACTGGATTAGCAACAGCTCCAGGTAGGATAGAACCATTTCCACGGTGGATGTGCTTGACTCTAAGGCTGATGGGAGATGGAGATGTGTGGGAGCAGTGGTGAATACAGGTCTGCAGTTCAAGAGAGAATTGGAGCTGGAAACAGATATGGAGAGTCCTGGGTGGATGAAATTCAGTCCTCTGTTATGTGCTACTGTCCCCTCTCCTGTCCCATCACAGACTTGTCATAATCAGTGGTCACTACTTCTTGTTTCCTCACTAGGCTGTAAATCCTGGGAAGATGAAGACTGTGGCTTGTTCTCTGGTATAAACATAGGATCTGGCACAAACTAGATCTTTTATTGAGGACCTAGCAAAGGGAAGATGATAAAGGACAGAACCGTAGGGAACACCAAAACCTATGCAATGCCAGCAAGTGAAGACCATCAAAGGAGCTGCCAAAGTAACCATCAGAGAAAGAGAACCATGTAAGTGCATTCCAGGAGCCCAATGGAAAGATGATGTCCAGAGAGAAGTTGTGCCATGGGGCCAAGATGTTCCTGTCCTGGACAGGTTTTCCACTGGCCCCATCCCAGCTTTTTCTAGAGAAACTCCCTCGTCCACAGCCCAGACGTTGCATTAGTCTCCTTCCCTACAGAGGCTGATAGACCAAGGCTGGATACCTGAACTTTGGCTGTGTCTGTCCATCAGTGGTGAGGTTTCCAGGGAGCTCTGGGTAAGAAGAGGAAGCTTATAGTAGAGAGAGAGGACTATAGGACCGTGGAGGCAGTCTCCATTCCTGGCAACTTTCCAGTTCCAAACTCCAGCTCCTGCAAGACCTGTTCTGACCTCAGGTTACATGGGATCCAATAAACCTCCTTTTTTCTTAAACAAGTTTGAGTGGATTTCTGTCCTTCTGCCTACCTACCTCCAATTAAAATCTTATCTATTATATAAATAATAATTTTCAGGGCAATAAAATGTCTATGGACTCAAGCAAAGCTTTCCCGCCCTGGCCTGTATGGCTCAGTGGTTGCAGTGTCAGCCTTGCATCAAAGGGTCTCGGGTTCGACTCCCGGTCAAGGGCATGTACCTGGGTTGCAGGTTCCAACTCTGCCCCCAGTTGGTGCACGTGCAGAATGCAGCTCATCAATGTGTCTCTCTCACATCGGTGTTTCTCTCTCTCTTCCTTCCTCCCTTTTAGTTTCTCTCCCTCCCTCCTTCCCTCCCTTCCACTCTCTCTAAAAAATCAAGGGAAAAAATATCTTTGGGTGAGGATGAACAAAAAAGAAAATGAAAAGCTTCTCCTTGATTGGAGATTGTCAACAACCTCTGCTCATATTAAAAATACAATCTTGCCCATGCGGTATGGCTCAATGGCTGAGTGTTGACTCATGAGCCAAGTGTGCACCAGTTCAATGCCCATCAGGGCACATGCCTGGGTTGCAGGCTAGATCCCCAGTAGAGGATGTACAGAAGACAGCCGATGGATGTATCTCTATCATTGATGTTTCTCTCTCTCTAAAACCAATTCAAAAAAACATTATAAATAAATAAATAAATAAATAAACATATATATATATATATATATAAAATCTTCACTTGCACTTGAAACACCTTTCTTTAGAATTTTGAAGTTAAAGGAAGCTGAGATCTGCTTGCAGCCAGTGCTATTTAGTGACCTGGAAAGGCCTCCATTCCAGAACCCCTGACTCCCAGGCATCTTGCCGCCACCTGTCCCCACATCTCTAAGCTCAGGGCAATAAGTGCCAGTCACTGCACAGTGGCGCTGCGTACTCAGCCCCTCCAAATCCAGCTGTCGCAGGCAACGCTCAAACCCAGCGGCTGATTTCTCTGCAGTAGGACCCCTCTCCCAGGAGCGTGGCTTACACTCATTACAGCCTGTGCTGGGTGGCCCCTGATGCCCACTCCGCCAAAGCCGAATGCCCGCGGGATGCTGCTTGTTGAAACGCTGGGTTCCTTTTGCGCATTTTTAAAGTCACATCTGGCGCTGAGTACATCACTTTCGTGCTGAATGAAAGCGATGGGATTGTGTCCTCAGCGTCCGGGGCTCCTCCGAGAGACACTCCCAGCCCTCCCAAACTGGCACAGGATGTCCGGCCCTGGTCGGCTTCCTCCTCCACCGCAGACAGTGCCAATCGAAACAGGGCCTCCTGCCAAGACTCTGGGACCATGCTCAGATCCAGGCCCTGGGGCAGCGGGCAGACCTCTTGCCAAGTTCAAGCCTGGCTCCTGCCGGGCTCTCCTCCTGGAAGTGTCCTGGCCTCCTCGTTGGAAAGGGGAGATCAGTCTGCAGAGGCTCCCTGACACCGGTCAGAGCCCTGGAAACTGTAGGCTCTCCTCCAGCTAGCTGGCCCTTCCCAGCCCAGAAAGCCTGGTTTGCAGCGTCTGGAAAAGCGCTCACTGGTTTGGTTGTGGTCGCCCTAGCAGCTGAGCTGGCTCCATGTGCCACATCCCCAAGTGCCACGTCCTCCACCGGCTGCTCCCGCCCAAGACACTCAGGAAAGGTGACAAGGAGCCCACTTGTACCCTTGCCTGGTGCTGTCCTTCCCTCATTCTTTAACAGCGGTTCTCAACCTGTGGGTCGCGACCCCTTTGGGGGTCGAATGACCCTTTCACAGGGGTCGCCTAAGACCATCAGAAAACACATATATAATTACGTGTTGTTTTGTGATTAATCGCTATGCTTTAATTATGTTCCATTTGTAACAATGAAAATACATCCTGCATGTCAGATATTTACATGACGATTCATAACAGTAGCAAAATTACAGTTATGAAGTAGCCACGAAAATAATTTTATGGTTGGGGGTCACCACAACATGAGGAACTGTATTAAAGGGTCGCGGCATTAGGAAGGTTGAGAACCACTGCTTTAGAACTAAAAAAAAAATGTGTGTTTTCATGAAGTGAGTGGGAAAAAAAAGTCTGTCCCCATTGTCTGAAATTCAGTCTTTATGATGAGAACAGTTTGAATGAAATTTTCCTGCACAGTATTCCACTGACCGTGTGCCAAATTGGCCAGGTTAATGACACCACTTACCTTCCCAACCTTCTTAGAAAGGACCAGGGGGATAAAAGAAGCCTCTTCTATACATAGGGAAACTGAGGCTAAGGGAAGCTACGGAGACTCACAACTATGGGGAAAGAGCCAGGAGAGGGAGCAGAGCAGGGCCAGTCTGAGAAAATGCTCATTGATGGGTAGATAGAGTCTCTCTGACCTCAGGGAGTTATATGATCCTTAGGCACTGAGGGCATCGTGGGTGAGGAGTGAGGAGTAAGGAGGTAGAGGAACTGGAGGTGGGCCCCTTTGCAAAATTAACCTGAATGACCCCAAATTTAAATATGCACCCCAATCTCCAAATCTGTACTCTTGTACTGATGCCTCAAGACCCAGCACAAGTGACCCCACTCTAGACCTGTTCCCTGCTCAGTCATCCTTTACATCAAAGAAGTGTTCTCCAAACACAGTCTGAGTCACACCGTCCTGCTTTCCGGTTCTCAAGTTCATGTTAGTCTTCTCTCAACTACATGACTAGCTGCTTCTCAAGGGCAGGGACTATGCCCTAGAATAGATTCTGGAAACCCAATCCCACTGGGTTTCCTCGCTGTTTGCCAAATGACATGGTCCTGAGCACAGCCCAGGGGCAGGATCAAAGAGAACAGTCATTAGGGACTTGGGGCAAAGCTGTCTTGTTTTCCATAAGAACTGATGGGGGGTGGGGGGTTCAATGTCTGAAATGACTGTTGACAAAGAAGTATGGCTTCTTCTTCAAGTCACAAAGGTGGCTCTGCCATTAGCTTCACGCATAGGAACAGACCTGGGATGAGCCCCTGGTCAGCTGACCCAGGCTGAGGCAACCCACAGGGAGATGCCCAGCACATCAAACATAAGGATTTCCCAGCAGCTCCCCTTCTGGAAACTTCCACCTGTGTCCATTGCCCAGTGATCACCTGGAACAGAACCAGAGAAGCTCCTCCCCTCTCTCACATCCCAGCCTCAGAAATTCATGTAAATTTGGCATTCTTTTCTGTATTACTACAGAGCTGTTTAAAGTAGAAAATCCCCGCCCCAAACTTTAGAATAAAGTGACCCACCACAAAGGGGCTTCATGCTGAAGTCATTTGAGCTGAAGTACCTATCTACCTACCGTGTTTTCAGGGCCCCACAGCTTCCAGGGCTGAACCTTTTTTTTTTTTAAATCCTCACCCAAGGGAATGTTTATTGATTTTAGAGAGAGGGGGGGAGACAGAGCGAGAGAGAGAGAGAGAGAGAGAGAGAAAGAGAGATTGAGAAACATCGATGTGAGAGAGAAACAGCAATTGGTTGCCTCCCAGACCATCTGCCCTGACTGGGAATGAAACCACAATCTAGGTATGTGCTCTGACCAGGAATTGAACCTACCACCTTTTGGTGTATGAGGCAATGCTCCAACCAACTGAGCCACACTGGCCAGAGCCAAACATTCATTTTTGATCCAACTGGAAATCCCTCATTTGATATTCATCCTTTCCTGTTAAAATGAAAATTTCCTTGGGAAGCTCTAGAGTTGGACCAAACTGAGACTAGATAAGACTCTACCCTTGGGTCTGAGAAGCTGTCACAGCAGGACAGTCTGGGGCTGCTTGGATTAGCAGTAGCTGGTGAGGACAGCTGAAGTTTTTGGTGAACTTCCATCAATAGATTAGAGAGAGATAGAGATAGAGATAGAGATAGAGATAGAGAGAGAGAGAGAGAGAGAGAGAGAGAGAGAGATACAGGTAGATCAGGCCTTGTGGGCAACATGATCTCTTTTCTATATATTTGAGAGAACGGGAGAGACAATGAATTAAATTGTACACTTTAAATAGGTGAGTGGTATGTTATGTGAATTCAAGAAAACTGCTTACAATTTTTTGAGAAAAAAAGAGACAATAGAGTTGCTCTGAGATGGCCACCCCTCCAGGCTGTGCTGGGAGACTCCAGTGCTGCACCCCAACACTAGACACCGGAAGGACCCATGCAAGACCCTTGGCTCCCCAGAAAAGCTGCCTGTCCCCAAAGAGCAGCTCTGCCATGCCCAGGTCATGTGAGCAGCCCTGGGGGCTCCTGTGGCACCTCCTTCCTCACGTGCCACGGGGTAAAGAGGGAGGAGTCCTGCCACCAGCCAGATCCTGATGTGCCTCGAGCCCAGGCAGGCAGACTTTTTTGTAAGGGGCAGACGATAACTATTTTAGGCTTTGTGGGCAACATGATTTCTTTTACAGCTACTTAAACGGCTAAGTAACACAAAAGCAGCTACAGACAATACCTAAATGAATAGGCATGGCTGTGTTCCAATAAAACTTTATTTACAAAAACGGGCAGTGGCAGGTTTGGCCTGGGGACTGTAGTTTGCTGGCCTCTGTCCTAGTCATGGACCAGCCTACTTGGAAATAATTCCAGGCCATGGAACACAAAGGTTTGCTTTATTTGGGATCCAATCAGGCAGCATGTTGCTCAGTCTCCCAGGTCTCCCCAGAGAAATGGGACCAAATGTCTACATACAGGGTGTCCCACAAAAATGTATACACACTTTGAATAATTACTAGTATAAAGGCAGTATTCATTAAAATATATTTCATTTTCAAAATGTAATAGAAATCAGCTGCTAAAGTGTATATACATTTTTTGGGGGGACACACTGTATATTTGATAAAGATTTCAGTTCAGCCGGAAAAGAGACTCAGAATATGGTTCCTGCTCTCAAGGAGCCCAGCTGAGTCCTGGATCCATGTAAGTGTGTAGAGAACTCTCGTTCTGGGTGATAACTTCAGGAGAGATGTAGATACACAGGTGGAGGTTTGGCATAAAACCATCACTGACCATTGTCACCAAGATTCAGATGATTAATTTGGGGGCTGGGTAACTTGGCCCTCATGGTGGACTAATGATGGGGTGATTGTAGTCCCTTCCAGCCATGGTCTTTGCACATCCAGGAAGGCCTTGGTTTTTGCAAATTAATCTTGGAAACAAGGACAAATGTAATCCAAGTTTGTCACTGAGTCAGGCCCTGCAGGTATTGTTTTGGTGCATAAGTCACAGGGGTCCCCACCAGGAAGGGAGGGTGGTCACAGCCATTGTATGGCAAAGGCCGGGGGGCTGGGTGTGGCCGCATCCCGGTCCTGGGCTGCTCAGTCTGAGTGTATGCTTTTTTCTCTGCGGGGCCATGACATCAACCTCGGAGTCTCCTGGGTGCCCTCCCAGGCCCTGTCTATGGGTGCCCTCTGGTGGCCTGTCAGCTGGAAAGCCTTAGGCCTGAAAACAGGCAGGGAGAGGGGAAGCTATGAGACTCGATGGTAGAGATTCCTACTGGGCTCCACTTTCGCAGACACAAGCTCAGGCCTCCCCTGGGGATTCCGAATGCATCCAGAACTGGTCATTCCTAATTTGATACCTTTATTCTTTCAGTTTTGGTGATTCATACCATCAACCCACCCAAGAGACTTGGCATTCTCAACTCTTTATGGCTGAGAGGAAATGGTGGTGATCTGCTAAACTCACTGGGCCCAATGGGTCAAAAGGCAGCTGCAAATTTCCCTTCTGGGGAGCCTCTTCTCCTTTGCATCTACCCCGAAACACTGAGTCACTGCCCCCCTACTCCTGTTCCTTCAATGTCCCCCACAGCTGGGGTCTCCGTGGGAAAGGACAATCTCCTATGTATGCAACGCACCAAGGAGAGCTACTTCTGGTGAATGGGCTCGCTTTGGTGCAACAGTTGTTCTGGCTGAAGGTTGCATGCTCCTCGCCCTCAATGGAGACCATCCACATTTTCTATCTCAAAAAAAGGGCAGGGTCTGTGGTCTATTCCTTTCAGCTACACTGATGACGTCTGTGCCTCTGGCAGGGCCCATCCTTGGCTGCCAGATATAATGTCGCTGATACTCCCCTTTGTTCCAGGCTTCCAGCCTTTTTCCAAGGCCTGTTCCTTGACGTCCCCTCCCCTGGGACCCACTCTTCACTCTCATAATGCACGTTCCATCATCCCAAAATCTACATGCACTGATGTCCAAGTGCCTCTCAACTTGGCTGCTCATTAGCATCACCAGGAAGCTTTTTAAAGTAACCTTTGTTGCCTGGGGCCAAGCTCAGAGTCTCAGATTAATGTGGTGACAGGCAGCACCCAGCTATCAGGACTTTATATAAACTCTAGACAGGTCTCACACAGAGTCAATCTGAGCTGTGCAAGGGAGATTAATGTGGTGACAGGCAGCACCCAGCTATCAGGACCACCCACCATCCAGCAGAAGGTCAGCGGTTTGGGTGGGTGGGGGAGGGAAAGTATCTGAAGACAGTCCCCAGCACTGTCCATTACTCGTTGCCTGCACATGGAGCCAGCCCTGGATTCAAAAAGTGCATGCAGAAGGCCATCGGGAACCAAGAATAAAGCACAGGCAGCAAGGGTTGAAGTCTTTTTATAGAAACTCGACGCAGAGCCATTTCTGGCCTCCGGAATGGTAGCGTGGCCTCCATCAGATCTGGGATGACTGAGCAGCCGCCAACATCATGTTCAGCAGTTGGTCCATCCCATAACTAAAGATGGGTTTACAGGAAAGTACAGGGGCCTGAGTCCAGACAAGTCCAGGCTGGCTTGGCCCTGGAAACAGCATGATAACTGGTCTTCTCCCGACCCACCTCTCCATATGTCCAGGAAACTTAGCAATGCCCTGCAGCACACTCGTTACCTACATGGGCCCCTGATCTAGGCTACCTGGGTTCAAATCCCAGCTCTGCCCCTTACTAGTCATGTGAACTCAGATGGGTTACTTAACCCCTCTGTGCTGTTTTCTTGTTTGTAAGGTGGAAATAATAACAGGATCTATATCTTAGGATTGTTTTAAAAATTAAATAGATTGGTACCTGAGCAGAGGGTGGCACTTGGAATGTGCTCAATACATGTCTCCTCTCCTTATTCAGGAGAAAGCTCACCTAGTACTGGAATGAGTGGAGATCTGAAGCCCTGGCTTTTCATCCCAGCTCCATCTTTATCCAGCTGTGTGTTCCGGGACAGGTGACTCACTTCTCTGTGCCTAGGACACTCCATTCCAAGATGAGGGGTGGGACTACCTCCCTGACTCTAAAATCCCCCATGGGTCCCCATTGTCCTCATGATAAAGTCCCAGTTCCCTCACTTGGCCTGTAACGCCATTGGTGTCCCCAGCCCCTGCCCATTTCTTGGCTGGTTAAGAGGTCTTATAAAGCATGTTATAAATATGTGACTCTCATGTCCCTCTCTGCTCAGAGGTTTCCCATGGCTTCTCTTGACACCCATCGTAAAACCCAAGGCCTTTTGCATAGCTTTGGGGGGCCCCACAGCCTGACCTCAGCTCCTGCCGCTCTCCCTCTCCACCCCTGCACACAGCTCTCTGGCCTCTTGGTTATTCCCCCAAGATGCCACCCTTTCCTGCCCCAGGCCCTTTACGCCTGCTATTCCCTCTGCCTGGAACCTTCCCTCAGAAAACTGCTTGGCTCAGGCTCACCTTTTTCTGGTCTCTGTTCAAGAGTCCAGAGACACTATAATAAATAATAAATAACAAAGTCAAGGGGTTTATGATATAAGGGGTGGGCAAGGGACACACATGAAACCGAACAAAAAAAGATGGAGAATAATTTTGAAACCACAATTGCATTAACTTCATGAGACAGCCTGGCATGCTTCTACAACTGCAGCAAGAGAAAGACCAGGGTGGGCTGGAGTCATCCCGGAAGCTTGGAACTATGAAAAAGGTCTTTCCTGACCACCTTGCCTACGTGTCACGCTGCCCCAATGCCCTGCCTGACATTTATGAACAGCCCTGCTGTCCCTGATGGGTCGCGTATTTGTTTCTGTCTGTCTCCCCTCCCGCCGCGTGGCCCAAGAGAGCAGGAACCTTGTTGGGCTCCGCCGTGTTCCAGCTCTTGCAGCCACGCTGTGCACATCTGAGGTGCTCGGAAACTGTTGAATGAGGAAGGATGCGGCTTGTCTCCTGGAGAAAGTCGTGTTTTTGTAAAGAACTCCCAATGAAAACGTATCTGAACCCAAAGGGATGAACCTCTTTTACAGGTGATGTCAGGCATGGGGGCAGACAGATAGGGAAGATATTGTAGGAGCAGTGGGGACATTCCGTGCCTAGGTGCTCAGACCAGGACACAAGGACAATCCCCACACCTGTGAGCACAACCTTGGGAAACCATTTAGATCAGCCCCCATCTCACCGGAAGACTAAGCCCTGAGCTTAGGCCTTATGGGTGGTCCTAAGAGGCCTCAGCCATGGAGACAGCATCCAAGCTCACCACGCTCACCCTGCCCACCATGAGACAGCCCAGCACTGGGAGGCCACGAGAGGCTGGTGGCCGCCTGGGCTCTCCCGCTGCGGGCAGGACGCCTCTCGTTACTTCTTACTTCTGCTCGGCATGACTTGAACACTTGGTGGCTTCCAAAATGAAGCCAAGTGGTTTGATGGCAGATCTCTGGGGGGAAATGTGGTCCTTTAAGTGTCCTCACGACTGTTCTGAAAATAGAGTCCCTTTTATTCAAAGCT
This sequence comes from Myotis brandtii, assembly GCF_000412655.1. Lineage (NCBI taxonomy): Eukaryota > Metazoa > Chordata > Mammalia > Chiroptera > Vespertilionidae > Myotis > Myotis brandtii. Next base: position 799,795 of record NW_005371384.1, on the reverse strand, counting down.
TAATTCAGTTAATGTTCCCAATAAAAATGAATAATCGAATGCGTGAGCGGATTCTCACAGGCAGTGCTGACAGTGTTCCTCTGCGCTATTTAAAGGCCCTCCCTGGGCAGAGTGAAGCCCGGCTTTCCCTGAACCTCCTTTAGTCCCTCCCCGAGGTGCTGCGCTGATTTCCCCTGGGCACAGTGAGTCCGGGAGGGACAGCCAGGAGCCGCCCATCCATCCAGGCTCCCAGACTTGTGTCCTTTGTCCAGACCAAGCTGGTCTGGGGGACCCAGGAGAAGCCAGGGCCCCCTGAGCCTTCCAGGGAAGTAGAAGGGTGGACAGGGGACACACAGGAAACAGAACAAAGCAAGACAGCGAAGAGTTACGCAGTCACAGCAGATACAACTGAGTTAACTTTATGAGACAGCCTGGGCCTGCTTCCGGAGGGGAAAAATCAGGGTGGGCTGGCGTCATTCTGGAAGCTTTAAGGCCCAACTCGAAGCTCAGTTCTCGGACGCCTTCTGCACCCTGGAAGAGGTCTCCTCTGGTTCCTCTGCACTGGTCCCAGTCTGCACCCCGGGGAAGCACTGAGCCGCCACCACCTTTTCTTGCGATTATTTAGGTACCAGGTGAATCACCCCCAGGAAACCTGCTCTGGCCCGGAGGAGGGGCGGGGGAGGCGGGGAGGGAGGGGAGCCTGTCTGTGTTCCATGGCTCCCAGAACTTCCCTTCACTATGTCCTTGAGCACAATGTAGCAGGATTTGCTGGTTATTCATCTGTGTCCCTCACCAGGCCTACCGTACTCCATTTAGTTCATCACCAGATGCCCCCAGCACGGTGCAGTGCCTGGACCATTTCAGGCCCTCAATCAATATTGGTTGAATGAAGTAATCTCCCCTACTAGACTGCCGTGTCCTAGACACACAGGGCCACGTTTTACACTCTTTGTGTTCTTACCTGTACCTATCACAGTGTTAGCACTCTGTTAACTAATTGCTGGCTGAATGAATGAGTGGATAAATGAGTGAATTAATTAATTGATCAACTAACTAATTAATGGAAGACTTCATAGCAGACATGGGACTTGAACTGGGCCTTCAGGATGAGGCAACCCAGATGAGGCAAGCCAGAACATTCCAGGAGGAATGACTGTGATTAAGATTTTATTAGTCAGTTATTGTGGTCCAAATCCGCTGATAGGACCTCTCATATTAGACCTGATTAAGAATGGGAAAATCCACCCAAAGGCACAATAGAGAAAGTAGGCCTGCCACCTCAATTCCAGGTCTGCACCAGCTATGTACACACGCAGGGCTCATCTTTCTATCCTCAGAGCCCAGCACAGTGCCTGGCACATGATAGGCTCCTCATAAATATGTGTTCAATGGGATCTAATGTCTCCAACCCATTCTTCAGTATCTTGCAACCCACAAGATTGGGACATCCAAGACTGTAGGTTTAGGGGAAATGTGTGCAGAAGCAGAAACCCAAGCAACAATGCCCCAGACTGCTGGGCTAGATTCGCAGCCAAAGACTCTGCAGAAGTAAAAGGAGCCTAAGTCTCAAATAGGCAAGCTTTGTCAGGCACAAGCTGTATAACGTCTGTTCTGGAGGCCTGTCACACACCAGCCCTTGAGGTGAGCGCTGTCCCCTTGCAGCTGAGCAGTGAGGAGTCCAGCCCAGTCCCTCATGGCTGACAGACAACCCAAGTGAGGGTGGATGGGCAGAGCGGCATCTGGGTGGGAGACAAGGTCCTAGCAAAGGGTGACACACAATTCAAAGCATAGAGGAGGTGTCCGGAGGCCTCACAAGGCTCATCCATCTTGGTGAGCAGTGGGCCACCCTGGTTCCCAGAATGGTGACATCTCATTTCTCCCAGAGAATCTGATCCATAGGTAGTTTTAGCTAGAATATTCCAAATGCAGGGCAGTGACTGCAAAGGGAGACATATGTTACCCTTTCCTCCTGTCCACACTTCTTTCCCTAGTAAAATGAGAGAGAGAGAGAGAGAGAGAGAGAGAGAGAGAGAGAGATTGATTAGGCTTTTGTCTCCCCATCCTCCAGTCTGCATTGCAGGGAAGTTCCTTTCCATTCACCAGATGATGTAGGTGCTTCTGGCAAGAGACTCTCCTGGAAACTGGCTGCCAGGTTCACCCAGCCTGGTGAGCAGCTGTGAGCCGGCCAGCCACCTCCTATGCGCCTGTGTGACCGCGGAGACCCTGGGCGGGGTCTCGGGTAGGCAGTCAGGTGGCGCCACCCTCATCCCAGCCCTATGACCTGTCCCTGCCAGGAGTGCTCCAGTGGCTTCCAAGATGTGCTGTGAAGCCTCGCCCTGCCAGCCCAGGGACAGAACCCAGCCGGCTCTCAGCCCAGGCTCCCAGCCCACACGGCCCCTCTTCCTAACGGGTGGCCCAGGCTGCATCCCTGCGTCTTTCTTTAAGGACTTGAGCCTCCACCCCTTTCAGTGAACAATGGGAGCAGTTATAATGCCCTCCTCCCACTCCCTGGGACAACGGACAGAATCCAGGGAGACATTGGGTGTGAGGTCCGGGCTGAACCATGAGGAATAACTGCATTATCACTTGTAAAGTGCTTAAGTCAGTGCCTGGCCGATATATTATTATTATTATTATTATTATTACTATTATTACTATTATCATTATTATTATTATCTCTGCTCCACTGACGAAAAAAGGGGGAAGGACATCATGTGCTCAGACAAAGGTGAGGCCTGGCTGGGATGGTTTGTCCTCTTTCAGCAGGTCTGCAAGCAGGGCCTCTGGAAGTAGGGCCGAGAGAAGCAGGCCCATGGGAAGCGGAGCTGCAGGAAGCAGGCATAGTCCATAGCACAGAGGTGGTGCAACTGCCTATGAGAGGGGAACGGCCTGAACTGAAGGCCATGCCACAGGGTGACTGGGCCTTTCAGGGACCAGGCAGGTGGGCCGAGCAGGAGGCTGTGGGAACACAGGCCACTTGCAGAAGCCTCCTGGCTCGTTCCTAGGTCTGGTCAGGATGGACCAGGCCTAGCGGACACCTCACAGTGCTGACCAGGCTGGACGGGAAGCATAGGCTCCCCCAGAGACCCAGGTCCTCAGAGGCCTGTCCCAGCCTGACCTCCCCGTGGAGGAGTCAGCACCCTCTCAGGGGCAGGAGATAATGTCACACTGAACTGAAACACCCAGTGGAGCACCCTTGGGGCTGGCCTGGAGCTGGCACTGAGAGAACGCAAAGGGGAGTGGGAAACGTGTCCTGCTCTCTAGCTGATTCCAGGGGAAAAGGGTGGAAGGAGGTGGCTGCCACTGGGGTGGAATGTGAGGTTGACCGGGGAGCACCAGGAGCAAGAGCACTGGGACGTCCCCTCCTATGTGGGGTCAGGAAGGCCATATGGAGGGGTTGGCATGTCCAAGAGTCAGTACTGAGCATTGGTTCAGCCCTCAGGCTGGGTTCTGGTCTTGACTGGGCCCTCCTACAAGCGGCTGATCTGTCCCAGCAGGCATTTTCCCATCTGTAAAATGGGGGAAGGGATATACAGGGCCGTGAAGTGGCTATGATGATGGAGTGTGGGCACGCACACAGCATACAGCAGGGTGTCTGTGCAGAGTCCAAGTCGCCATTCGCTACCATGAAGGATGGGTGGGATGTGAACTCACAGAGATGTGGGGAAGGGGAAGGTGCAGGAGGAGGATACAGATCCATTCAGTTCATCAGTTTAGGTTTGTGCTACTCAAATTAAAATCTCATTTTAAGTAACCAAGAAAGTTTCTATTAAAGAACTCTAGTGAAAGAATGTTTTGCAAAATAAAAATTCGTTTTTAAAAAGTGAAGAATCCGTTTTCCTGTTTTCAAGTCTGAGTTTCATGTAGTGGATTTGGCCTGCATTAAGGATGCTGTGCTAAGAGCTGTGGCAATCCAGGGAGATCTGGTAGTCTCCACCCTCAAGGAGTTTGCTAGTAACAAGTTCAAGTGCATAGGTCCTGTGAGGGAGGAAGGCCGACGGATGTCAGGAAGCCTAGCAAGGGCCCTCTCTCATATATCTCCCAGGCACTGCTAAGAATGGATCTTTCAACCTACCCCGCCCCCCCAGAACCCAGAGCATAGAGCAGACCAGCTTCTTCGGCTGAGATCAAGGGCAAACGGGTCACTGCTTACTAAGGTGGCCTCTACTAACCAGCAGCTGGCGGTGAGCATGAGAGGTCTGGTGAGAAATTCCAAGACCCCAGGGCAAAACTGTCCCAACCAGCCTTCCTTCGCTGAATTTAAAATTAACAGCCCAGCTGCAAAGAGAGTATTTGTTCTGTGTTCACAGGGAAATGGCCTGTGCAGATCTGACCTTGGCTCTGAGTCTCACCCCTCTCCCGCAGAGGGAACCACAGAAAACATTAACCCTCAGTCTACCGAACTATTGCTCTTCAGCAAAAGGCAGTCCGCTCCTTGCATGGGTTTAGCAGAAGGGGCTGCAGCGTGTCCCAGCAATCACTTACTGAGCTACCTGCACTCCGTGAGAGGCTCTCATGCTATGAGATAGATTCTTTCATAATTCCCATTTTACAGATGGGGAAACTGAGACTTTGCAAGGTTCGTAATCTAACAGTCATACAGCTATAGCGAAGCAAGTGAGGGATGTTCATCAGAGCTGGACACCAAAGCCTGTCATTTTAAATATGGCTCCACCAACGCCCAACCCAGTGCTGTGTTGTAAGAATCCCCCCAGAGACTCTGACATTTTCCCTTAGAACCCCTTCTGAGTCAGAATAACAGAACTGTGTGTGCAGAAGAGGGTTGGAAACTCAAAGCCTTGGAGGTGTATCTGGTCAGGAAATATATTGGCTAGAAGAATTTTTTAATATAAAACTTTAAATTAGATGTCTGGCCTGCCATGTATCCTCTGCCTTATATCTGGCTTTTTCCACATTAATTACTTGGCTGGCTCCAGGAAGCACTTAAATCTGTGACCTCAGGAGGTACTTTGGGGCTGTCTCGCCTGCATGAGAACTCAGACCAAGGAGTCAGCCAAACTGATGTGACTCCTACCCTTCCCCTCATCCACTCACTTTGTCTCTCCCTGCAAAGGACTAGGCATCCCAGCCAGGCCAGCGCCTGTTCCTGAGGCAGAAGTGCACAGAGTGTGGGCAGCTCCAAGGGGAGCCAGGCTGCCAGCACGAACCCCACAGTCTTCACCGAACAGTCACCCACAAGGCCTGGCATTGACCAAGGCCCTGGGCTCAAGGCTGGGTCACTGCCACTTGGCCCAAGAAACTGCAAACCCAAGGCAGCTCCCTCCCATCCCCAGTTTTAAGTCCATGCCAACAGCAGCCGAGGTGAGGCCTCCAGTCCAAGAGAGGGGCTAGCTGGTCCCCTGGGCGTCCTAAAGGCTGTGGGCACCCCTTTGTTCACCACATGTCCCTGGACCAAATCTGAGGCAGCCTTGTTTCATGAAACAACTTCCTCTTGGGAAACTGATATAGAGAAAAAGAGTGTGTGAGTGTGAATGCGTGTGTGTGAGTGTGTGTGTGTGTGTGTGTGTGAGTATGTAAGTGTGTGAGTGTGTGTGTGAGTGAATGTGTGTGAGTGTGTGTGTGTGTGAGTGAATATGTGTGTATGTGTGAGTGTGTGAGTGTGAGTGTGTGTGTGAGTGTATGTGAGTGTGTAAGTGTGTGAGTGTGTGTGTGAGTGAATGTGTGTGTATGTGTGTGTGAGTGTGTGAGAGAGTGTGTGTGTGTGTGTGAGTGAATATGTGTATGTGTGTGTGAGAGTGAGTGTGTGTGTGAGTGTGTGTGTGAGTGAATATGTGTGTATGTGTGTGTGTGAGTGAATGTATGTGTATGTGTGTGTGAGTGTGTGTGTGAGTGAGTGAATGTGTGTGTGAGTGTGTGTGAGTGAATATGTGTGTATGTGTGAGTGTGTGTGTGAGTGAGTGAATGCGTGTGTGAGTGTGTGTGAGTGAATATGTGTGTATGTGTGTGTGAATATGTGAGTGTGAGTGTGAGTGTGAGTGTGAGTGTGTGTGTGTGTGTGTGTGTGTGTTGAGGTGGGGAAACAAGGAAGGAAACAAACAAAACAAAACAGCCCAATTCAAAAGACATGTGGTTTTCTTCTTGTGGTTTGATGCAAGGGCTTGGTGGTTTCAGTAAAACCCTGAGCCCAGACTGTGGGGCAGTTAAAGACTAGGTAGGGCTGGGGAGAGCCCTGAGAACAAAGAGTCGATTGAGGGTGCCCTGCCCAGGGGTACAGGCAGCAAGCGGGCGGGGCATCTCCCCTCACCTGTGGAATCCCACCCTGAGTGCAGGCTGCTGGTCTACCCACAAAGCTGGCACCGGCATGACTCACAGGGGAGCACTTCCTCCTCAGAGAGGGCACTGCCAGGGGCAGCGCTGCACAGGGAAGCTTCAGAGAGAGTGTGTTGTCACGTGAGGTCCAGACTTGGGAGTCAGAAAAGAAAATCTCCCCTGAGAAAGGACTGCAATGAGGATACAGGTTCTGCTTCTGGGAGCCACTAGTACTGACTCGGAGCTCGAACCAGGTCTCTCACAGCCCCAACTTTGCAAGATTCTAGACCCCTTGTTAGGGAGACCGCCTTTCTTCCTGCTTCCGGGTTCAGCAACATCAAGTTTATGATACTTATTTGATGGGCACCATTCTAACTGCCACTGAATCATTGAATCCTCACAAGGTTACGAAATAGGTCCTATTGTTTTATAGATAAGGAAGCCGAAGCAAGAGAGGATGACTGACTTACTGGCCTGTGAGTCCAGGCAGTGAGCTCTGGCATCCATGCTACTAGGGATATTCTGGTTCATCTTGGGAGGACGAGAATGCCCAGGACGAGGCCAAATGTGAGATTCCAAGGCACAGACCCTGCAGCCATTCCCTTCCTTCAGGCCTCACCCCTTCCTCCCCCCCCCTCCCCCCCACACATACACATGCATAAGAAGATACCCATGGCCCAGGGAGGTCTGTGCCCTGGTTTCCTGCCCTAGAGGAGGGCAGGAAGGCCCACCTGGCCCCTTCTGAGAGGTAAGGACTAGGCTCTGGCAAAGGTGTGAGCTGGACATGTCAGACCCCTACTGTGCAAAGCAGCCTTTGAAGCAAACCTCTACTGTGATTACAATGCCCAGGGGTTGGAATTTTCCAGTAAACTGTGATTTTATGCATATTGGAAACCACATTGGCTTCTGCTGTTGTTGCTGGAAACCTTTTAAAATGGCCATAGAACAGGGGTGGGCAAACGTTTTGACTCGAGGGCCACAATGGGTTCTTAAACTGGACCGGAGGGCCGGAACAAAAGCATAGATGGAGTGTTTGTGTGAACTAATATAAATTCAAAGTAAACATCATTACATAAAAGGGTACGGTCTTTTTTTTTTTTTAGTTTTATTCATTTCAAACGGGCCGTAGTTTGTCCACGGCTGCCATAGAATCATCATCCCAGAGCTACCATCAACCCAACTAGGGTGGGTCTCGTCACATCCGGAATAAAGGTAGCGGAATTGGACACCAACACACACCCATTGGATTTCCTTTCAGCCACCCCAGGTGCCGCAGAACTAACTGCACCCCTGCACCGGCCCCCATTCCCACCCCAGCAGCCTCCCGAGGTCACAGAGCCTGTTAAAGCCAACAGGGGCCTTGGGGGCCATGTGAGATCCCATGAAGCAGTGCAACTGGTGGAAAGAGAACGTTAGAGTCTCAAAGACCAGCGGTTTGGAGCCCATTGCTTACACTCTCTGAAACATCAACAAAAATACCCACCTGGGGGGGTTCCTGTTGGAATTCAAAGAGCGTGGTGCCTGGTACAGGATAGGTGCTCGGTAAGGACTCTCAGTGACCACCCAGACCCACACCCGAGTTTATTGATAAAGAAACTGAGCCTTGGAAGTAATGTTAAATAATGTAACACATGCCTAGCATTTTAATGAGCACTTTGCATATATTTCCTTATTTGTTCCATGAAATAAGACAAAGAATCACCTGAGACCTATAGAGATGAAGGGACTTTCTCAAGGTCACCCCGGCCAGTAAGTGGCCAAGCTCAGAGTCATAGACTAGAAAAGAATGGAGAAGGGAGGGGTCCAGAGATCGTTTCTGTGTGTCTGGCACCTAACAGACTAAAAATTGGGATGAATCAATGAAAGGACGAATCTTAAAAATGAGCCAGGAAAGTCTGGGTTCAGAAACACGCTTGTTGAAATAGTATCATTGCCGTATCACCCACAGCCTTGCCACCACCAAGGAGACCCATGCTGTGCATTTCCTGGGACTGACATGTGTCACAGGAGCTTCACTGGCAAAGGATCTGCTTGTTTGCGGGGGGATTTTTTTTGGGGGGGAGGTGGAAGGAAGCAAATATGTTTGCATAATAGAGATAAATCCATAATGCAATGGATGTTCAAACCTGATATTTTGTGCCCAGATACTATCACTATAAGAACACTCTCCAGTCTGCTGGCCACTCAGTGACACAGGGAAAGACTGCCGGGCCCTGTTCTGAATGAGAGCTCTAGGGACCGAGGTACCAGCGGGGATGGGAGTGTCCCTATCTGACTTGTCTAAAATCTGGGCTTCCCGCATAGGAGCATTTAGGCTGTCCATTGCAATCCACCAATGATAATTATGACTTCAGGAAGCACCAGTGAGAAGAAGAGCGTGTCCGAGAGGGTTTTGAGAGATAAATTTTAACAAAAGAAGGTTCTACACCAGCCGTGGGCAAACTACAGCCCGCAGGCCGGTTCCGGCCCATTTGAAATGAATAAAACTAAAAAAAATACCGTACCCTTTTATGTAATGATGTTTACTTTGAATTTATATTAGTTCACACAAACACTCCATCCATGCTTTTGTTCCGGCCCTCCGGTCCAGTTTAAGAACCCATTGTGGCTCTCGAGTCAAAAAGTTTGCCCACCCCTGGTCTACACCATGCCTGATGTCTTGTGCTGCAGCTGATGAAATTTGATGTTGTTGTTGTTTTTCCTACTATGTGTGGTAAGTTCAAGAAATAAAGAGCAGTAAGAAAATTGAGGGAAAGAGAATGAGAGAAGCTTTACACTTTGATGCCTCAGGGCCAGAACTTTTAGAGAACATCCAGAGATGGCATCTACTCCAAAGATTTTAAAATGCATACAAATCAAAGCAATAAAATGGCAATTACCATGTACTTAAGGCACCACTCAATTGTCTCGCAAAGACCTGGCACTTAGGAGGCCAAACGGGAAGCATGAGCCTTTTTTTTTTCCACAGTAGCTGAGGCATGAGTGGAAATGCTGAGGCTTTCTGTGGAAATTCCAGATCTTTTTCTTTTCCTTTTAAATACTTTCTGTTTGGAGACATTTTAGCTACACAGCAAAACTGAACAGGAAGTAGAGAGTTCCCATATACACCCTGCTCCCACACATGCACAGCCTTGCCCTATACCAACATCCCCCAGCAGAGCGGTCCATTTGTTACAATTGATGAACCTGCATCCACACGTCAATGTCACCCAAAATGGTAGTTTAGATTAGGGTTCACTCCTAGTGTTGTACATTCTGTGAGTTTTGACAAATGTATAATGACATGTGTCTACCTTTATAGCATCATATACAATAGTTTTACTGCCCTCAAAATGCCCTGTGCTCCACCCATTTAACCCTTAACCCTTGGCAACCACTCATCATTTTACTGTTTCCATAGTTTTAGGTTTTCCAAAATGTCACGTAATTGAATTTATACTGTATGTAGCCATTTCAGTTTCACTTCTTTCACTAAAGTAGCATGCATTCAAGGTTCCTCCATGTCTTTTCCTGGCTTAACAGCTCATTTCCTTTTAGCACTAAATAATATTTCATTGTCTGGATTTATCACAGTTTATCCATTCACCTACTGAAGGACATCGTGTTTGCTTCCAAGTTTTGGCAACTATGAATAAAGCTGCTATAAAAATTTATATGCAGGTTTTGTGTGGACATAAGTTTTCAACTCCTTTAGGTAAACACACAGAGAGCTATTGCTGGATCATATGGTAAGAGTGTGCTTAGTTTCGTGAGAGACTACCAAACTGTCTTTCTAAGTGGCTGTGCCATTTTGCATTCCCACCAGCAAAGAAAGAGAGTTCCCATTGCTCCACATCCTTGCCTGCTTTTGGTGTTGTCAGTGTTCTGGATTTTGGCCATTCTAATAGGTGTGTACTGGTATCTCACTGTTTTTTTTAATTTGCATTTCCCTGATGACATGTTGTAGAGCATCTTTTCATATGGCTTTTTGCCATCTGTACATCATTTTTGGTGAGGTGTCTGTTCAGTTCTTTTGTCTGTGTCTTAATTGGGTTCAGGTTAATTAATTTGGGTTTCTTATTGTTGAGTTTTAAGTTTTTTTGATGTATTTTGGATAGAAGTCCTTCATCAGATATGTTTTAGCAAATTTTTCTCCCAATCTGTGGCCTGTCTTCTTATTCTCTTGACAATATCTTTCATAGAGTAGAAGTTTATAATATCAATAAAGTCCAACTTATCAATTGTTTCTTTCATGGATTGTGAAACATACCTGGGAGAAATCCCACTTGGTCATATTTATAACTGTTTTATAAATTGTTGGATTTGATGTGCTAATATTTGTTGAGAGTTGTTGCATCTATGTTCATGAGAGATATTCTGCAACAATAAGACAGAGCATACCTATTATAAAAAGGGAAAGGCTATTTTTCTAGAATAAAACATATTTTACTCTACCTCATAAGGTGTTCATTCCCAAGTGTTCCTTCTGTCCACATCTACCATTCTAGTGCCTCCCAAGAACCCCTTGTGGCCCACCCTGCCTTTCAGACTTTACGTTAACAGACTGAGACTTATTAAACACCCATGCCCGTAAGCAATGGCCTTTTGGAAGACCTTCCAACACTGTGTCAGCTGTATGCTGGGACAGGTCAAGAACAGGGGCTTGTAACTCTATTTTTATTCTATTTCAATTATAAAAATGCTGAGCATTTCCCATAATTCTGACACTAAATAGTTACTGAAGACACAACCATATAGAGAGACTTGGTCTAGAGTCCCACATAGTGAAGGCTCAAGTAATCCTATGGGTTTCTACTTGCAGTCATCCGAGTAGTAGACATTGAAAAATAAGTACTTGTTTACTAGCTGCTCAGTTTTTCTATACATACAGACAGACATACTACATACATAGTTGAATGTATGGATAAATGGTCCTTTCTCTATTAAACCCAGGAGGATCCCTCATTTACCCAGGAGGCGTCCAGAGGGGGCCTCAAAAATTGGATCCAGAAAAGTAGCCCAAAGGGATCCGCACAAGTGAAAATAGGTTATTACTAACCATTGCCTAATGATGGGACTGCAACATGAAAATTTCATGAGGGGTTTTCAGAATTATAGATGACCCTCAGGCTCCATCTCTAGAGATTCTGACTCAGTGAAGGTGGTATAAGTCCTCAGTGTCTGTATTTTCTAAAGCTTCTGGGATTATTCTGATGCACAATTGAGTTTGAGAACCATTGGGACATATTTCCAAGTCTAGGGGTCATTCCAGCAGGTGAAGGTCAGGAAACCACATAGGTCCAGGCAAAAAATGAGTATAAGACAGAAAACTTGCTTACAAGATCCAGCAAGGGCAGAAAACAGGGCTCCTGGTATCCCATTAGTATAGAAATAGACCAGACCTCATGTTTGAAAATGACCTTGATTTGCTGGTGAGTGCTAAGGGAGTCATACATGACTCTAATAGTTTATTAAAGTAACATGGCTCTCAGAGTATTTAATGCTAATATCTTACTTTTCACCCTTGGTTCCCAATCATAGTACAACTCCCTCTGTGAAGAAATGAGTCTCTGGATGGAGGAGAACGCATCTCAATATTCGCACAGTGAAAAGGACTGTGGGAATGTGAAGCTGTCACTGTAATGATTATCTCCTCCATTAAACCCTGAAAGGTCAACGTTGTTGAGCTCAATCAGCTTAACTCTTCCTTATCTTGTCATTGGCATGTTCTGAGGCCATCAGAAGTTGGTGAAGGCGTCACTCTGGTTTTCTTTCACTGTCATCTGTCACGGTCCTGGCGCCACAACATCCAGCCCAGAACTGCAAGCCAGGCACCATCTCATGGGGAAAATGCATGCCCTTCAACTCCACTTAAGAATGTATACACACACACACACACACACACACACACACACACACACACACAGAGAGAGAATTCAATCAGTATTATAGAATTGTACACTTGAAACCTATATAATTGTATTAACCAAGGTCACCCCAATAAAGGCAATAAAATTTTTAAAATAATTCTTTTAAAAAAAAGAATGTACACTATGCAGAAGCCATTGGCTTTATCCCTAATGAGTAAAAATTCAATCTAACTGGGAAAAGAATAAAATATATTTTTGAGATCAAGAAACTGCATTGGACTGTAGTCCTTTAAGAAAACCTATTCTGCTGAAGTTGAACTCTTCCCACTGCTTAACAGCATGATCATACTTATTAGCAAAATTAAAAATCTACACTTTACAGAAGTTATCCACCAGGCTCCTTGGAACATGGGGCTATTCCTTGCTTTCCAGGAGCAGAGCTACTGCATAAAACAAGGCACACCTGGATGTTTTTATGGACAATGTGAGCCCACTTATCTCTTAATTTATAATGTGTAGAGCTCTTGAAACCAGCAAAACTGCATCTGGCTAAACAATCTCTCCAAGGTAACAATTACTCAGTAACACCAGCCTAATTTGTCCCTGATATCCTGAAGCGCAATGCATCTGACGCAGACCTGGTGCCTCCTTGGATTTCCCTCCTGGCTCCCTTCCCAAGGCTCTGCCTGTCTCCTGAACCATGGTGCTGCCACTGCTGCAACCACCTCTGCAAGCGGCAAGAATCCAGGCTAAGCCCCAGGCCACAGAGCCAACATGCGCCATGTGAGGTGTCCTCCATTCTGGACTTGGCTGAAATGCCATCCTCAGAGCATGCATCTGCCTTTCTGAGCAGCTAGAGTGGGACCAGATAATGTGACACAGGGAACTTAGCATCCACTAGGGAACTTGACATTCACTTTCATTGAAGGTGCATAACAATTTCTCCTCATCTCTCCCTTTAGTGGACCACTCTGAGGACTAGTTCTTCCTTGAAATTCTTTTGAAGAAAATCTGATGTGAAGCATGAACCTGCAGACCAACTGAGTTGTACATCTTTTCACGGCTTGTTATGAAGCAATGGCCAGTACAGTAACACACTGCATAGTTTCACATGCTTCATGGACTCGCTTCCCATTTTTCTTCACCCTCCTCCCCCTGGTCTTGCACTTTGCAATATAAAAACAGCACTTTAACCCTTGCTTAATGCTCTGCTTTCTGGAAAGCTCAGGCTAAACCAATTGTCCAAGACAGGTTCTAGAAACGAATTTGTGAGATGGAATTAGGGAGCTGGATGGTCCACTTTCTGAAAGAAATAGGTGCTGCATTGCTGGTGGTGGGTGGAATGGTAATGATCTCTTGGAATGTGGTAGACTCATGATTTCTTCAACTTCCACTGTAGTTAATTGGGATAAGGTATAGGTGGGGGGAGGTTAAGGCCTTGGGAGATCACATGGTCACGGCACCGAACCAATATAGAAACAATGTTCATTGCAAGGTCTGTGGATTAGGATGGCTAGTTGTGGCAGCATTAAAGACATTTAAATAAATAACGAGCCCAGGGAAGTCAGTTTAAGGCACACGCTAAAATCCAGATAACTTCCACGGCAGTATTACAGGAATTCTTCATTTCCTGCAACCTAAGGGAAGACTGTGCTGAAAATCAGGGCAAGGGTCTGGTTCTAAGGGTTGCAGAGCTGCCATGGAGGTGAAACGCAGAGCCTGGCAAGTATTCTGACAGGTCAGAGCATGGGACTCTGAGTCCTGGGATGGAGACGTGTAGATGAATGAACCTGAGCAGCTTGAAACTCTAAGTTCCCCTAGGCCCTCCTTCCCAGAGAGGCAGCAGCTTCACCTTTGCCAGAGGGGACTAGACTCTGCCTGCCTGGATGATGTGCGGTGGCCTCACCTGAAGCAGGAAAAGCTAACCTGCAGCAACCCTCATTGTCTCCCAATTGATAGCCAAAGTCAAGTCTCAGCAAGCTCAGCTAGAGAAGCAAAATCACTTCCAGGAAGGAATGGTGTAGATAGGAAAGAGATTACGAAACCTAGCAAGAACTTGGGAACACAGATGGAAGTGAATATTGAAAGTGCTGGGCCAAGAGGGGGCAGATTATATGGCTGCATAGAGGGGAATTCATTGACATGGGCAATTCATTTATGACATACATTACTTTGTGTCAAGAACACCTGGCCTGGCCGGCGTGGCTCAGTGGTTGAGCATCAACCCATGAACCAGGAGGTCATGGTTTGATTTCCGGTCAGGACACACGCCTGGGTTGCGGGCTCTGTTCCCAGTGTGGGGCATGCAGGAGGCAGCTAACCAACGATTCTTGTCATTGATGTTTCTATCTCTCTCCCTTTCCCATCCTCTCTGAAATCATATGTTTAAAAAGAACACCTGAATAGTTTGCTGGGATGGCTGCTTGATGCCTGGATCCACAAGGAACTACAGTGAACAAAGTGGAGATGCCAGAATCACCTTGGCATAGAGTTAAAGAGGGCAGAAGGCTTAGGGAAGAGGGAATATTAAACATGAAGTTACCATGTATGGTCCAAGGACCACTCAGAGGTCATACTCTTCACCAAGGCAATAAAAATGCTTTGGTGGGGAAGACGTCAGCACCTTCAAGAAGTTCGGTAGTGGCTTTCACAGGCACAGGAACCAACACAGTTACTTATTAGGCAGCCAGTTGGAGTGGCAGTCAGGGTTCCTTGATCCACAGGGATCTCTGGCAGTAATTAATTGATTAATGGGAGTGAGATAGATGGACAACCAGTCAGAGCGCCATTGTCCTATATAATAAAGAGGTAATATGCAAATTGACCATCACGCCCTCGCACAAGATGGCCGCCACATCACAAGATGGCCAGCAGGGGAGGGAAGTTGTGGGCAATCAGGCCAGCAGGGGAGGGCAGTTAGGTGCGACCTCGCCAGCAGGGGAGGGCAGTTGGGGGCCACCAGGCCTGCTGGGGAGGGCAGTTGGGGCAATCAGGCTGGCAGGGGAGCAGTTAGGCGTCGATCAGGCTGGCAGGAGAGTGGTTAGGGGGTGATCAGGCTGGCAGGCAGAAGGGGGTGGGGCAATCAGGCAGGCAAGCAGTTGGGAGCCAGCAGTCCCGGATTGTGAGGGGGATGTCCGACTGCCTGTGGGATCAGGCCTAAACCGGCAGTCAGACATCCCCCAAGGGGTCCCAGATTGGAGAGGGTGCAGGCTGGGCTGAGGGACAACCCCCTCCCTAGTGCATGAATTTTGTGCACCAGGCCTCTAGTATTTATATAAACAGGAGTATACCTAGATTGGCCAATAGATGAGAGCCAGGGTCGACACCCATTTTCTGAAGACTAGCCCAGCACAGCCTTACTGCACACTCGGTTTTCCCAGCCCTGCTTGTGCTGCAGACAAATGGTCAGTCATCTTTTTATTATAAGTGAAGCCCCATTAGAATTCACATTTCTGAAAACAACACCGAAACCCTCTTCCAAACACTCTTCACCTTGCAGCCCTGGGACTGGGCACAGGCATAACTGAAACGGTGAGGCCATGACTTTTGTTAGAACAGAATTCTGCTGCATTTGGAATAAAGGGATGAAGAGGTCACAAATGATGGCCAAAGCTACAGTATTCCACTCTGCACTCCTCAAAGTCAAACTTTGCAGAGTTTGTGAGAGCGATCTATGAACACAGGAAAAGGCATTTCAATAGGGTTTTGCAGTCTCCTTTCAAGGTCCTTAATTGCTGCGCCCTCTTGTGGTGATGAATTGAATCTGGTCTGTCTATTCCCAGACTTTGGAGAAATCACAGAAATGTCATGCTAGAGCATGGGAACCTCACCCTGTGGAAGATCCAGGTAATCACATTCACACACAGACTGTCAGGAAGACTGGGCTGGTGCAGGTGCAGCCCGCTGGCAGAGCCATCAGGGTACTCTGCCTGCAGGCAGGCAGAGAGGTGACGAGGACCTGCCTGCCAGAGAGGGGTTGGTGGGAGTGGAGAGGAACGGGAATTTCAATGGGGAAGATCACAGGATTTGGAAGTGAACTCGAATGAGAGGAAAGAGGCAAAACAATGAAAGAATAGGCTAGGAACTCTCTCTCTCTCTCAATGCCAGACCACTGGCAACATCCAGGCTACTTTTCCTCTCAAAGATATAAACAGTACACAACTCTGAGGGGCAATTTGAAATCAGCACCATCCTCTTCTACCATGCTGCCTTCCCTCATCTGTCTCCTTCATCTCTCATCCCTGCACTGGCCAGAGAGGCTGGCCAACTAACTAAGCAAAGAAACGGTAGAGGGGCAATATCTGAAATCTTGCGCCTACTACTCTAATGTCTGAGTCCTTCTCCCTTCCACCCACAGAGATTCACTACTTGAGAAAAGCCTTTTCTGGGCTTCAAGGTAGAATACAAGTAGATCAAGGAAAAGGTAGCACCTTTTCTCCGCAAAAGGAAAAACTGGATTAAGCAAAGATAAGTAGCTTTCTATACGGACTTAGCAGAGCCTTACATCCACTGCTGTGCTATGAAAGGCAGCTATAGGGGATTCTAGGGAGGCATTTCCAAAGGTTATGTGAGCATCGTAACCTACTTTCCAAAAGGCATCTTTGAAAGAGGTTCTCTAGAGTCCATCTGAGAAACATTTCCTTAAACAACTAGTAAGCTCATTGCTATTTAGGTTCTGGCTACCAGAGGGCAGTTCCTTATAACAGAAAGAGGGCTGTTCTAGGTGCCAAAATGCCAGGGATTCCCCTCAGGTCTCCCTTCCCATGTGTGCCTTTGGTTAGTTCCCTTCATTTGGGGTGGGTTCCATTTCTTCATCTGGAAAGTGAGAAGTTTGGAGAGATCTGTGGTTTCTAAGCGATTCCAGGGACTCTTGGGACTTCACAGAGGTACCGCAACGGTTCCACAACAGCCATATAATTCCCATAAATTAAGAAAAGGTGAGCTCCCGAGGGAATCCATTCATCTCTTTTAGCCTGTTTTATATTGAAGATTTACCAAAGATTTACTTCCCACCCCTCTGTGTGTGGAGCAAAGCAGCCCGGCCAGTGTGGCTCAGTGGTCAGGTGAACAAGGGGGCGGGTTTCTGAAACATGGGGGAGGGCCCAGGTGACCAGCCTGAAGTGGTCAAGTGAACAAGGAACAGGTGAACAGCCAGAAGTGGTCACGTGAACAAGAGGGGGGGTGGGGCTCGGTGACCAGCTGGAAGTGGTCATGTCAACAAGGGGGAGGGGCCAGGTGAACAGCCAGAAGTGGTGACATAAAGGGAGGGGGAGGTTTGAGCCACGTGAACAGCCAAAAGTGTTCGAGTGAAGAAGGGGTTGGGGCCAGGGCAGCAGATGGAAGTGGTCGAGTGGATAAGGCCATGGGGCCTCGTGAATGCTGAGGAGGGTCACAAGAAGACGCAAACGCCCCACCTTCCTGTGTCCAGACTGGAGGCCAGCAAGAAGGTCCCTGTCCTCAAGGAAGGGCGTTCCCTGTGAATGAGGCAGAAAGCTGGCCCTCAGGGCCCGGCGACCAGTAAGGGACTCTGGAGGGGGCAAGACATTGCTCCCAGAATGGAACGGGTTTTCAGGGGCTTAACACAGCTCTTTCCCTGATTTCAACTGGTTGAAAAGAAAACTTGATCTGTAAGGAGAATTCCAGGCTCATATAGTTGTACACGTGTATGAACTATGATTCCAGTAGAATAGCTGGAAAGAACACGATTTCCCAGTGTGGATGGCTGCTAGCTGAGGGTATGGCCAGGTCACGAGACTTCAGGGGGATTTTTGGACGAGATCACTCTGCTCCTGGGAATAATGAAAGAAAGTGAATGTGACTGGATACCGTTCCCAGACACACCTGGGGGAAGCGGGGACTGTCCTAGGTTGGCGTGTGGAACCAAATCCAGGACAGAGACCCCATGGCTGCAGCTGTCTCTCCCCGGGTCACAGCCACAGCCTCTTCCTTCCCTCTCTCCACTCACCCTCCTGCTCAGTCCACAGCGTGATCCCATAATCGTCCTCCAACAGCCCCCTTCTTGCCTCTGAACCTGCGAGAACGCACTGCCACCTTAGCAGAAGCTGGTCCTCAGGGGTATACCAGGCGGCTGCAATCCCCACCGCTCAGCTGGCAGAGAAAATAAGTCTCGTGGGTCAAAAAAAGAGAAACCAACGCTGAAATGACCCAGTCCTTCACAATAAATGACATGAGAGCTTTACACATCAAACCTGTGGGCTTCAACTGAAGCAGAACTCAGAGGGAAATTCATAAATCTAAACCCACATACATTAGAAAATTGGAAAGAGAATCAATTAACTAAGAATGCAACTCGAAGATAACGTGGTCATGGTGGCAGTTTAGTGTTTTCATCTCCCTACAACCTGACAACCAAGCAAACCAGATAAGACACCCCCCTCCAAAATCAAAACAAATCAACAGCAACAACAACAACAAAAAACATAAAGAATATCTTCAACCAAATCAGGTGACAGGAAATCCATCAAAGCCTGGACTATGGGCAAGTGCATCCAACCAGCTACAGTAGGACGTGGCAACAAAAATGAAAAACCACTCCCACACGGTCACCCCCAAAAGGCAAAGGTGACACCTGGCAGGAACCTGGGCCCACAGATCTGAGAGCCTCCTGGGTGGGGAAGAGAAGTCCCACGGGCTGAAAGTTGTGGGAACAGCAACAATATCGGTGTGTAGACATGGGCAGAACAGGCCAAGGTCAGCGTAAGTCCTTGGAAATCTCACAGGGATTGGGCCATCAGTGCATTCTAGAAGGCAAGAGCCTCGCTTTGAGGGAAAATTACTGGGAACAGAAACCAAACTGAGCAGGGCAGGAACACTATGAGTACATGCAAGAGGAAGCGTAGATGGCAAGAGAGGAGGGGCCCAGTGGAAGAAGGTATCAGAAAATACCAAAACGCAGCTGATGGAAGGCACAGAGAGCGCATGCCAGAGGCTAGGCCTGTTGAGCTCTAGGGCTGGGATGGAGCTGGAACAGTAAATCTCCAAAAACCTGACCTATACCTCAGAGACAAAGAAGTGGCCACAGCGAAGGGCCTTATGTTGAATCATTCAAATACGACTCCACCCACAGAAGAGGTGACCTTGAGCCTTGAGCTGGGAAAATTGCCCTGGCCCATCTCGCCTCACACTTCTTCCCACTCCCAGCTGAAACCCCTCCTATAGACCAAACAATGCCTCCTGCTTTAAACACGGGAAAGAGAAATACAGCCCAGCTCCACACAAGTTCCTTCTCAAAGGTGAACATGAAACGAAGACACTGGAGCTGGAGCAGATGCTTTTAGTGCCCTTGGCCACCTCGAGTTCAGCCTCAGATAGATGCATGTGAGCTCAGACCCGGCCCACCTGGCAGTGCCCTTCTCAATGGGGCACTCTGCCTCTTTTTGCGTTCTGCCCGGGGCTTTCTCCAGTGCCCGGGAGCCCTCCAGCTCAGTGTAAGAGCAGCCCCGTGCAGAGCTGCTATCCCGCAGAGGGACCCCCGAGTAGGGCTGTAATGCACATAAACCCATCTGTAAACCCGGCTCAAGGTTTTTCCTCCTCTTCAACTGACCGTAAGGAACTCCCCATGAGGCCGTAGTCCTATACTGAGAGGAAGCAACGCATTAGGAGAAGAGAAAGCTGAGCGATCTGCTCATGCAACTTACTTGTATCTTCTGGGCCTGCACGAGCCCGAGGTCTTACACAGTTAACCCTCCAACAACACCGGTTTGAACTGGGAGGGTCCACGCAGACTCAGCTGTTTTCCAATCAATACAGTCGGCCTTTCATATCCACGTGTTTCAAATCTGCAGATTCAACCCATCGCTGATGGAAGAAAGCTGAGCGATCTGCTCATGCAACTTACTTGTATCTTCTGGGCCTGCACGAGCCCGAGGTCTTACACAGTTAACCCTCCAACAACACCGGTTTGAACTGGGAGGGTCCACGCAGACTCAGCTGTTTTTCAATCAATACAGTCGGCCTTTCATATCCACGTGTTTCAAATCTGCAGATTCAACCCATCACTGATGGGAAACAGTATTTTCACATTCCCAACCACAGATTCCCAACTTCGGATAAAAAATACTGCTTTCGTTCTGCAGTTGGCTGAATCCCTGGATACAAAGGGCCAAGTGTTTGGGGAGTCAAAAGTTATACTTGGATTCTCCACTCTGGAGGGGGTGAGCACCCTTAACCCCCCGCTCCACAACCACATTGATCAAAAGTCAACTGCATACCATTTCTATCGGATACTAGGTTGTTGCTGCACACACCCAACTCCATGGCTTCGTGAGTCAGATAACCTCCAGTTCACGGTAAGCTAAGGCCTTATGGTCATTTTCTGTCTCATGACTACACTTTCTGTCTCTATGAAGGCCAAGTAGCAAACCAGAGACTTTCTCAAACTAAGGCTTTGCAGAAGTGCATAGACTTGCTCAGAAATCCTAGAGGTCTGTGCTGTAATTCTCCTATAGGTATTTTCCAGAGACTCGGAGAGTACCTCTGTTTGCCACTTTGGGTATCGTTGTGTCTGCTGGGTCACAGGCCAAGTGGCTGAGCAGCTTGCACTGCAGCCTGGACTTGCTAGTCTTGCTCTGGTTCCCGCTTGAAACTGCAAATGAGGCATTAACTCAGACTTCCTGCTGACAGCTAGATCTTTGATTTGATGAGTCACTACATCGTTGGAAAATAACACCACCATGATTTGTTTCACTGCCTTTTCATCCAGCAGGCATTCAGTACTGTCAACGATACAGGGCTCCATTAGCCTTTCAGCTGTTGTGTGTTTCTTCACCCAGTGCCACCTGCTAACTTACCTGTAAGATGCTCCAGTGGCTTTTCCAATTCTGGTTTGAAAAGCTGTAACATAGGAGTTTGGGCTTTCAAGACTTCATCGTGTCTACGTTTGAAATACAGGGTTGGCAAAAGTAGGTTTATAGTTGTAATACAAAGATAGATAGATAGATAGATAGATCGATAGATAGATATTCCTCCTTCCCTTCCTCTCTCTAAATCAATAAGCATGTCCTCTGGTGAGGAATAAAAGAATAAACTCTGTGGTTTTTGTACTCACAACTGTGAACCTACCCCCATATTTCATTCCTTTTTCTTTAAACTCTGAATGAAGTCTCAAAGTTGTGCCACAAGTTACATGATGCTGTAGTACTATTCAAAAATTTTCTGTTGTATAAGATACAGTAAATTATGAGCATATAAAGTTGAAGGAAAGATGGTTTTCCTTCTTTAGTTTTTTAGTTAGAGCTTCACCTGGTTTCTTTGGCATCTAGTCCTCTCTTCCCTGGTCAGAGGACAATCCAGTATCACAGTTTCATCTTTTTCATCTTCTTTATTTTTTTTAAATATATTTTTTATTGATTTAAGAGAGGAAGGGAGAGGGAGAGAGAGATAGAAACATCAGTGATAAGAGAGAATCATTGATTGGCTGCCTCCTGCATGCCTCCTACTGGGGATCAAACCTGCAACCCAGGCATGTGCCCTTGACCGGAATCGAACCTGGGACCCTTCAGTCCACTCTATCCACCGAGCCAAACCAGCTAGAGCATCTTTTTCATCTTCTTTAAATGAAGTAAATGCGACTGGAGGTTTAAAAGGGGAGTTTTCTAATCTCTCATTTTAAGCCAATGATCCATCCTCAAGTACAAGAAAACATATTGTAAATATATTTTCTTTTATTTTAGAATAGAATATAATTAAACTATAAAATAATAAATACTTTAGATAACATTTAAAAATTTAGAAAACTTTTCCCAAAAGTTTTAAAATATTATTGCAAAAGCAAAACAACAAAGAATACACACTTCTTGTTGTTTCTGTATAGAGGCAAATAAAACTTTGGGATTTCACAATACTGACTTATTACACAATAATGAAGTCACAGAGGCTATAGCAGGTACAACCAAAGAAAGGTATTAAGAGAACTCCTGATAATAAACTGAGTTAATCTGTGAAAATGCAATATTATACCTTAGTCCTACTACTTACAAAGTTCTAGAAAACACAAGAATATATAAGCACATATTCCATTATCTGTCCAAGTGATATTCATACAGTGGCATATTATACAGCAGTGAAAATAAACTAGGTCTACATGTATCAACAAGAATATCTCAAAAAGTTAACATTCATTGGGAAAAACAACAAGTTGCAGAAGGATACATACATATTCTATGATATCCTATATAATAAAAGGCTAATATGCAAATCAACCAAACAGTGAATGACTGGTCGCTATGATGTGCACTGACCACCAGGGGGCAGACACTCAACGCAGGAGCGCTGCTCAGCCAGAAGCCAGGCTCATGGCTGGCGAGCACAGCGCTAAGGATGTCTGACTGCTGGCTTAGGGAGGAGCGGACCTAAGCCAGCAGTCGGACATCCCCCAAGGGTTCCCAGTCTGTGAGAAGGCACAGGCCGGGCTGAGGGACCCCCCCACAAGTGCACGAATTTCGTGCACCAGGTCTCTAGTATTTATATAAAGTTTTTTTGTTGTTGTTTTTTTTAAAATATATTTTATTGATTTTTTACAGAGAGGAAGGGAGAGAGATTGAGAGTTAGAAACATCGATCAGCTGCCTCCTGCACATCTCCTACTGGGGATGTGCCCGCAACCCAGGTACATGCCCTTGACCGGAATCGAACCTGGGACCTTTCAGTCCGCAGGCCGACGCTCTATCCACTGAGCCAAACCGGTTTCGGCTATATAAAGTTTTTAAATGTGCAATTCTGCCATGTGTTGTTTGGAAATACATATGTATTTAGTGATGGTGTAAATGCGTGCCTGAGGAGGAGACACACCAAATTGAGGATAGCAACTCCCTTTGTGGAGTAGAGTGTGAAGGAAAATGCAATTAAGGAAAGGCTAGCAAAC
Source organism: Myotis brandtii (assembly GCF_000412655.1). NCBI lineage: Eukaryota > Metazoa > Chordata > Mammalia > Chiroptera > Vespertilionidae > Myotis > Myotis brandtii. Next base: position 776,816 of record NW_005371384.1, on the reverse strand, counting down.
TTCAACTGTTTTTATTTTACTTCCTAAAATGAATGTTATGTTGTTTTCTAATCTTTTTGTATGGTTTATATACATCACAATAATTTCTTTTTTATAAAAAGAGACTGGGTCTTTGGTCACACTCCTGGACCAAGGCTTTCTGGGTTATATCAGCCAACACAGCCTCCTAATCGGTTTAGCCAGCAGAAGTACGATCTTTTCTTATCCACCACAGGCTCCTAAAGGATTGGGTCTCCCCCATGAGGCCTCACCGGACCACTGTGGCTCTCAGATGAGCTTCTCATTCAGCTTCTGTAAGCTATGGAGGCCCGATATTGTAGAGATTTATTCCCTAATTATTTCGTGTATACTGATCTACCAGAAAATAACAACAACGACAGTATCCACCACTTCTTGGGTGCTCGGTATGTGCCAATCTGGCCTTAGCTTTCTCCATCCATTGTCTTAAACCAACCTCACAGCAACCCCGAGTCAGGTGTTACTAACTCCATGTTGTAAACCAGGCAACTGGAGTTCAGAGAGGCTAAACGACTCGCTCAGGATCACACAGCGAAGAGTGCTCAACCCATTCACCTTCTGCCAGCTCTTCATAGGTCTTCTCTCCTGTGCCTGCCACGACCTGACGCTAGATCCAGCAGTGCCAGCTGACAGTGACAGACTTTGCCCAGGAGTGTTGTTCTGACGGGGCCGAGCGTTGTGACAAAGCAGCGGCAATGTGGATGAGCAGAGCTTCCTGCTGGGAAGGCTGCACCGACGTGGCCCCGAGCCCTGTGGCCCCAGCATGAGGACATGGGCCATAGCTGTACTGCCCACCAGGCCCCACCTGTCATCAGTCACAGGCACTCAGACTTGCCCCAGCATTTGCTACCAGATCCCACTAGGTGTCTCTATTACTTTATTTTTCTGGTGCCTGCGGTGAACCAAGCCACATAAAAATATTTGAAGCCAGGTACATGGGCTGCCTGGGATTCTGTGGTCTTCAGAGAAATGAGACTTCTGCCGACAAAGCTGTGGGCGTGAGAGGGGGGAGAGAAGAGAACTGACATTTATTGGTGACCCTCTGCATGGCAGCCAGTTTGTGTACCTTAACATTAATAATAGCCAACACTGAAATAAAACTTGGTACGTGCAAAGCACTGTTATAGGCTCTTTACAAACATTAAACTCAGGCTTCACTACAACCCAGGAGATAAATAGGGAAGTACAGAGAGGTTAGGTAACTTGCCTGAGGACACACAGCTAGTGAGTAGTATGGTCATCTGGATCTTTTCATGCTCCAGCAGCCCTGGGAGGGAGGTGCTCCCACCTGAGTTTTGTAGATGGGGAAGCCAGGCTCAGAAAGCGTCAGAGGCCCACATTTGCTCAGCTGGGCAGTGACAGAAGCAGAATTCAAATCTAGGTCTATTTGACTCAGGACAAAATCTAAGAGTTGGCCCCTTCCCTGCGAGGGAGAAGACACTAGTTCACAGGGAGGTCCTGTGTCCTCAGCCCCACATGGTCACAAACCCCAGAAAGGAGTGTGCAGCCCACTCTTCACTGTGGTCAGGGCTAAGCTGTTCTGAGCTGTTTCAGGAATTGCTTTGAAGGAAATAGAGGAGCAACAAGGTCTGTCATCTTACCTGCACCACCACCCCCACTCCACCAGCCCTGTCTACAGGCAGGAGCATGTCCCACCCCAACTCAGGAGGATGAGGGAGCCTGGACTTAGATTGGGGGGACGGGGTCCAGGTCAGCACCAGCAGAGGTTGCTGCAAGGTGGGATCCGAGGGGATCTGCGGAAAGCCTCCGAATTGCTTCCTTTACCCAGCTTTTAACTGCCCCCTAGAGTCCCCGGTGGAGATGTATTTATTTGGCTTAAGCCTGCATCAGCCTCTGTTGAAATACAAATACCACCTGTGGTTGTTTTGGCGCCGAATATTCCTAGTTGCCCATCCAGTAGGATGGTACACTGCGTGGGTTGGGTGTGGCCACGTGGCTCTCTGTGGATGATAAAACGTGAGTGGGCATAACAAGAGTCCCTTCCAGCTGGGAGACCCGCCGGGGGGGGCGGGGGGGGCACAGCTCTGCGTGCTGCCTCCCTCCCTCCCTCCATCACTGTGACCAGCAATCTAGTCAGTGTCAGCTCTAGCCGCCTGGGTGCCAGGGTGGAGAGTCAACCTCGGTGGACACGTGGTGTGTGTGAGAAATTCCTCTGGGGGATGGTATACTCCAGTCCACCTGACTGATACCCAGCAGGTCACACTAATCTAGTGGTCAGCCATTAACACCTCCCTGTGAGTTTTCATGGAGCCAGGACTTTGGGGAAACTGGAGCTTTACTGGAAGGAAAACAAAGAAGGAAAAAGTCTGCACTAATTAATCTCCATAGAAGGTCCCAAACAGTACAGCCTCCCAGTACATACAAGCTTCTCACATCAGAAGGAGAAATTGAATTTTCCTGACCCTAAATCTGGGCTGACTGCAGGCCCTTGCTTGGCCAGTGTTTAGGTGGATGTGATATTCTTGGACAGCCCAGGCTAGGTCCTGAGAACCCTGAGTCTCTTGGAACCTTACCACCCGAACGTGCTCCCTTCCTCCTCCCCCAATCGCTTTCTGTGAAGACTGAAGCCAAGTACTTAGATTCAGAGTCTGTTTCTCCATCTGCGAAGAGGGAACCATGGTCCCCACATCACAAGGTTATTGTGGGAAGGGCGGGCAGAGCCTGGACCCATGAGATACTCAATGCACACGATCATTTCATTCCTCCCACCACCATAGGAGGAAAGGCTGCCATATTCCCTCCTACAGAACTGACTCTACACTTTCTCTCCAGCCTAGTCGAGGAGTACCACACGAAGCAAAGTATCCCAAATAGTGCGAGACAGGGTTCTGCCTTACATCCTAAGGCATCATCAGGAAAGGAATGACTTCCATAGGGTTCCCACTCTCTTGGTCCCTCTTCCCAGTCTCTCTCCTCCTTTAGGAAAACCATGCCCCAGCTGAGTCAGAGACCACAGCGGGGCTACCCGCCTGAGCCTGAACACCTTCCCTCTGCTCCTCCTGCGTGCTCCAAGCCTCTTTCCCCAGGAAAGTAGACGGATCTCTTTCACTCTTAGCTCCTTGTGTTCCTCAAAAGAAGTGAGCAGCACCTGAGAGAATGAATGGGGCATTGAAAAGAGATCCAGGATGTGATGGTTAGTTTTGGGGTTTTTTTTTTGTTTTGGTTTTGTTTTGTTTTGTTTTGTTTTTGTTTTGTTTGGGGGGGGGTGTTTGTTTGTTTATTTGCTTGCTTGCTTCCCTTGAGCTTTATTGTTCACATAGGGAGGCCATACAAGTAGCAGTTCCTAAAGGGAGCGCTTTTCATTGTGATGGTTAGTTTTATGTGTCAACTTGACTGGGCCAAGGGATGCTCAGAGGGCTGCTGAAACGTTATTTCTGGGTGTGTCAGTGAGGGTGTTTCTGGAAGAGATTTAGCGTTTGGATTGGTGAGTAAGGCAGATGGCCCTCTCCAATGTGAGTGGGCATCAGCTAATCCACGGAGGCCCCAGATAGAACAAAAAGGCGGAGAAAGGGTGAATCCGTTCTCTCTGCTGAAGTTGGGACGTCCATCTTCTCCGGCCCTTAGAGACATTGGTGCTCCTGGTTCTCGGGCCTTTGAACTCAGACTAAATTTCATCCCTGGGTTTCCTGGTTCTTCAGCTCGCAGATGACAAATCGTGGGACCTCTTGGCCTCCATAATTGTATGAACCAGTTCCTATAATAATTTTTTTTGACAGACACTAAAATCACTTTAATTCCTTGGAATGCTCTTAGAATCCTGGAGCTAAGATCACAAAAATTACTTTGGTCTTTTACATGTTAATATTCAGGAAAGGTTCTCTCTCTTACCTCTAGTGGTAGAGACCCCACTCTAAGAAGATAGATAGATAGATAGATAGATAGATAGATAGATAGATAGATAGATAGATCCCCACTCTAAGAAGATAGATAGAGAGGTAGATAGATAGATAGATAGATGATAGATAGATCTCCTATCAGTTCTGTTTCCCTGGAGAACCCTGATAACAGGAGTTCTGGTGACCAGTCCTGGTTCTTTCATTCACTTTTTAATAACTGGAGTTGCCTAAACACATGGTGAGTTCATAGTAAGCTCCCTGTTACTAGAGGTATTCAAGCACAGCTCAGGAAGCAGCCTAGGGAGGCCTTCTGTTCAGTGGATAAATGAATGACATAATAAACTTTGTCTGTAGAGCACTAGAGAGCCATGAAAGAATGTTGAAGCATTTTACACCTGTTACAAGTCATGTTTCAGAGTTGTAACACAAGCAAATGCTCATTTATAAAGATTACAGTGGCAGTAGGTGGAGAATGGATTAGGGTGGAGCGGCCTGGAGGTTGGGAGACCATTGGGAAAGTATTGTGGTGATCCAGGGAAACACTAAAAAGGCCTGAATTGAGGCATTGCCCCCTCTGGCTTCTTCATTTATTTGACAAATATGTATCAAGCCTCTAACATGGCTCAGGCATATATTAATATTGGGAATTATTATGGAGGACAAGAAGGGTATACACCATATTGTTTTGTTACATAACTGTTCTCATTAACTTACTCCTTGGCCAAGTTAGTTTTCTTTTACATTTTGCTCAATCAACAGGAACTGAATTGAATTGAAATCATATGAGAATCAGCATAAATCCCACAATTCTCCAGGTAGATGATTAAACCTTGGATCAAAGCGATAGGCGTGATATGTCACCTAGGGTCACAGGAAACACTCCCATGTCCCAGTTCCTAAAGTACCCACAAGTGCCCGCATATGGAGGGCTGAAGGAGACACGGAAACTCGATCTGTGTGCTCGTTCTTGAAAGTTCTCAGGCTAAGTCCTGTGTGCAGAGGCCGAGGCTGCTGGGTGCTCTGGTGCCCTCTCTGCAGAGCACCACTCCCCACTCCCAGCTGAAGTTCCCATAAGTATGTAGGTGGAGATGGAAATGAACACTTTCTGAGAAGACAGGAGAGAGAGGAAGGAGGAGGGAGAAGACAAAGGGGGGTTAAGGGGGGGGGACATTCTTCTTGGTGTTTCTAAAAATAGCTCCTGTCAAGTGACCTCATTCAAAGTTGTTCCAATATGAACTGAACTAGAAACCCCTTGCTGTCATTATTGGGAGCGTGCTTGAAGGGGAGCACGTCACCCGATGTGTATGACCGCGCAGGCGCAGAGGATCTCTTCCACACGCAAAACAGCTGTTCAGGGCCGTGCGGCCCCCCTTGGTGTGCGGGCAGGTTAGTGTGGGGGTTAGTGTTTGCCGGTGAGAAGAGAGGGATCAGGACCAAAACGATGAACAAAATCAAAATGGTGGCACGTTTGTCAACTGCTCTTGTGTTCAATTTCACTGTCCACCCAGGTGTTCAGGCTGTTCGTTTCCATTTCAGGAGAACATGGGAACTGGCCACAGCTTTCCACTAGCAGGTCTGGAGTCTTGACACACAACTTGTCCGGGTCTCAGTGTCTTTACCGTATCGCAGGCCTGCTTCCTGAGTGGCTGTGAGCATCCTGCGTGAGTACTGTCCATAGAGGGGTTGGGAAAGGGAAAGGTGCTTTAAAAACACATGATATTGCTGGTTGTCTACTCATCACCCATTCCTCCCCCAAACTGTGACTCCCACCCTGACATACACACACAGACACACACACACCATTCATTCATCCATTCATTCACACATTCAACAGAATTTTTTAAAATATGTTTTTATTGATTCAGAGAGGAAGGAAGAGGGAGAGAGACAGAAACATCAATGATGAGAGAGAATCATTGATTGGCTGCTTCCTGCACACCCCCTACTGGGGATTAAGCCCTAAACCAGGCATATGCCCTTGATCAGAATCAAACCTGGGACCCTTAGGTCTGCAGGTCGACGCTTCATCCACCGAGCCACACCAGCTAGGGCCAACAAAATTGTTTAGAACACACTATGTGCTAGGCAATGTTCTAGGCACTGGGCTATATCAGGAACAAAATATCACTATTGCAGCTTATATTTTAGTGGGACAGGATAGATAAGAAGCAAATAAACAGAAAATATGTCAGGTGGTGACAAATAATATAGAGAAAATAATAAAATGTACTATGAAAACCTTAAGTATAAATACTATTTTGGTAAAAGATAGTGCCTTGCGCACGTGTGTGTGTGTGTGTGTGTGTGTGTGTGTGTGTACATGCGCACCTTCTAAGAAGGATTGGGAGGGAAGGGGAGTGGGGACTGGAGATGGAAGCACCATATAAGTACACATGCTCGCGTGTATAAGTATAATTTGGCAGTAAGAATTGGGATGGAATTGTTCTGATTCTTGGAAGAGCATAGAGTCCAAGTCCTGTTTATCCTGTGATTCATTGTTCTGGCTTTGTCGGGACTGGGGCAGGGAGACAGTCTAGACAGGGTGCCCCAGGGGCTCAGTGGCAGATGACCGACTGTGGGAAGCCGAATGAGAAAGTAGCTGGGAAGTGCACCTGTCAGGACCCCTTCCTCTCGGCAGAGGTAAAAGCAGAAACGAGGAAGAGGTGGCACCTCCCTGGAATCATACAGGCCTTCCCCTCTCTCCTGCTCTCAGGCTCAGCGCCTCCCTGAGAAGAACATCAGCCTGGAGACTGCAGGTCCAGTCGCCCTGCTCTCTCCAAGAGGCGAGAGGGCAGATGTTTCTCCCCACCCTGGCTCTAGCCAGGCCTCTCTCATCTGGGCCCACCTGGCTTGTGCCTCCAATTCGGGAAGGTGTAGCTTAGGAAAATTTCAGAACATAGAGGACCCTCCGTATTTAGTACCTATTACCATCAAATAAGTCCTAAGCTTTAGTCCTCATGTGTAAATGGGTATAACAGCTGCTACCTCCAAGATAGATCATAAGTCTAAGGATGTATTATATACCACAGGCACTGTCCTAAGTACTTCACACTCATCATCCAATTTATCTTAACAAAACTCTATAAGCTCTATTATTGTACCCATTTTACGCATGAGAGATTTGAATAGAGACAGTTAAACAAAACTTGCCCAAGGTCACATGGCTAGTTAAGTTATAGAGCCAAGGACGCAAAGCCAGATTTGCCTCTCTCCAATGCAAGTGTGCTCAACTAATGTTTATAAAGTACTTCCATCATAATAAGAGTTATCAGTTATCTCACTGTTGGGAAACAGGTCACCCCAAAACCAAGTGGCTTAAAACAACCACCACTTATTCAGCCCTCACACCTGCAGGCCGGTAACTTAAGCTAGGCTCACTTGGGTGGCTCTGCTTTTTGATGGGCTGCCTCACGCATCTACGGTCAGTGGCAGGGTGGCCAAAGTGGCACTGCTTACGTGAGTTGACAAGCTATGATTTGGAGAGCTATGGCTCTCCTCCACGGGGTCTCTGATCCTCCACGAGGCCAACCTGGGCTTTTTTCCATGACAGTGACCTAGGCTTGGAACTGGTACACTGTCCCTTCTACCCCATTCTTCTGTTCCAAGTAAGTCTTAAAGCAGCCCAGAGTCAAGAAGTAGGGAAATAGGATGCATTTCCATTAGGAGGTGCTGCAAAAGACACATTGAGAGGGTGAAATGCAGGGAGGTTATTAACGGAGCAACCAATCTATCACATCAGGCATTCAGTGATCAGCAGGCAGTGTTACTATTAGATATTTTTAGACGAGGTCCAACAGACAAACCCAAGTGATTGCTCTACTATCACCACATTCCCTCAAGAATTCTTATAGTAATTTGGACTTCTTCAGCTGACTACAAGGGGGCAGAAACATAACTCACCAGGAGTCTTTCTCCACCTTTAGCTCTCATTTCTCTGATATCCCTAGAGGTGGCAGAAATGACCACAAGCAACTCCAGGCTCCCACTCTCCCCCATTCAACCCCCAGATTCAAAGACAATGGCTCTAGCCCCAGCCAGTATGGATCAGTAGTTGAAGTGTTGGCCTACAAACTGAAGGGTCCCAGATTCGATTCTGGTCAAAGATGGAAACATATCCTCAGGTCAGGATTAAGGGAGAGAGAGAGAGAGAGAGAGAGAGAGAGAGTTCTATTCTAACACCTTAAAGAGAGTGCTGGGATGACTCCCGCTGGCTCAGGTGGTGTCCCCAAACTCATCTCACAGGTACTTGAGGTCACTGCTTGACCAGGTCTGAGTCACAGCTCTATTCCTAACAGAGGAGGGTGGGATGTGCCCATCAAAAGGAAGGTACCCCTTTGTTACCAAGAGAGGGTGAGAGGACACTGAGAAAGCCACTCAATAGATGCCAACTGTCTGCCTTTTCTCACTCCCCCAGAGCAACCCCTCCCTGCGTCCCTGGAGCCCCTTCTTTGATCTAAAGCTTCTAGATGAAAATTCACTAGCCAGACCTTAGGGGTTTTTTTTATGTTAAAAAGTTTAAGGGAACTTCTTTGAGATGAAGTGAAATTGCCTTTAAATGTTAATTGTGAAATCCTAAATGAGAATTTTGTGAAGGGATCAAAATGAGAACCATTCAAACTAGAAAGTGCAAGGAAAACAAGAAAAAAAAAACAGGACAGGAAGCCGATAAGAAGAGAGGGAGACCTTCTGCATACAGAATATACTGGATGCTTTATTCCTGGTCTGGGAACATCCTGGAATAAAGCCTGTGCTGAAGGCTGGAGAGAAAAGAGAATTCCTGGCTTCTGCCCTAGGGAGTCTCCTTACTTTTAACCTTGTGATTCCCACAGTTCTGACTCAGAGTGGCCAGGGTTCAAATCCTTGCTGCTCCAACTTACTAGCCGGAGTGACATATAATTTACTGTCCAAACCAGCACACTTTTGAAAGTGGAAGGGGATGTTACTGATGATTTCACAAGGGCAATATAATAATATGGTCAGTCATCCCTCTCAAGCAAAATGACAAAAACATATTTTTGTGGCCCATAATAATAAATCATAAGAAATCAAGAGAAGGCTGGTACTTGGGAGGGCAATGGAAGAATTAGGAAGATCACCAGGAGCAAACATATGTCATTATAGAACAAGGCTGAGATCATCCACATCCTCATATTCCCAATTACTATGCACGGATGTGAAAGTTGGGCATTGAAGAAGGCTGATAGGAAACAAATGGATTTATTTGAGATATGGTTGGAGGCGAGCTCTATGGATACTCTGGATCATCAGAAAGAAACAAGTGGGTCCCAAGGCAAATTAAGCCTGAAACATTGCTGGAGGCAAAAATGACAAAACTGAAGCTGTCCTACTTCTGGCACACACCCTCGGTTCCCTGTTCGCCATGGGGTGATCGGAGCCTGCGGCAGGGGGAGGGACCAAGAAGTCGTCCGTTCCCGCCCGCTCTCTGGCCCCGCCCCCGCCACAGGTTGCTCTCTGTGTGTGGGGCAATCCATGGGGTGAGGGCCTTGGGCTGGCGCCACCCACGTCTCCCACCACCCACCCCCGGTTCCCCATCCCCGTTCGTCATCGGGTGATCAGAGCCTGCCAGCTGGCAGGGGGAAGGAACCGACTACCACCCACCACCCACCCCCAGTTCCCTGGCCTGTTCGTCATCAGGTGATCAGAGCCTGCCAGCTGGCTGGGGGAAGGAACCGAGAGGTGGTCAGTGCGCCTCATAGTGACTGGTTGAGCAGTCGTTCTGGTCATTCTGCCGTTAGGGTCAATTTGCATATTACCCTTTTATTATATAGGATTGTGCTCTGTTCTTTATGAACTCACTATAATCCAATTGTGTGGCAATTATTATTATCCCCATTTGACAGATGAGAAAACTGAGGCTTGATGAAGTTCATGAATTTTACCAAGATCTAGGGAACAATATGTTTTAATTTTCCTGTAATAACACTGTCATGAGATGGTAAAGAACCATTGGAACTGAACATTCAAATGAGTAGTATCCTTGCCGGGGGTGCTCATCTTGAGGAACTACACAGCTATCCAGTGGTGTCATCACTAAACACGTGGTTGGAATTGTGCTTTTGGAATGTCCCACAGATCGTGAGGCACATATTCTTGAGAATCACTTTTATGGTACTAAGTTTTCATCCACAGAGGATAAATATGATTTTTGAAAAGAACCCAAAGTGATTCAGGATAAAAATGAATCATCTAAAAAGATATTTTTACTTCTGGCTTCCACCTAGAATGTAGAAAGTTGAAAAGAGTGTCACTCCTGACTTAACAAGAAGAGAAAGCCAATGACTCTACCTAAGCATAACCTCTCTTGAGCCCAGTGCACAGGGCAACACAATCAGCATGAAGTTTAAGGAAAGACGGGCTCCTCTGAAGGTGGACAGGACATGAGCACTGGCTCACCTGTGAGCAAAGGAGGAAGACAGGGCCACCACTCAAGTCAGTTAGAAGCTTCCAGCTAAAATGTTTGAAGAATCACAGAGGCTGAGTTTGGGCTGGTGTGAGACCACAGAGCTCCTGGGAGTGAGCTGCAGACACGAGGCAGCTCCCACCACTCAGCGCCTCTTCTCCACGGACCTCCACCAGGCACTCACGGAAGATCTGGGGCAGGTGGGAGACCAGAGAAAACCAGCCTCTGTGGTTGGAAGAGGGGCGTGGGCATAGCTCTGTGAAAGGCATTAAGCCACTGGGGGGAAGTCAGCACCCTGTGGCCCCTAGGACACAGGCAAAGGAAGACACACTGCAAAGAGGAAAAGAAGAGGGAAAAGTCCCTACTCCGAAAGCAGGGGAGGGTCCTGGGCCCACACCATTAGGTCTAACAGATTGGAAGAAAGTCCAGATCACTGAGACAACCCCACTCCCAAGACAGAGAGACCAGTGCCTGCCCAAGGCTGGGCTGAAACAGAACAGCAGAGAACCCACTGCCACCCCTCCATACCCACCACCAGGCTGGCAAGCACCATGCTACAAGCACCAGGTAATAAGCACCAGGCAACAAGCACCAAGTAACAAGCATCAGGTAACAAGCACCAGGCTATAAGCACCAGGCAATAAGCACCAGGTAACAAGCACCAAGTAACAAGCACCAGGTAACAAGCACTGGGCTATAAGCACCAGGTAACAAGCACCAAGTAACAAGCACCAGGTAACAAGCACTGGGCTATAAGCACCAGGTAACAAGCACCAAGTAACAAGCACCAGGTAACAAGCACTGGGCTATAAGCACCAGGTAACAAGCACCAAGTAACAAGCACCAGGTAACAAGCACTGGGCTATAAGCACCAGGTAACAAGCACCAAGCAATAAGCACCAGGCTATAAGCACCAGGCTACAAGCACCAGGTAATAAGCACCAGGCAATAAGCACCAGGCTACAAGCACCAGGCAACAAGCACCAGGTAACAAGCACCAGGCAATAAGCACCAGGCTACAAGCACCAGGTAACAAGTAACAACGCTGGCCCTGAGGGAGGGGGCGAGAATGAGCAGAGAACTCCCTGCGTGGAGCAGGTACACAGGGAAACTGAGGGTAGAGAAGGATCATGGAGAAAAATTCATCTGGCATCCCAGGCCCCTCCCTTAGCACATGGTGATGCTAATCAATGGAACAAGTAGAAAGAAAGTGAGTCAAGACTTAGCTGACCCGCACAACACTATCGACCATCTTGACCTAATTGGATTTACACAACATTCCAAACAATGACATCAGAATGCACATCCTTTACAAGTGCACATGGAATAGTCGCCAAGATCACCCATAAAACAGACTTCAACTGGTTTAAGCTAATTGAAATCGTAAAAAGTATGATCTCAGACCACAATGGAATTTTACTAGAAATAGATAACAGAAAGATATCTGGAGAATCCCCAAATATCTGAACATTGTGGACCATGCTTTCAAGTAAGCCACCAGTCCAAGAAGTCACGTGGGAATTAGAAAATATTTTGAACAGAATTAAAAAGAAAACAAAACATATCAAATTTGTGGAGTGCACCTAAAGCAGCACTAACCGAAAATTATATCAGAAAGTGATCATATTAGAAAATGAAAAAAAGTCTCAATTGGAGGGAAATGGATATCTTAACAATCTTGACCATCCCAGTACATTTCCTTGTCTTTAATGTTTTGCAACTTTTAGAATAGAGATCTTTCATGTCTTCCACCATAAAGTTTTGAGTTTCCAAAGAAAGAAATGACATCTGAGCATAAAGTAAAGCTTTTAGTTTTATTAGGGGTAGATTCCAAATCAAATAAAGAAATAGTTTTACTTACTCATTTTATCAACAAGTGTTTAAATAACCACAAAAAAAGGGGGAGTGGGGATGGGAATACTGTTAGTTGCTACTTACCCAGGCGGCAGATCTGATTATTAGCTCCTCAAAGGTAAAAGAATGTCTCTTTGGCTGGATTTGAACAACCCTTCACAGATATTCCTACCCCAGTGGGACGCTCATAAAAGCATTTTAAGACGCATTATATCTCTTAGCCCAATTCTAAGTGTCCTTCAAGACTCAGCTCAAGTGGCACCTTGTCTAAGAATCTCTCCGATGACAACCTGCGCACACACGTTCCCTCGCTCACAGAAAGAACCGTCTGAAGGAAGGCATGTGAGGCCGGCATGGCCGCTCCACACAGCCATCCATTCTCTTCTTTCTGCTCTGACATCCTCACTGCATGGCTTCACCCTCAAGGTCACCACCTGATCCCACATGGCAGCAGGCAAGGCCACTTCTGTCCACACTGCAGACACCAGCAGGGGCCTCCGTCCCACAGGTGGCCCTCCCTTTACGCAGTTTTTCCAGACGTCCCACCAGAACTTCCATTTCCATCCCATTGGCCAGAAGCTAATGCAGGGACCACACCCTGGTACAGAGGCCTGAGAGGTATAGTCTTTATCCTGGTAACAATGTTCCCAGCGAAGAGTCAGGATTCTATGACTACTGAAGGAGAAAATGGATATGGACAGGCAACTGGCAGTTCCTGCCAACCGGACTTAACACTCCATAACTGCCTGGTTGTCTGTTCCTGTTGAAAGAATGTGTATCCCGAGTGCCTGGCATACAGTAGGCATATGAAAGGATTTTTAATTTTCATATTCACGTTTATCACATACACCTGAGTGCGCTAATCAATCGTAAATGTACATTGACATACATTTCAATTGATATACATTTCACCCATGTAACCCTCACCCATGTCAAAATGTACATTGCCCCTACCTGCTCCAGAAGGTTCCTTCCTGCCCCTTACCAGTCCACTTCTCCCTAGGTAACCACTATTCTGACTTTTCTCACCTCAATTCGTTTTGCCTGTTCTTGAACCTCATGTAAAGGAAGCATATGGCACTCAACATTTTAACCAACTAACCATTTCTAGGAACTGCAACCATCCCACCCAGGTTTTCTGGGTTGCTCTTCATTTCAAATAGGCTGTTGTAATAAAAGCATTCTCACTTTCTAGAATATTGGGTTCCTAACTGGCATGCCCGGATGCTGTCCCCAGGTGTTATATAGTCCATTCCCTGTGGCCTTGATGCTTTCCATCCAGCCCTCTCATCTGTCTCCTTTTGAAGCCACCTCCATCGAGGCCTCCTGCCGCCATTCCAGGTGTGCCGGGGCACTCACCGTCCCCAACTGAGACAGGGACAGTGATGACAGTGGCACATAAACAGAAGTTGGCAACGGAGACAGGCAAACTCGAGGCCAGCCATCTGGAGCACCTGCCGCTGGCCCGGTGTGATGCTGTGCGCGGTCCAAGCCGCCCAGCTGGAGGATTCTCTGCCTCTGCCACCCCCACCATTGGCAAGGAAGCATCCTCCTCCCTGGCAGTCAGCTTGCTCTCTATTGGTCAGAAACAGAAACCCGGGCCCACATTTGTTCACCAGGCCCAGCAGGACACGGCGAAAGCTTGGCAGACACATGAGCAGCGGACAAAAGGCCGTCGGAGCTGGGTTTGATGGGAAGGCAGCGCTGTTCCCTCGCGTTGGAAAATGACCCCAATTCTTCCTGGAAGCCACCGCAGAAAGTTTGTCCTGCCACGCATCAGCCTCTGGCTAAAACCGGGAAGTTGACTGGGATGAGGGGGAGGGAGGGGAGAAGCAGGAGGCGCAGGGGACAGAGGGGATGCGCCACAGTGAGGATGCAATCATTTGTGTTAAGGTGGGGAATGGGATGTGTGGGAATGATGGCATTGCAACCAGGGTGCCATCTTCCCTTCAGCTCTGGGTTACCCGCATGGCCCCACACGCCCCCAGAGGATAAATCTCAACCCCTGGCCTCCAGGTCTGGAGGTCCTGGGTGATGACTGAGAGGCAGCTCGAGCCATGACCAGGGTGGAATGGGAAATGCCAGACTAGACCTTCTACTCCAGCTGCTTCTGCTGGCCTGGTCCTAGGCCCCCTCCCATCCCCCCTCCCTCCCTTAGGGTCCTCTAGGACCACAACTCAATTCAGCTTTGTAGAGTCAGGCTGGGTGACCTCCCCTGGAGTCATCCCCGACGTAGATGAGCTAGGCCATTTACAGGGGCCGAACTACTCAACCGCTAGCTTCCCCTTTGTATCCTCGAGGGGCAGCACGTGAATGCTGAAAAGGGAGCCAGACCAGCATAACACAAAGATCTAACTGGGGAAATGGGGCGATTCACCCCATGTCTCAGAGGCGACTCACCCTGCTGAAGTCCCCCAGGGTGATTCTCTGCACTTCTAAGATCATCACAGTCTTAGAAGTCTCAGATCAGAGGTTCTCCAGCCTGGCCTCATGTTAGAACCTCCTGGGGAGCTTTTAAAACATACAGAGCCCTGGCTGGTGTCGCACAGTTGGCTGGGCATCGTCCAGTGCACCGCAAGGTCACCAGTTAGATCCCCGGTTGAGATATATGTCCGGGGTTGCAGGCTGGATTCCCGCAGTAGGGGGCCTACAGGAAGCAGCTAATCGATGTTTCGCTCTCACATGGATGTTTCTCTCTCTTTCTCTCTCCATCTCCCTTCTTCTCTCTCTAAAAATCGATAAAAATATCTTTAAAAAATAAAAATAAAAAATATTGACGCCTCAGCTCTGCCCCCAAATATTCTGATTGAACTGGTCTGCCACGGATCCCGGACATGAATATTTTTACAAAGCAGCCCCAATGGTGCATAACCAGGCTTGAGGCCACGGATCTAGTCCCTCCTGCCCCAGCTCCATGACCTTATTCACGAGGAGACAGAACCAGAGACAGTGGCTGGGACTTGCCCAAGGTCACAGAGCCCGGTAGTCATCAACCCGCCCGGGAGCCTCAGCCCCTTGGTTCCTGTTCAGAACTCCCCCTTCCACCCCACGGCTATAAATGCCCAAGACAACGCTCTTCCCAAGCGTAGCCTCTGACAAAGGCGGGATGGGAGAGGGACCGAGGGTGCTGGACGTCTGGAGCGAGGAGGATCGAGGTGGCCAGAGGGGACCAGCCACGGTCAAGTTAGCCTCACTTCACAAGAGGAAAAGGCGGTGCGGATGGACAACCATGTGAGCTCTTCGCACGGCCTCCCCCAGAGGAAGAAGAGAGTCGTGTAGTCCTAAGATTACACTCCATGGTCCCTGTCACAGCCTCCACTGTTACCAGCTTTGTATCAGCATGAGCATTCCGCAGTCCCCAAACCTAGCTAGGATTCCCAGCGCTGGCCTGCTCCTTTCACCTGCCCAGGGAAAATTGCAGCCGGCACAAATCCGGCCACCCCCAGGGACAGCCGGGCTGAAAGGGCCCTGTGTCTTAGAGGCTGCACATAATACCCAATTATCCCCTGGCCTCCCCAGGGAGAGAATGGAGAGGTGAGGGCTTTCAAAAGCCAGCGGCCCTCAAGGCTCCATTATGGGAACACTCACACAGCTGCCTTTCTCCACACACCACAGAAGGTCATGGGGACACGGGGCAACAGAAGCGGCTCTCTGGGGCTTGGAGAGCGGCCTCTCTCCCTGTCCTGGCCCAGCCGGAGAGCCCCAACTTCCATTCTTAGCAATGGAAACCAAGATGGAGGACATGGTTGCAGGAATTCAGCATCACACGGGAGGCACCTTCTGAAGAGCAGTTTCTGATGGTTTATTATTAGTGGATGTGGCAGAACATGCCGGTAATCTGCCAAATACCCACCTATTCATCCCTCCTTCCCTTCCAGGAACCCTTAGCAACCACGGATCTTTTTAGTGTTCTGCCACAGCATTGCCTTTTCCAAAACGTCATATTGTTGGAATCATACATACTTTTCAGATTGGCTTCTTTCACGCTGCAATATGTATACATGGTTCTGCCATATCCATTCATGATTGACAGCTCAGTTCTTTTTAGCACTGGATAACGTTCCACTGTCTGGATGTACCACAATGTTTTTACCTATTCACCAACTAAAGGACATGTTGGTGACTTCCAAGTTTTGGCAACTATGAATAAAGCTGCTATAAACATCCATGTATAGGCTTTTGTGTGGACGTAAGTTTTCAATTCTTTTGGGTAAATAACAGAGAATATGTTTGCTGGGTCATGTGGTAAGAAAATGTTTAGTTTTGTAAGACATTGCCAAACTGAGTTCCAAGGTGTCTGTACCAACTTTTCGTTTAATGTGAGAGAAAATCCCTGTTGCTTTTTAAGCCCCTGTAATTGGGTCTCTACAGCTGATTCGGTTCCTAAATGGTATGGGGGGGATGTGCCTGCTGAGTGCTGATCCCCTGGACAGACATCTCCCGACACATAACTTGTCATCTTAACCAAAAAGCCAGAAGTGACTGCTCCTCTAGGTATGTGTCCTCTTCCATAGCGTTTCTTCTTCTTCAGGAGAAGGTCAGGAGAGCCTGCCAAATGCATGACAAACCCATGCTCTCTCCTATTCTAGCTCTCTATTTGCATTAGCAATACAAGGAAATATTTCTCTCTGGCTCAGCTTCTTGTTTTTGTGTTGTTAAAGAGTGTTCAAGCAATTCCTTCTTCTGGTAGGTGCTTACAAACCATTCGTTTAATAATCTGTTCTTTTGGCATTTCTCTGGCCCCTCATAATTTTCACCAAGATTAAGACGAGTTGTGCCTGGCCAGTGTGGCTCAGTGCTTGAGCATCGACCTATGAACCAGGAGGTCATGGTTAGATTCCCAGTCAGGGCACATGCCTGGGTTCTGGGCTCAATCCCCAGTACGGGGTGTGCAGGAGGCAGCCAATCAAATGATTCTCTCTCATCATTGATATTTCCTTC
>NW_005371384.1:749632-759710 GCF_000412655.1 Myotis brandtii | reverse complement strand
TTTTTTTTTTTTTTTTTTTTTTTTTTTTTCTCTCCCTCTCTCTCTCTCTCTCTCTCTCTCTCTCTCTCTCTCTCTCTTCCTCCTCTGAAACCAATAAAAAGATATATTTTTTTTAAAAAGAATAGTGGTAACTTATGGACACAAACAATAATGTGGTGAAGGTCTGGGGGCCGGATGTGGGGTAAAGGGGTCAATGGGAAAAATAAGGGGACATCTGTAATACTTTCAACAATAAAGATAAATTTTAAAAATGAATAGTTGTTTGATAGTTGGGTCTACTAATCTTTTTGTAGTTAGTTGAAATTCTCAAATACTGAAGTGAGCAAATATTCCCCACTATCATTATCCAGTAATCAAAATCATTTTAGCAACGTGATTTGGCTTCGTGCTGTGCAATAGATGTGTTCTGGGGGAGCTATATATACATCACATTGTTATAAATTAATTCCTATTTTAAATGAATAGGGAAAGCTCATCACAGAAGAGAATAATTCAGCAAATCCTTCTACAAAGCAGTCATTCCATTATATGAATAATCACCACCAAATTTAGTTCTCTATGAAGATAAAATGTTCAAATATAGGGGTGCTTTTTTTTTACATATGGAGATTGAAGGCGAACATTTGGCTATATTCAATTCCTCTTTTCTTCTTTAACATCATCATTGTCTTCATTGTTGTCTGTTGTCATTGCCAGAAAAGGCACTAAATTTTAGAAACATAAGAAAAGAACTGCAGTACTAAAGCTGTCCTGTCCATTCATAAGCAGGTCTCATGCTGTGCTGAGGAATCCTGTAGCCTTCTTCAGTGGCATATAATGATTAGTTGATGATATGACTTTGGGTAAATCTCCAATTATCTAAACTCTCTGGACCTCAGTTTCGTCATCTGTAAAATGGGAATGATAGAGTTCGTGTGAGAAATGAGATAACTAACATAGAGTATTGTGATGGTTAATTTTATGTGTCAACTGGCCTAGAGTTGCTCAGGTAGCAGCATTGAAATTGGTAGACCCAGTAAATCAGATGCCTCACCAATGTGTGTGGGGGGGCGGGGGGGGCTGACATCTCTCCTAGAACAAAGAGGCAGAGGAAGGGCGAATTCCATCTCTCTGCTAGAGCTGAGACATTCATTTCATCCTTCTCTTGGACATTGCTGCTCTTGGTTCTCAAGCCTCAGATTGGGACTGAATTACACCACTGGATTTCCTGGGTCTCCAGTTTTTGGATTGTAGATCCTGGAATTCCCTGGCCTCCATAATTGTGAGAGCCAATTCCTATAATAAATCAATAAGTCTTCTCTCTCTCTCTCTCTCTCTCTCTCTCTCTCTCTTTCTGTTTCTTTGGAGAACCCTAATACAATGTGTGTGTGTGTGTGTGTGTGTGTGTTTCTGTTTCTTTGGAGAATCCTAATACAAGTGCCTACCACATGCTATTCAATTAATGTTTGCTATTATAATTTATAATTGCTATTACAAATAAGTTATGACCACCTCACACACAATAAGGATGATAACTATAAAAAAACAACAACAACAGAAAATAACAAATGTTGGCAAGAATGTGGGAAAATTGTGACCATTGTGCACTGTTGTGGTAAAGTAAAATGGGGGAGCCACTGAGGAACAGTATGGTAGTTCCTCAAAAACTAAAAATAGAATATTATATGACCCAGCATTCCACTTCTGGGTATAGAACTAAAAGAATTGAAAGCAGAAGCTCAAAGAGGTATTTGTACACTCATGTTCATAGCAGCATTATTCACAATAGCCAAAAGGTGGAAGCAACCCAAGTGTCCATTGATGGATGAATAGATAAACAAAATGTAGTAGATACATGCCATGGAATATTATTCAGCCTTTATAAAGAAGGAAATTCTGACAAGAGGCTATATCATAAGTGAACCCTGAGGACACTATGCTAGGTGAAATAAGCTAGTCACATTCAGGACAAATACTGTACAATTCCACTTACATGAAGCCCCTAGAGTAGTTAAATTCATGTGACAAAAAAAAATAGAATGGTGATTACCACAAGCTGTGGGGAGAAGGGAATAGCTAGTTGTTGTTTAACGGATATAGTTTCAGTTTTGCAGAATGAAGAGTTCTGTGAATGGATGGTGGGGATGGCAGCACAACAATGTGAATGAATTCTGTGCTGCTGAATTGTACACTTAAACATAGTTAAGATGGTAATTTATGTTATGTGTATTTTACCACAATTTTATTAAAAATTTGGGAAATAAACAACCTATAATTCTGTTATCTGCAAGAGGACGAGACCTCGGTTCTTCTTGAAGGAAAGATTTCAGTCAAGAGACAAAATGCAGCAAAGCAAGCAAGAATTTATTGGCCGCAGCAAAAGCACACTCAGGACTGAAACAAGGAAGGGCCCGGAAGCAGCAGCAGGAGAGCCTGGGCCGGGCTGCTTTCGCTCACCGGGAAGTCAGAGAAAAGGGGGCCTTGTGGAGGTTCAGGGGTTAGCCGGGAACGAGCTGCTGCTGCCCATTGCTCCCCTGGTTGCAAGTCTCATGAGGTCCCTTGGGGTTAGGAGATGCATGCCTGTGGAGGAAGAACAGGGGGAAGGGAATGGCATGGGTATGCTCCCCAGAGCGCACGCTGGATCCTTCACCCGGAAGGGTTTTGTTTTTTTTAAATATGTTTTTATTGATATTTTTCTAGAGAGAGGAAGGAAGAGAGAGAAAGAGAGAAACATCGATGAGAGAGAAACATCAATATTGCTTGGCTGCCTCCTGCACACCCCCTATTGGGGATCGAGCCTGTAACCCAGGCCTGTGCCGACTGGGAATCAAACCATGACCTCCTAATTCATAGGTCAACGCTCAACCATTGAGCCACACCACGGGGCCAGAAGGTTTTTATCTCTCTTGCAGGAAGGGAATCTTAAAGGAGGTCTCAGGGGAGGGTCTCAATAGACGATTCATCAGCTTTCCGGGTGTGCTCTTTTAGGATCGTGGTCTTCGCTGATGGTTCTGATGCAAGGCAGGGGGTCACTGGTCATTGCAGCTGGACCTGAGGCAGCCATGGCGTCAGGTGTCTGGTTCTGCTACTTTTCTCGGCCTGGAGCTGAAACAACTGAGGCCTAGATGTTATCTTTAGGGAGGAGAAGGCAGGGGGTCCAAACCACGTGACCAGCCATATGCTAGGGGAGGAAAGGTTACCCTGGGGGCGAGGTCCTTGTTTTCCCAGTTTTGCCCCTTGCTTTCCACCCTGGTGATCTGTACCTGGCACATCGGCCTTGCTTGCTCATGTCTGTCTAACTGCTCATTACTATTCTATGACTGGGGGTTTTCTGTACCTAGGAAATGGGAACACACCAGGCGGAAGAAGATTGTAGGGAACAGAGGAGTGACAACCTAGGATGTGCTTTGGTGGAAATGAGCGTCTGCCAGAGCTCACAAGTGGACCGATCAGAGCGTGCTCGCATTTCACAGTATCCCTGGAGCTAACCCCGCGGCCCAGTGGCTCCACAAAGCACAGCATACCTGTAGGTGAAGACCTGTGTCCAGATAACTGCCGCTTCCAGAGCTAGGCCCTGCCCAAGAAGCTGGTATTCAAAAATTACAGCTCAATTGAGAGCAGAAGAGGAGTTCACTGGTGTTGGCTTAGTAATTAAATTACAAGGTGATTATTAGTCTGCTCAGGCAAAAAGATTACATCTGAGTACTTAACGTAGTCTAGGACTAGAACTCCTCCCAGGGGAAAAAAAGAAGAAAAAAAAAAACCTGTAACTAAATTAATGCCATTTTTTATAGATGCCCTCCAGTGACCATAAGGTTGTCATGGCAACATGCCCTCTGAAAGGGTGTTTGATAAGGCCTGAAATAAAGTCTGTATAGCAGAGAGAATTGTACATCTTATCTCTGTATCAGACCAAATTTGTTTGTTTGTTTGTTTTTAATCCTCACCCAAGGATATGCTTAGAGAGAGGAACATCGAATGGCTGCCCTCCATACACTCCCTGACCTGGGATCAAACCTGAAACCCAGGCTTGTGCCTTGACCAGGAATTGAGCTGGAAATCTTTCTGTGCAGAGGATGATGCTCAACTAACTGAGCCGCTCCAGCTGGGCCAAATTTGTTTTCCAAGGTGGGGGACAGGTGAACTGTCACGGGCCCGCTTCCTCTCTTCTGTGGCCCTTCTGAGGTTCTAGTTTAGCCAGCCGCCTCTGCTGCTGCCCTGGAGGGAGAACAGCAGCCCAACATCTCTCCACATTGCTACTTTCCCTGGGAATGGTCTCCCATTCAACTCCAGCCAAATCGCATCTTACCTTATTTTCTAAAAGAAACAAAACACCCCAAAACGCCTCTGCCACCTCCTCCAAGCAGGCTTCCCTGATGAACTGGCAGCTAAATGGTCTCCAAACCAGAGTCAATTTAGTCACTTAACGCTGCACAGTGCAGAATTTACAGAAATTCACCCCAAAAATACAGCAGAGCCCCTATTTTGGTTTAAGATAGCACAAAATGAATTCAGAAGCTTCTTATATACTTTATTCAAGTACCAAATTTGATCAAAGAACCAAACTTGATCAAAGTAAGTCAGTGGTGTGAACATATGAATACCACTGACACATTCCAGAAAAGTTGCTAGCAATGCAAGATTCTGTCAGACCTGATGTTGAATGCACCAGAGGAGCTGCTATTTAAAGAAAGTATGCTTACTCCTTTTGTAAAGACATGATCATCTCGTAAAGTGTCTTTTGTGTAAACTCCTATTTTCAGATACTAAGTATATTTTAGAATTTAAAAAGCTGTCTCCAATTCTTTCTGGGAAGAGTGGAGTGTAAACAAATCTGCTATCAATATCGTCAAAACAGACACAGAGGTGAGGTGAGTGTATTTGTGTCTGAATGTGGGTGAGAGAGGGACAGAGGTCAGCCCTAGGGCACTGGACGCCTGACTCCTTCTTATTCCCCAGGTTCCGCTGACCCCCCAGAGGTCATGCTGAAGGTGCCCTTGATGATTACCGGGATCTTGGCTCAGGCCGGAGTGGAGCCACACTCCAGTGTCTGAATGACCACTCAGAAATAAAATCTAGCCCTAGCTGGGTAGCTCAGTTGGTTAGAGCATCGTCCCGATATGCCAAGGTTGCAGGTTCGGCCTCTGGTCAGGGCTCATACTAGAATCAACCAATGAATGCGTAAATTAGAGAAACAACAAGTTGATCTCTCTCCTCCCTCTCTCAAATCAATCAATCAATCATTTTAAAATAAATTTAAAAAATCTAAATGTACCCCTTTGGGCCACATAATATAAACTGGTCAGATTTTCATCCGGGGTCCCACATAGCCTATCCCCAGTGTAACAACCAAAACAGCAACAATACTAACCAAAAATAAAAGCTAAGCTTCACTAAGTTCCTACAGTGTGCTAAGTGCATCACACACATGATCTCATTTAACTCTGATTGGCTCAGCTGATCTGCTGAAACCAGGGCCACTTAAGTCCAAGCCTAGCCAATGGCCTGGTGTCCCTGGATCAGATGTCTACCCCTGGTCCAAAAAGCCTGGCTACCCCCTCCAGGGTGAGGTTTTTCTAGCGTGCAGCTGGGCAATGAAATGTGTCTCTTGCAGAGATGTGGGGGTGTATCTTTGCCCAGCTCCTCATCATGAACAAGGCCATCTGTGAATGAGATGCTCATACCACTGAATGGTGAGGTCTGACCCTGAACTCTCAGGGACTTAAAGAATGCCTAACTACTCATGGGTTTCACTTACTGTCCTTGAATCTTGCAAGACAAGATCTGTTTGTCTTCTTCTGTTCCTTTACGGACTTCAGGGCACTGTTTAATGAATATTACAAACCCTTCCTGTTCTGCTGGAATTAAAAAGCTTTAAATGCATACTTCTGGCTATTAACTTTACAGCTTCTTTTGCCAGCTAGATTGTAAACTTCTTGAAAGGGGAACTTCAGGTTGGGAAATAATTTTAGAGATTGTAGAGTCCAACCGTCCCATTTTACAGGTGAGAACACTGAGGCCCAAAGAGAGGAAATGTCACACAGCAGGATAGGGTCAGGTGGGACCTGGAAACCAGTTTCACACACTTAGTTCCCCATGGTGCATTGCGGTGCCTTATGCATAGCATGCTCCCCATAAAACATTTCTTGGTTTATTCTTACTTACCTGTTGCTTTTCTCAAGCTCATTGTTCTCTATGGATGTCCCTTCCTCCATCACCAACTTCAACCCTAGAGGATCACTTTCCATCTGCCTTTCAGGCGTTGGTCTTTGGAGTTGTGCAGTGGAAGCTGAGATGAGGCCTGGGTGAAACTCAACCTGGTTCTATCAAGCCATTATCTCTCCAGGCCAACACCCCGGTAACAGAGCGTAGACACTAGACCGGTAACTTCCTTCCTTCTGTGGGGTCAGTGGCCACCAAACTGATACCTGATGAGCCCACTCTGCAGTGTCCACCTGAAGACACAACTTCTGCAATGTTTCCCAGGCCAATGCTGGGCCACTGTTGACCTCTTCACTATGGGAAGTCATAAATGGACCTAGTTCTACTTTCTTCCCAGAAGCCTTCTCTGATCAGTCCAGCCTTCCAGGAACCCTTTGTTCATTTACAATCACCCTTACACAGCGTAGCACTTCATCAGTTTTCCTGTCATCCTGGGTACCAGCCTGGTCCACTCAGCTCCTGAAGGCAAGTAACTTCTCCCCCAGTACTGGGGTGGGCTCCCACCAGGCCTGCAATAATTGTGTTGACTAATGGAGGAAAGGCTGGTAGAAGGAAGGAGAAGAAATGGGAAGAAAGGAGAAATATTTCTTTTTGCTAATATCTTAGGGAAGTGTGGATTAAGAAAAGCAACTGCTTAAAACAGAGAGAAACATTCTGGCTTTTAATTTCTGGGCTATGTGGTGACAAATCAGACAAAGCAACTCTTGGCAACTCAAATCTGCCGCAATTAAACCAATTCCAGTGCCAGTTCATTAACTCCTCACCCAGCAGCAACTCTGACCCCAGCCTACAGGTGGGGCATCAGATCAACCACAGAGCAGAGGAGGAAGGACATTGCACGAGGGACAAGGAAGCACCAGGCCTCCCACACTGGGGATCTTGGGTCTGAGAGACCTGCAGAGCCTTCCTCTCAAAGACCCCCATTCCAGCTGGGAATCCATCCGCGTCACAAAAGGCCATTTCAGAGAGCTCTTGATAAGAATACAAACAGGTAGGAGTTGCAGGAGAGAGTGAGAAGACTATTTTATCATTCAGTGAAGGTATTGGGCTGGAGGAAAAGCAGAGGGCCAGGTGCTGAGGATCTGGAGAGCAGGAGATACGTTTTAATGGGCAGGGAGAAGCCATGTGGGAGCCCAGGACATGCCTCGAGTGGGGACATCATTTGGAGGGCCTTGGGCATCAGGGTGGGGAGAGGAAACGCATAACTACTGTGGACTGGTGAGGGTTCGGAGCTGGGCCAGCAGGAGTTGAGAACTAGAACTGAACTGAGCCTCCTTGAAACAAACCTATCCTACATCACGCATGGAGATGAGTCACCCCCAGAATCCTCCCTGCAGCACCGGCTCTGCTGGCCTGACTGTAGAAGGAAAATTCAGGGATCATTCTTCTGGGCCAGGAAGACCCTGCATCAAAGAAAGGTGTCAATCATCACTGAGGATTTGCTGAGACAGATGCAATTTAAATAGGTTAGGGCCTTTGGTTCTCACAAAGCCAAGAAAGGTTGTGGACTAAGCTGCCCAAGGTCACCCTTGTGAAGGGTAGGTAAGCTGCCAAGGTCACAGACCCAGGAATGTCATTCCTGGGATGCAAACCCAGACTGCTAACTCCCAGACTGTGCTGTCCCCACTGGCCCTCTCACTCCAGGCACACCCCAAACAGAGGTGTGTCCTCCTCACAGTTGTTCTTCACGTAGCTCAGCCTCTCATCGCCTCTGGGATGGATCCTGTTCTCACCTCTGGGGGTGTGACTTAAAGCAAAAGCAAAACCAAGACCCAGACAGTTCCATTCTTCTTTCCTTGCAGGTGGCGTGCCTCTCACACAAATGTGCAAACCGCATTGACAACTAAAATCAGGTACCTGGCAATCAGCTGGGTGGATAGACTCTGGTACTATTATTTCATATTTTGCAAACTCAGGAAATGCTCCAGATGTTAAAGCATAAAAATAGCACACTGCTGAGCCAACGAGGCAGATTCTAAAAGAGGCAAACCAGGGGGAAGAGTCAGGTGTGCTTAAATGCGAGGTCCTTTGATGGGAGTGGGGACGGCTGAAAACCGGGCCTGACACCCAGACAACTGGCTCCTGGTACCCACTCTGCCTCCTAGGAACGCATGACTGTGGGCCTGCCGTCTCCCTCTAAAAGGGAGGGGAAGACACGCCTGTGTGCCCTTTGGTACAAGAATTAAATGAGCTGCTCTATAGGACGGGGCTAGTTTCTTTCTTTTTTCTTTTTTTAAAATTACTATTTACTAACAGCCAGGCTATTCCATGTTTCACTAATTCTCTTAACAACTTTATGACACAGTTGTTTCTGTCCCCATTTGAGGATAACACAGGCACAGAAAAGCCATGTAATACTCCTAAATTCACCCAGCTTTCAAGTGACAAAAGTGGGCTAACGCTCAGTTCTGTCTAACTATAAAGTACTATCTGACTACAAAGCACACCATACCATCCTGGATTCTGCTTTGCTTTCTGTCCAAGGTTTGGCTCATGCTGAGCCTCAAGACTGGAGCACAAGCTCTGCACACCAAATGAAATCCCACTCATCCTTCAAGGCCCCTTCAAGCCCCCCTCCAGTGAGGAGCTGTCCCAGCCTCCTTCTGCTCTCTAAGCTCATCCTCCACCCCCACGGCCTCTGCCCTGCCAATTGCTGGGACTTTCAGAATTTACTGTCGTCTCTCTCATCTGGGGCATCTGTATTCTGTAGCCTTTGTCAGATGCCTACCAATGCCTTTGCCTTTGTTTAAAAAACCTCCTCCAGGAAGCCTTCCCTGATCCTCTCCTCTCCCACCTCCATCCACCTTCCATCCTGGTTGGCTGCTTCACCTGAGGGTTTCCTAGCACTTTGTGCTTATGCCTATGTTAAGTGTTGACTTATCCCCTATACTTGCATTGACTATAATCCTTACACCAGACTTTGAGCTTGAGGGCAGGGACTGAGGGTCTTCCTTGTCTTAGCATTTCCAGACATGTCCTGTCTGTAGAAGTGCTCACCAAATGTTCTCTGAATTAGTAAATGGATTTCTGTGGCAATTACACCATGTCACCCAATTCCTCCAAAGAGTTGATAATCCCTTGCTTTGGAGGGGTGTGAAGCATCCTTCTCCTGAAGGCCTCTCTGTGCCAAGCTCAATGCCAGGCACCTAGTAGGTACCCAGAAAACACTGGTGATTTGGTTAAGCGATTACCGAATGTTCCATTGTATTGAATTCTCCCAGCCACCACGTCCCCTGTCCCAGCCCACAGTATGGCCAATGGAAAATTAATTGGTTGTAAAGTGCATATCCAATTACAACATCCTGCCCCTGCCACAGAGATGTTCAAATGTTAATTATAACATGCATCTCAATAACAGACAGCAGCATTTAATGCAGCATTAATAACGCCACTTGGGCCGGCCAATACATACACAAAGCTCCCTTTCATCTGCCATTAGGACAGACTTTGCACTTTAAGCGCCTAAGTCCTCATCCTTAAAGCATTCCTGTCCCCCAAACCAAACCTTTCCCCGAAAGCCTGGACCGCGCCTAAGCCCTCAGTTTTCCCTACGCAGAGGTCCGCACCCAGGGCCGCGCCAGCGTCCAGGGGCGTTGGGCGCGGGTTTCGGCGTCGCTGCACTGGGATGCCTCGGAGGCTCACGCGCATCCCGGCGTCCCCGCGGAGCCGGGTTCTCCAGTGCCCGCCATCCCGGGAAAGAAAGGCGAACTACATTACCCAGCAGGCCTCGCGCCGCCCTCTTTCCTTTCAAGTCTTTGCACGTGGCCGGAGGGGAGGGCGGAGCCTGGACGTCACTCTCCAGCATTCTCTTTCCTTGTGTCAGAGCAGGGATATATTTTTTTCCTTCCTCTACTCCCTCCTCCCCCCCCACCTGCCC
>NW_005371384.1:749293-749559 GCF_000412655.1 Myotis brandtii | reverse complement strand
CGATCCGGCTCGGAGCGGCGGCCAGAGGAACCCCGAGGTGAGCATCCCCTCCGTCAGCCCCCCCTCTTGTAGTCACCGCAGCTGGCGGACGGATTCGGGGACCTGGGAGGAGGGCTGCGTGCCGTGCGCGTGCTTATAGGTAAATCCGGGAAAACCGCCCGAAACAATTAGCCCCTTCCCCCTCCCTGCGCCCGGGGCAGCCGGGCGTCCGCGCTCAGCCGTGGTCCTCCTCTCTGTCGAGGGTCGCACTCCTCGGGCTCGCCACT
>NW_005371384.1:748397-748751 GCF_000412655.1 Myotis brandtii | reverse complement strand
GCGCGCCCGCCCCCTCGGGCTCGGGGCTGGCTGTCGTCTAGACAGTCTGCACCCTCCCTCTGTCCCCGGTGAGCCCGCGGGCCGCGGGGGGCACAGGGCGTGGGAGCAGAGGAGGGAATCCATTGCGGTTGCAGACTTGGACACTCCCCACCGTGGTGGTTCTGTTGGCTCTTTAAATTATTATACCGTCGCCGCGGCGTCATCGGGCCTGGGGAATCGTTCCGCCGGCGGATCGGGGGTTAGGTTGACAGGCTCTGACCAACGAGGCTCGCGCAGGCGAGTGGCTCGAGCGGCTGCAGGGTGGGCTCCGGCTCGGCGTGTTCTGGACGTAGAGCAGGTGACTTGTCCCGGACG
>NW_005371384.1:718414-748096 GCF_000412655.1 Myotis brandtii | reverse complement strand
CGTCTCGGAGGGGGTGTCTCAGGGACCGCGCGTCGCCGATTTGAGTGTAAGTCTCTCCTTTGGCGTTAAAAGAGGAGCGAGGGTCTGAGCCCCTCCTCTAGGCGGCGTTGGCTGTGCGGTTTCGTGGAGTTTGCAGGGTTGGGATTGGGGGGCAGCCGTGAGCTGGAAGGGGGTGCGGCGTGTAAAGGGGAGGGATGGCTGGCGGCGCGGGGTGGGTCGCACACCCGGGAGTGAAGCGTCGCCTCCCCCGCCCAGCTGTCTGTGAGTACACACCGCTCCAGCGTGGGGAGTGGGGGGCGGGGGGAGGGACCGCAGACCGCTGCATAGTGGGGACACGCCCGGGTCTTGATCCCCGTGGAGATGGGTCCCGTCAGCCCCCTGGTGGTCCCAGTTGGGTTCGTAGTCTTGTGTCCGCGTGCGTGCGTGCGCGCCCGTGTTACTTAGAGAGGGGGTCGTGCCTGCGTGTGTGCCGGGTTCACAGGGGAGTCCCAGGCCCGAGGGCGGTGGGAGACCCGCAGTTCCTACCTCCACATCTCACACCCCTAGACCCGACAGACTGGCTGCAGCGCTGGGGAGGGGTGGTCTGGCTGAACCGGGAGAAGCCTTGGGGAGCTCGAGTGTTCTCTCCCCGCCTCCTTCGCCGCCCCCACGCTTGGGCTGACCCCTGTACCGAGGCGCTCTGTGGGTATGCATGCCCCAGCAGACCCTGGAGGGAATCGGTGCGCCCTCCGCCTCCCTCCCCATTCTGCGTCCTAGAGGCCGTGTGGGCCAAAGGCTGGCCCGCAGTCCCGGTCCCTGCCCAGGCCCGGCCAGGCGCTGCCGCCTCGCTGCTGCTGGATGCCCAGACCGTGCCTCTGTCGGCTCCGCCCACCGGGCTCAGGCTCCGTGGCCCGGAGATTATCTCCCAGGCTGGAGGCCCGTGAGCTAAGGAAGGAAGCCGCTGGAGCTGCAGGCTTCTAGGCGGCTGGAGCTCAGGCCGGCGAAGGTGACACAGCACGAACCGATGCCGCCCGCCAGAGCTAGAGGAGAGAGAAGGTGCCGCCCAGAGGGCGGAGAGGGGCTGCAGGCTGTCCGGCAGGCCCTCTGGCCTAGTGCTGGGTCCGTGCCCAAAACCTCAGGAATCCCGCTTGCGAGCATGCTCGGACCTCAGGAGAAAAGTGCCTGGCTTTCAAGAAAACCCAGTTACATGAGAACAGAATGCACCGCACAAGCCCCTCACAGGATGCACTCAGGTTGCGGGAGGAAGCTCCCTTTGAGTGTTTGGAACAGGACTAGGTTTACACACAGATCACCCCATCTGCTGTCCAGTGTCTGTCCTGGATTGTGTACGCTTGGAGGCAGTAATTTTGTACCGCCTTCTGGGGGACAGTGTCATCAGTGGTTAACAGATTGCTGGAATAATGTTTGACTTTTCAGGGCGACCCTGCCTTGTGTACATTGCATTGATTAAGATGGTCCTGTGAGGCAGGACTCTCAGTGGGAGAAGGGCTACTTTCCCCTCTTTGTGATTTCTCTTCTCAGCCTACGGCTTTAGTTGAAATAGTGCCCCCGCCCCCCTCTAGTAGGTCTTGCCACCCCAGGAAGTACTGAATCTGAGAAAGGGGGTAAATTAATGCTGGTAATTACTCTTGTCAAAACACTTGTGATTTGCTACCAGTCCTAATGACAATAGCCACTAAAGAATAGAAGCCTGCATTGCTGTTATTATCACTCATGAAAATTTCCTGTCGGTGAATGGTTATCTGTTTTTATACCTCGAATATATTCCAGAATCATACCTGCATGTAATAAATGCATATGGTACACGTATTTATGTGACACATGCCTGTGATCACATGGGTGTGTTAATGGAGTTGTTATTGGATTCAAGGTTTATTCTTTAGTTACTGGTTTCAAAACCATCGAATTTAGATTGTAGACCCCTGAGAAACCATCTCAGGTTATACTCCCTGTCCCCTCCATCTCCAGGGACGGGGAAGCCCCCCAAAAAAGCAAAGAACTCATATATATATATATATATATTTCTCAGAGTTCATGTACATGAGGGTTCTCAGACACAGCCTGAAGAAGGGTTATTAGGTTTAGCCAACTAATCAACCATTTATTCCCAGATATGTATTGAGTACCTACCTGTTTATAGAGCTTAAAGTGTATACAAAGAAAATGTAACATATGGCTCCTGCTTGCCAAAACGGATTCTAACTGGAGATGAATGTAAGATTTTTAAGTTCAACAGATGTTTATTGAACACCTACCTTAAGCTAGATATGCTACTGTGATTGGGGCACACAGATAAGAGAGCAGAAACAGCTACGTTGTTACAATGCAATAGCACGGATGATTCAGACACCGTAGGAGGGAATAAATCATAAATATTTTAGAGCAAGCACCTTGGGACTTCATCAGTTTCACATACGTTGGTTGCAAGGGACTCAAAAGGCTGCTTCCTATCCTAGAGCGAATACAGGAGGAAGTAACAGAGGAAGAAGAGCCTAATGTCCCTTGTTATTTTGGATTTCACACTGTTTGGAACCTCCCAGGTGGGTCCAGAGGTACTGTGTGTCCTTCTGTGGAAGTTAAGCAGCTGGTGGGAAATAACCCCGAAGCCAGCCCACAGCTCACTGGGCTGAGCACAATGAGGAGCTCACAGGTTGTTCTCCATGGTCCTGCCCCAGCTCTGCTGGGCTCTGCTGGGCTGTGATGGGCAGCGATAGGCTGCTGTCTTCTGCGATAGGCTCAGGCTTTGGTCGAGGTCTCACTCAGAGCCCGAGTTTAGTGTCTGTCTTACAGGTCTGTGTAGGTGTTTTAATATGGGTCTGCTTTGTCTCTCTTCATTCCCAAACTCACTTCTGGGGTCCCTGACACTGTCCTCCAATTTCCTCTCAGTTGCAGAGTCCACTGCCCTTATTTTTAAGGTTCTGTTGTTTGCAGTTCAGATCATGAAGGAGGAAGCAGGCAGTGGTGGTTAGGATGGAGAAAGAATCCTGAGCCCGCATAGAGAACATAGGCACAAGCAGACGGGCAAATTGCAGTTTTGGGGAATTCTCCAAAGAGGATGGTATTTCTGCATCGCTTACCCAATAATGTGGCAGCCCCTTTTGATGTGTTTTTTTTTGGGGGGGGGGGCGTTCCTCTACCTCTGGGTCTCACCGCTGACTCACTGGTCACCTGAGCTCAGCTGCTCACATCCAGGCTTTGCTTTTCTGTCCTCTTGCCTCCCCCTGCACACACCTTCATTTAGAACAATGCTGCGATGGTGGCCTTCGTGAGTTGTCACCATGATGACTTATCGACATCTGCCTCTTATTTCTGAATTACACCCAGGCCAGAGCTGTGCTTCAGAACAGGGTGAGAACAGACCCATCCTCAGATCCTAGGCACCCAGAGCTGGGAAGGCCTTGTTGATGAGCTGGTCTCCACGTGAGGACCTGAGGCCCAGAGGAATGAGATGGCTTGCACAAAGTGGTTGGGAGCTCTGGAGAGTGGCACATGAAATCCTGGATTTTGATGCCTCATCCAATCCACTTTCTGTATACTGTGGTGTTTTCTGGGGGAAGGGGGGCGTGAAAGTGGGGTTCTTACTCCCCAAAGAGGGAGAATTCTGCATCTTCTCACCTCTCCTCTGGTTCCAGGAAAGGCTCTGGAATTTATCTTACAGTCTTGAGATTGCGTTTCTTCGAGACTGGCCCGGCCTTCCCTGCCCTCTCTCTCATCTTGGGCATGCAGGAATCTGGGAGAGGTGGTGGGCCTTGGGCCCTCCAGCACTCGTAAGTTTGGCCTTTTGCTTTCATCCCCTGTGACCTGGACCCATGGCAAGGTCCCTTCCCATGGCAAGGTCTTCAGGAACCTTCCGACAGTGAAGAGGACCCACAGATTTCATTTGATTCTCACCCGACTCAAGTGAGGGGAAAAACTGCCAGTGGGAAGGTCATGGAGTTGGGCAGGGGATTGGTTGGCACTGGAAACTATTATGATACCCGACACTTGATTTGGCTTTACACTTTGCAGAGCATTTCACACAACTGATCCCATCTGCTCTTCATAGCAGCCCTGTGCGGCTGTTATCATTATTCCCATTTTGCAGATGAGAAAACTGAGCCACTGTAGTAGAGCAGGGATCTGAACCCTGGTCCTCAGACTTCAAGTCCACTGCCTGGGGCTGAGGCGGCCCACCGTGTCACCTCACTTTGCAGTTTTGTGGGTAGAGGGCCTTGAACTTTTTGGAACCTTTTTATGTCCTCTGTTGGCTCACATCCAGCCAGGGAACCAGACCCAAATGCTAAGTTAGTTACCCAGGGGGTGGGTTGGATAAAGGATGGGAGGCGGTGATTATAGCAGTGGTCTGGGGCTAGTTTGGGGTGATTTCACGGAAGAGGTGAATTTGGGAATAGGTCTGGGGTTGTGGAGGACCTAGAGGAGGTTTTCAGCTGGGGCAATGGCACAAAAGTGCTAAAGGGGAAATTGTGGAATAGGGACTGGGAGTGGAGCCGACTAAGAAGGTTCGGTGGTCATCCTGAAGTCAGAAGGCTCCGTTTCTATGCCCGACTGACTCTGTCAGAACCTGGGGCTATAACAGTGAGTGGGCACAGCCCCCACTTCCTGCAAGAGGCCTACTCTATTGCCCAAGAGACACTTAAACAGTACCTTCAGCGTGGTGCAGTGAGTGCAGACAGTTAAATTCTGCATGGGGCAGTAAATGCAGGGGTAGAGAAAGTCCCGAGGGCCTTATAGTAGCACGGACAAGGGGCCCCTGCCCTTGCCTCAAGATCAGGGAGTGCTTCCTGAGGGAGATAACATAGGTGCTGCAGCTGAAAAAGAATTAACCAGGAGAGGAGATGGGAGAAGGGCATTCAGGGGTAGGAACAGTATGAGCAAAGGTGTAGAGGCCTGAGGCTGTCTGGGTACAAGGAGGGACGGAAGCTATGAGGTCGGAGTACAAGGGCAGAAAGGCAGACAAGGCTCAGGAGTGAGGAGCTTTGTGAGCCTGGCTGGGACCTCGGCTGTTAGCCCCCAGGTAGAGCCTGGAGGACGGGCCATTAAGCAGAGTCGAGGTGTGCCACCGTGGAACAGAAGGGAGCGGGACTGGGAGCTGGGCAGCTGCAGAGCGGATGAGGGAGTGACAGGCTCCATTCGGTCCAGGTCACAGGGGATGAGGCCTGGAGCCAGGGCCATGCGTATAGAGATGGAGGAAGGTCATATATATATATATATATTTAGGGAAGAAAGTCTTCAGTGACTGCTTAGCTTTGGGGGATAAGGAAAGAGCCCAGTGCCTCCCAGGTTCCTGGCCTCACTGACTTGGTGGGTGGCGGCCGTTACCCAGGTGTGACCTGGTTGCTGGAGCAGGTCAGCTAGGGTTGGGGTAGGGGGAGGATTGTGGGGAGTTCATTGTTACACGCGTTGAATTGGAATTGCTGATAGGGTAATCTGGTGGCCACTGTCTTACACACGGCACGGTGCGCAGGGGGGAAGCCTGAGGAAGCAGTGTGGGCAGGGGCCACAGACCCGGGAGTGGGGAAGGGTCTGCTGCCGAGTGGACCGAGGTGGGGCTGCTGTAGACAATAAGGAGACCTCTTCCTCCCATTGTCAGAGGATCCTTTGTCATGCCGCTTGCCGCTGTCGTCAGGGAAGCCAGGCGGGGATGCTGTGTCATGCTGGAGGCCCAGCTGGCAGAATCCAGCGACAGCCAAGAATGAGCTTCAGCTGGAAGCATTGGAGGGAGTTAGGGGACTGGCGTGTGCATTTTTAAGGCCCATGGTGAGCAGGTGCTGCCCCAGGCCCTGGGGCCATGAGTCCAGGGAAGATGTGGAGCAGGCAGTCCAGCTGGGAGACGGGATGTGGACTTAAGAGGCCACGTAAAAGCTGTAACAACCTGGGCAAAGAGTAGCGTGCACATCGAAGAGAAGAGTGGCTACTTCTCTTCCTGCCGTCCTGGAGCTGCGCATTTTTAGGTAGAGCTCCAGCCTTTTCAGTTTTTAATCCTTGGGGCCTAAGACAGTGCCTGGCGCATAGTAGGTGCTCAGCCTATGTCTGTGGATCTGCAGGGATGTGGCCAGTCAGTTGTTTGGGGTGGGAGGTCAGCCAAGGAAAGTTTCCATGAATAAGACCAAAGAGGGTATTCCAACACCGATTGAGAATATTTTTAGTACCACAGTGGAGTAAAAATCTTGAAAACCTTCCAACTACCAAGTACCTAGAAATGCTGTATAAACTAGCATCCTTTCAAAGAAGAGCTGAGCTCATAAGATGTGAAGAAAAGCCAGAGGACTCAAAAGCGAGTGTGGACAGGAAGCTTGCGCATATGCTAGGCCAGTCCTGCAGAGGTGGGTGCCGGGGGCAGGGGTGGGGGGTTGTTGAGGGGTGGTTTCTGGTCTCAGAACGAAAGGGGGTTGAGTCCTGATAACATCTCCAGGACCAGGGGTAAGACTGGGAGTTGGAGCAGAGAGAGACCTGCCTGAAAGGGGCCCTGTTAAGGTTTGCGTGCTTGGAGAAAGGACAGGGGGTGGGGGTGGGGGGCAGGCGGGGGAGCTTGTCAGTCTTGGCCTGGATCTGGGGTGGGGGAAAAAATCTTCCCTGGAAACTCTGCTTTTGGATATGATCTGGAGGTCCGGAGAGGAGGAATTAGCATATAAAGCCCTGGGGAGCAGGGTCCTCCAGCCTGTGGTCTAGGCCCTCGGGGATGCCAGGAAGGTCCTGGGGCTCTTCACCCTTGGCTGACTTGGGTCTCAACCTTGGAGAGATGCTGCAGGACCTGGGTGGCCCGAGTGAGTGAGTGAGTGAGGAGGAGGAGAGAGAGGCCTCGTTCGAAACCTTTAAAAAAAGTTTTTGTTGATTTTTAGAGAGAGGGGAAGGGAGAGAGAGAGAGAGAGAGAGAGAGAGAGAGAAACATTAATTGGCTGCCTCCCGCATCCCCAGGCCTGTGCAGGACCGGGAATCGAACTGGCGTCCTTTTGGTGCATGGGTTGACACTCAACCACTGACCCATACTGACCAGGGCTTGAAACCTTTGAAAAGGGCCTCAGGACAACTGCACCCCCGTGGAGGCGTGTGCAGGGCTGCGTGAGGGGCTGTTCCTGCCCCGGGCTTCACCTCTTCGCAGCAGCCTGCAGACAAGTTCGTCCAGGAAGGCCAGAATGTTCTCCCCTGCCGTTCACTCAGTCAGGAGCTTACAGATGAGGCTCTGTCCAGGTTCCCCCTAAAGGTGCCCTATGCAGATTCCAGTTGCTACTCATGCCCCAGACTGTGCGTCACACTGACTCTCCCAAGCCCGGAGTCTTGAGTTCCTAGAATTTCAAACTGGGGAGACATCTTGGAGGTCACCGCCCATCCCCGCTGTGTGGCAGTCCTGACTACATCAGCACTTGCTCAGATGCTTCCCACGGCTGAGCAAGTACATGCTAGGAGTGTACGGCCTGTGGGGCAGCGCCTTCCCTTACCAGAGGCTGTTGCCGCTGCGAAGGTCTTCTGTGAGCCTCAGCCACTGCCCAGCCCTTTCCACCCCACGCCCCATAGCTGTCCTGAGAGATGTCTTCCAGGCCTTTCACTGTCTCGCTTCTTCTGATGGCTTTAATTTGTCAAGCTAAGATTCTGTGACAATCCAGCCAACTTCTAGCCTAACTTTAGCACAGAAGGCGCTTTGAAGTTCAGAGTAAGCTTACTGAGCCGGCCTGCGTAGATGCAGCCTGTGATGTAAGTAAAAGTTAGAGAAGCTCTGGCTCAATGCTTTCCAGATTACCATGAGAGAAGCAACAGCACACACTGCATGTTCTTTCCTCCAACACCCAGAAAGCATCTTGGCTCATAAGTAAGTGACTCAGGAATCGGGGTTTATTGAGTGTCTGTTATGTGCCCGGCACAGTGCTAAGCATTCTCTGTTTGCCTCGCTGCATCAAAGCAACTTCCGCGAGGGAGAGAGACGGAGAGGCAGAGACATGGAAATGCCTAACTGTAGCTGTGGCGGTTGAGCCTGAAGTTATTCAGAAAGAATGTGTGTGGTTCCATCTGCGCTGGGTGGAGCTGACCCTCCCCTTGCTGTTTCCTTGTAGGGCCTACCCCCTGGGGTAGCAATGTCCTGGTCTCACCACAGGTCTTTACCACATTTGTGGGGCATTTGCTGAGATACTTACAGTTGTGAGCCCTATCAAGAAAGCTGACCCTCCCCTTGCTGTTTCCTTGTAGGGCCTACCCCCTGGGGTAGCAATGTCCTGGTCTCACCACAGGTCTTTACCACATTTGTGGGGCATTTGCTGAGATACTTACAGTTGTGAGCCCTGAGATCAAGAAAGTGGCCTCCTGGGGAATCCACATCTTGGTGTGTCACCAAGTAGGATGGTGCTCACAAGCAGTGTTTTTGAGAGCATGCTGTCTGTCTGTCTGTCTCTTGAGGTCAGTCTACAGTCCCTGGGCTTTCCCAGGGAGCAGAGGCTTTCTGTCCCTTTGCATCTGCAGGAAGGTCAGCGTCTGTGGGCTCCTCTGTTCACTAGCTGCCATGACAGGTTACCAGGAGCACGGCTGCCTTTGCAGCGAGGTTGCATCCAGTCAGCTGGACGCCCAGATGTGCGCTGCCAGTTGCACACGGGACCCTGTGCTAACAGCACTTGGTGGGGAGGGCCAGGGATTCTGGGAAAGCACCCAATTTCTCCTCTTCTCCCTCCAAAAAAATGGTTCCTCATGCTCACATTGCACTGGTTTGCCTCGATCCTTTAGCTCCAGGCTCTTACCCGTTGCATTTGGTTCAGTTTAGCAGGACGTGCGTCAGACGCCTGCGGGGCACGGGGCTCTGAATGAGGTGAGATGAATTCTGGTGGAACTGGCAGGGCCCCCGCCTCCCATCTGCATCTCGGTGGGGAAGACAGAATGGCCTTATGGGAAGTTCTGGATAAGGAGAAAGAAAAGTGTGCTGAGGCAGCCAGAGGTGACTAACTTTTTTGTGGAAAAGGACACACTTTTGAGAGTGAAAGGGGGTGCTGTTAACAATCCTGCTGGGACACAGCTGTCAACTGGGATTGTCCTCATGGCACCAGAGAGGGTATTTTGCTTGTGTGTCACACCTGACACTATTATCATTTACACCGCAGGATGCACATGCGGTGATGGGGGTAGCGGCGCGCCCAGGAGAAACCAGCATCTGTTTCCTCATTTTGTTTCGGAGCAAGAGAGGAAAGTATTATCTGTGGGGACCATGGACTCAGCTTTCTGATGGGGCTCAGTTTCCAGCCACAAGGACCTATCTTAGACCTCTCCATGACCTCCCTTTTAGGATTGGAGATGGAAGTTGGGGAGAGAAAAACACCTGACTTTGTAGGGTGTTGGCTATTGGCAAAAGAACATAGGACTGACAGTGGCTTGAAAAGCAAGGTGTTTGTAGACTCACATAGCCAGAGGTCTGAAGATAGGGGTTCTAGGGTTGGTTCCTTCAGTGGCTCAGTAGTGATTTCAAGGACTTACTCTAACCTTCTAGGCTACCATTTCAGCATGTTGGCCTTTATCCTCAGGTGCGCTGTCTCCGCATGGTCACAGCATGGCTACCACTACTCCAGACATCACATTCTCATAACTGCATCTGCAGGCTGTGGGGAGCCGATATAGGATTCAGCCTTGGACCGACCTGTTGGCAAAGTCACAAACAAGTCCCAGCTTAGAGGGCACAGTCCTCTTAAGCATAATTAGGCTTGACCTTATGAAGCTCCCTAGATCTTATCCCGGAAGCTAATGGGCTGAGGGAAGTGCAGGAAGAACAAGAACAAAAACAAGTGAAACTCACAAGAACAATGTAACTATGGTCAAAACAAGTGAAACTCGCAAGAGCAGTGTAACTATGGAAACCACTACCTTGTTTACCTCTGACTATAAAATAAAGGCTCAGCTTGCCTCCGGATCTTTCTCTGTGGCCTCAGCCAGGCACAGGGAGATCCACAGAGACTAAAGAGAGCTAGAGAGTTCTGAACGCTGTCTCCGTGTAAACATTCTTCGCCGACTCCGTCCACACCTTTGGGAACCCCTGGACCGCTGGGGCTGGACCCCAGCAGCAGGCAATCAGGAAGGTGAACTTCTAGTTTCTCCTTGTGTCTTGATGTATCAGGGAGAGGGAAATTTTCCAGAATCCTCCCACTAAAATTTTCATCAAGTCCGTTGAAGAGAGATGGGTCAATACCCATGCCTAAGCTCAAGTCGAGGTTGAGATCGCTTCTCGGCCTTTTGGCTAAGATCGAGTGTAGTATCTGTTCTTACCAGTTTTA
The DNA here is from genome assembly GCF_000412655.1 of Myotis brandtii. Classification (NCBI taxonomy): domain Eukaryota; kingdom Metazoa; phylum Chordata; class Mammalia; order Chiroptera; family Vespertilionidae; genus Myotis; species Myotis brandtii. The sequence continues at coordinate 737,858 of NW_005371384.1, read as the reverse complement.
ATATCTAGTAGGGTTGAAATAGCAAGTTTTCTGCCTTGTCTGTAGAGGTGAGCTCTGCTTATAGGGAAGTGGGAAGGGGAATGATGGTTGGGGAAACAATGTTTGCCTCACCAAACTTTAATATGATTTTATTTATGTATTTGGGGAGGTGTCACCTTTATTGCAATGAAATGTTTTAAATATGTTTTTCTTGATTTCAGAGAGGAAGGTAGAGGGAGAGAGATAGAAACATCAATAATGAGAGTGAATCATTGATCGGCTGCCTTCTACATGCCCCACACTGGGGATCGAGCCCACACCCAGGCATGTGCCCCAACCGGGAATTGAACCGTGACTTTCTGATTCATAGGTCAACGCTCAACCACTGAACCATGCTGGCCGGGCAAGAAATGAAATTTTTTATACCTCTACTCCCTGGCTCTGGCAACCACTGATCTGCTTTCTCTCACTATAGTTTTGCCTTTTCTAGTTATTATTATTGCTTAACCCACAGGAAATATTGGGGCATGGGACCCCAGTTGTCCAATGAAGGCCTCTTGTGTGATCTCAGTAAGTGGGTTCTATGTCCCCTCCCCAAGGATCCCCTTCAATTTTCCTGCCACCAGGGCCAGGTAGAGAACCTGCAGGCAGAATTGTCCAGAGGGAAGGAGCATATGTGGCTGGTGGCCTGGACAGCAGGACTGGAAATGCCTGAGGGGCTGAGGCTCTGGCTGGTCAGTGGCAGACAGTGGTCACCTTTGCAGGTGACCATGAGGATTGAAAGAGGAAATTGTTTCTCAGAGTGGTTTGGACACCTTGTATCTAGCAGAGTCAGGTCTCTTGCCCATGCAGACTGGGAACTCTGGCCCTAGGGAATGCAGGCCATGGGAAGATGGTGGTGGTCACCACCTTCCCCTCCCCCAGCCACCCTTCCCCTTCATTCCTTCAACCAGCCCAGGCCACTGGCGACCACCCAACAACCCCCTGGGGCCAATCCTTCCCTTCTGGGCTCTTCTACACTTCTCTCATATGGTCACTTTTATCTTCTTCTTCCACTCCAGCATTTGGTCTATAAATCTTTAGGGCACTCAGCACTTTCCATGGCTCCCATCAGCCCTTGGATCCTTGCTTGGTCTGTTCTCTGAGATCATAAGCACCTTGAAGACACTATCCTCATCTGAGCCCTCTGTGGATTTCCCATAGGGCGAGGGCAGTACCGACCATAAGATCCATGCTCATGAAACCAAATTGTTTGTTTTTTTTAAAGGAAAATGCATATTTATAGAATGAGGAAGGGCACTTCCTTATTTTGGACATCTCTGCAGATTCAGAAACAGTTCAGTGTGGCCCAGCACAGTGCCCTGGATAAGGATTCATGGATTTCCACATACAGGGTGGGGCAAAAGTAGGTTTACAGTTGTAAGTATGCAAAACAGTTTATTCTTGTATTACCACTTTTTAAAAAATATTTTTTATTGATTTCAGAAAGGAAAGGAGAGGGAGAGAGAGATAGAAACATCAGTGATGAGAGAGAATCATTGATTGGCTGCCTCCTGCACGCTCCCTACTGGGGATCGAGCCTGCAGTCCGGGCATGTGCCCCTGACCGGAATTGAACCCGGGACCCTTCAGTCCACAGGCTGACTCTCTATCCACTAAGCCAAACCAACTAGGGCCATTCTTGTATTATCATTTATTAATTATTGCATTTGTTTCCATATGAACAACTGTAAACCTACTTTTGCCCCACTCTGCATTTCTTTCCTAGAGGAAAAAAGGTAACCTATCATGCTATTATGGGTTGAATTTTATGATCCCCCTCCTCCCACCTCAGCCCTGTTGAAGTCCTAACGCCCCGAGGACCTCAGAATGTGACTGCATTTGAAGATGAGACCCTGTGGGTGGGCCCTAATCCAATATGACTGCTGTCCTTAAGAGAAGAGGAGATGAGGACACGAGTAGACACAGCCCAGCCCGAGGGACAAGCATGTGAGGGAGGACACAGTGAGAAGGCAGCCACCTATAAGCCAAGGAGAGAGGCCTTAGAAGGAACCAACCTGCTACACCTTAATCGCGATTTCTAGCCTCCAGAGCTGTGAGACAGCACGTTTCTGTTGCTTAGGCCGCCCAGTCTGTGCTGTTTTGTTGGGCCAGGCTATGGATCCGGGCCTGTGTGACTCTAACATCCTGAACTCTGCCCTGTGAGCTGCTGTGTTTAGGCATTGAGGGAGATGTGGGTCAACTCAGGGATTGAACAGGTGGGATTTCTCCAGAAACCCCGGGCAATCCAAGAATAACTTTAAAGCTCTAACATTTGTTAAGTATTACAGTATTAACGTGCTTAGTGAGCACTTTACATGTGTTATCTTTATTAGCCTTCATAGCTCCTATTTTATAGGTGAGAGAATGAGGAAACAGAGAGGCTAAGCAATTTCCCTGAGGTCACACAGCTGAGAAGTGACCTAACCCATTTTGCTCCAGTTTTGCCTCTTAACCATCACACACCGGGACTGACAAGTTATGCTGAGGTCTCCTTGTGATGTTCTGGAAAGGTCACTGGTCTTAGGTCTGCCACTAATGCCACCTGGGTGGTCTTTGGCAATCACTGCACACCTGGATGTTTTCTCCTCAGTGACCTCAGGGTGAATTTCAAAGAGCTCTGATCGCCTCTCTCTGAGGCATAGCGAGGAAGAACCCCTGTGATGTCATTTTCAACACCTGCCAGCGTCTAAAGTAGCAGCTCTAGATCTCCCCGATTTGGCCAGTTGAACCTATGGTTTGGCAGTTTGTTCCTTCCTGATAAAATTGATTCCTTTTCAGTAAGGTAGAAATTATCCCCACCCTGTGCCAGGCCGTGTTCCAGGTCTCTTAAGGATGTCGGCTTCCGGTTACGTCTGCAGAAGGGTGTGGGGAAAGGGTTGCTGGTGAGTGATGTAATGTGTTTCCTTCCTCTGGATAAAACACATGTGGTTGACTGCAGCCTCATTCCTGTGAGAGAGAAACCAGCCACGTGGGCAACGACCATTGGGAGCCCAGAGTGAGCCGCAGACCTCTGCGTCTTTGGCCATCTCGTTTCCATTTCCCATGAGACCCAGGTGGATGGCGGGTGAGGGTGAGGGTGAGGAGAGGGTGGCGGGTGGTTCCAGGAGCCCACGGGCTGAACACAAGGCAGTAAGGACAAGGAGGAGGTTGCCTGAGCTCCTGTGGACACTCTCGGGGACCTAGTTTTAAACCTCCAGCAGGCTAGCTCCTGGTGTGTCCCCACAGGGCTGCAGTGACTTTAGTTACCTCATTAGGGCCAGGTGTACTTAATGTGTCAGTAATAGATTTCAGAGCCAGAAAAGCACTAGAGTACGAGATCCCAGTTCCCCAGCCGCCTGCTCATGACCTCCATAGCTCGAATCCCCAGCTCCCTGGGTTCAGCGTTCGCCAGGCCGGGAGGAAAGGCCAGCCGAGTGGTTCACTCACGTGGGTGAGTAGACACTGAGCACCCCCGAGTCGCTGTGGATGGGCTTTCACGCTTTCGTCAGCCACACCCGGGGTTATTACTCCTGGCATTCTTGTGAGGTGACTGGGTCAATGTGACGCTTCCAGTGGGGACATTGAGGCAAGAAAAAGAAGGTGACTTGGCCAAGGTCACATACCATATCTGCCAGCGAGAAAACAAATTAAAGGCTGGTTCTCTACTCAGTTACTCCCGCCCCCCGCTGTGCCTTAAAGCCCGCAAAATCATTTGGTCTGCCCCTGCCAAGGCACCAGGGGTGAGTTAATTAAATGTTTGACCAAGTAGAGCAGGCTAATTTTTAAGTTGATGATTTTGTATGGCCCTCGAATGCTGGTGTAAATATCCAAATGGCCCTTGGCAGGAGAAGGTTCCCCACCCCTCCCTTAAAGTATGGCATCATACTACCCATGGGGTACATGCTGACTTCCAGTTGAAAGTCTATGAACTTATAAAAAATTTAAAGCTATGTATCTATGCAAATGTCCATTAAAGAAAAGACTTCTTATTTCATTATTGCATAGAGGAAACTAAGTTTAATAAAAAGTCAATACAAGGTCAAGGACAATATTACATACATGGGTATGACAGACAACACCAAACAAAGTGCCGAATGTTGGGAAATGCAGCATAAGCAGGTTTGGGTTGGGCTTATGTCATTTGGTACTGGGGACGTTTTGAATAATACATGTCCAGTTTCAGCCCAAGGCTACCTCTTTTCATGTAACAAATGCAGGTTCCTAAATATTCATTTACATCAAACTTTTATGTGTATGATTGGGATTTGAATTCACAAAAGGTGGTCATTACCTAAAGACAGCTTTAGTAAATATTTTTGTAAAGCACAGAATTTTTTTAAAAATATATTTCTTTATTGATTTCAGAGAGGAAGGGAGAAGGAGAGAGAGATAGAAACATCAATGATGAGAGAGAATCATTGATTGGCTGCCTCCTACACACTCCCTACTGGGGAACGAGCCCGCAACCCAGGCATGTGCCCTTGACCGGAATCGAACCTGGGACCCTTCAGTCCGCAGGCTGACGCTTTATCCACTGAGTCAAGCTGGCTGGGGCTATCCAGAATTTTGATAACCAGAAACTTCAATGTATCTGTGAGAAAGATCATCTTGGCAACAAATGTGTTACAATAGAGTGTTCTATTTGACATCCATTTTCCAACTGGTGATAAGTACCCTTGTCTAAAGTTAATGACTGAAGGGTGCATTAGAGAGCTAACTCACTCTAGTAAACTGATAGTTTTGCTACTCAAATTCAGATAATCTAGAAGAGTTATGTTGAAGTTGAGACAGCTACTTGTAACTCAGCATTTTAAGCCAGATTTTCTCTTCCGTATTGTGAGCGACGGCGGCCATATGTTCCGAACCCAAATTAGGATGTGCGTTTGAGTATTTGAAATCAGGACGTCTCCCAGCTGTCATCTTACATCTAGGTTGGGACTCTGGGTCTCAGTTTCAAATTTGTGGATGTGCTCATATGATATTCAAGGCAAAAATATTTTATGGTAAAAATATTGGCCCTACCTTCAGATCCTCTTGAGACCTGCTTTTTCTTTCTAGTCTCCCCCCAACCCCCCGCCCTCACCCCCACCCCACCAATATCTTTGCTTCTTTCAATTTTGCCCTTGATATGCTGTGTGTGTTGGTTTTCCACAACCAAGCAATTCTCTGACACCAGCTGGGTGTCCTACAATTCGACTCCATTCTGATACTACCTACCTGGAGATAGCGGCAGATCCCACAGGGAAGCACCTGGGAGTCTTTTTAAAATCCTGATTTCTGGGCCTCATCCTCTGGAAATTCTGTTTCTTTGTTACTAATGTTGTGGCCCCACCCCATAACAAAGAAACAGAATTTCCGGAGGATGAGGCCCAGAAATCAGGATTTTAAAAAGATTCCCAGGTGATTCTAATGTGCAGCCAAGGCTGAGAACCAATGGGTTAAGGGCTCAGTCTTACAAGACTGCCCCCTCCCACCCCCACTTCAGGTGCCACTTACAAGTCCAGGGAGGTCACCTGTGCTTCTAACTGGCTATAGATTGGAGATGCTAATGACACCTTCCTCAGGTTCAATTAATTTGCCAGAATGGCTCCCGGGACTCAGAGAAACATTTTACTTACCAGATTACTAGTTTGTTATAAAATATATAACTCAGGAACAGCCAGTGGAAGAGCTTTATAGGGCAGAGTGTGGGGAAGGGCATCAGACATGCCATTCACCCCGTACCTTCACGTGTTCACCAACTGGAAGCTCTCTGAACCCCATCCTTTTGGGTTGTATGGAGACTTCATTACATAGGCATGAGTGATTAAATCATTGGCCATTGGTGAGTGAATTCAATCTCCAGTCTCTCTATTCTCTCCAGATGGAGGTCAAGGGGTGGGACTGAAAGTTCCAACCCTTCCATCACATGGCTGGTTCCCCCGGCAACCAGCTGCAGCATCCTTAGGTGCTTTCCAAAAGTCATCTTATTAACATAAACCCTGGTGGGAAGGGGTTTGTTATGAATATCAAGACACCTTTATCGTTCTTATAAATTCCAAGGGTGTTAGGAGCTCAGTGCCAGGAACAAAGATACATTTCTTACTATAAATGACAATATTGCAGTCCTTTATTTATATACCAGAATGCTAGATCTGGAGCCTACATTCTCACCCCATCTGCCAAATTTCTAACAAAAGAATATTTTTCCGTGTTACCTGTGGAAGCAGAGCTTTGTGACCTGTGCACATGATTGAACCTTGAAGAGCACAGATCCTGGGTTCTCCTTGTGGGCTCCTCCACGGGGCTGCTTGGGCTTCCTCAAAGCATGGTGGCTGGGTTCTGAAAGTGAATGTCCCAAGACACAGGAAGGAGAAGCTGCCGATTCCTTAAAGGCTTGTCCTGGAAACTGGCCCAGTGTCATGTCCGTGTACCGAGTCCAGATGCAAGGGGAAGGGATGGAGACCCTGCTTCCGGTGGGAGGAGTGTCAGCACTTGTAGGGCCATGAGAACTAGTGTCACAGAAAGGAGTGTCGTTCCCTCTCACAGACCTTCGCTGAGGCTCACATTTTATTTTCTACTTGCAGTCTTTTGTGGAGGGATGGAAAATATCTAGAACTCCGTTGGTATCATGGGAACTCAGTCACAGTAAATGCTTTGTGTGACGTCACTTTTAACTGTTTGACAAGTGGCTTCCCCTTGGCATGAGTATGGGGCCTTCATTTCACCAGTCACTCCCAGAGTTGGCTGAGATAAACAAGTCTTGCCCTTGGCCTTCCTCCGGAGCATCTTCTCCCCTGCAGGGCATCCACAGTTATTGGCCTTCTCAGAGCAACTCCACGGTGGCAAGACCCTGTGCTGGCTGCTGGGGGCGCTACAGAGAGGAGTCAGGAGACACCTGTGTCCCTGTGCCACCTGCAGGGAGTGGAGGGTTTGTACTGTAGATGGAAAGAGCTGGCCTCAGTGTCACTGTTTTTCAGGGTGTCTTCAGCTGGCGGAGCGCGGTGGGAGCACGTGTGCTGGCAGTGCCGACTATGTCTCTTTCCCTTTCTGGGGCTCCCTGGCCTAGGAGGGCAGGGACCTGGGTTCCAGTGATGTCAGATAACTCCCTGCTCTGTTTCTTCGTCTATAAAATAGGAAATTAGGTCTAGTCTAGGGGTCTGCAAACTGTGGTCCCCAGACCCAAGCCTGCTTTCCTGAATGACTTTTACTGGAACACAGCCTGCCTATTGTTTTGTGTATTTCCACGGTTGCCTTTGGCTGATCTCAGCAGAGAATGTGTGGCCCACAAAGCCTAACATATTTACTCTCTGGCACTTTACAGAAAGCTTATGAACCTCTACTCTAGAAGCTTCATTTTAGCCATGAAGCTGTTCCTCAAATCACTTGAAAATTTTGGTTCACCAATAAATCAGTTCTTTTAACACTTAACCATGTGCCAGGCACTGTACTAAGTGCTTTAAACTTACTCACTTATTTAATCCTTATAAAAACCTTGTGAGATGGGTATTATTTTTTTTTTCATTTTTCAATTACAGTATGCAGTCAATATTATTTTGTATTAGTTTCAGGTGGTTAGACAGTTATATACTTGACAAAATGGTCCCTGATATTTCCAGTACCCACTTGGCACCACACATAGTTATTACAATATTATTGACTACTAGAGGCCTGATGCACGAAATTTGTGCAAGGGGCTCGGCCCTCACAGCCCTGGCTGCCTTGGTCGGCCCTCGTAGCCCCTCGCAGCCTCTGCCGGCCCTCGAAGCCTCGGACAGTCATTCTGCTGTTCGGTCTGATTAGCATATTAGCACTTTATTATATAGGATGTTCCCTAAGCTGTACTTTATATCCCCATGACTGTTTTATAACTACCAATTTGCACTTCTTAATCCTTTCATGTTTTTCATCTATTCTTGTAACCCCACTCCCCTCTGACAGCTATTAGTTCTCTATATCTATGAGTCTGTTTCTGTTTTGTTTATTTTGTTCTTTAGATATCACGTATACATCTGTTTCTGTTTTGTTTGTTTATTTTGTTCTTTAGATATCACATATATGTGATCATATGGTATTTGTCTTTCTCTGTCTGACTTATTTCACTTAGCAGAGTAAGATGGGCATTATTTTATCATCCTCATTTTAGAGAAGAGAAAATTGAGATAGTAAACAGAGAGGTTAAGTAACTTGCCTAAGGTCACACAGCTCCTAAGTGGGAAAGGCAACATTTGAATTCAGCAGTCTGGCTCCTGAGTTCTTACCCATTGCTCCATCCATGCTGCCACTCACTGGTGGCCTGAAGTGAAATTGGGTGGACTGGGTGGCTGACTGGAACTGATCTGGGGTGGTCAGCATCTTCCCCTCATCTCCTGGCCCCCAGGGCCTTCAGGGCCATTAACTAACAAACTGTGGAGGATGTAAGGTTAGCAAATTAGTAGGGTCCCACGCTTGTAGAGGGGACTTTAGCTTGTTTAATTTCTACAAGAGGAATTGGTCCTGGCTGTTGGGAACTCAAGCAGGCCTGGAATTATAGAGAGCACTGTTCCCGGGGAATGAGGACTCCAGACAAATACCATTTCTAAACGATCATAATTATGCCAATAAAAGTGAGTGCTTGGAGTCCAAGGTCCACATTTCAGAACAGTAACTGGAAGAGGCACCTTTCAATTAATTGTAATGCCCCAAACAAATATTAAAACCTGTAAATCTATTTGGAGCCAGTTCCCTGGGCCAGAGTGATTTATCTCAGAATCGAGCCATAAAATTAAGCAAGGGCTGACTTCCCGAACTCAATGTCACCTTCCCCGCTCCCTCCTACCAATAACCCTAAATCAGCCCCTGGAGTCGAGAGATTAGGCAGCATTTGTTGAGGAGGTGGGAGCCTGGGGCTGCAAAGAGGGGCTCTAGGGTCTTCCCTGTATGCAGATGAGCTGTCTTGACTGAGCCCCCCTTTCTCACAGGGGGAATCTTAGGGGCTGAGCTACAGCCTTCCCCTCCCCTTGGGGCTGAACCATTCCTAGGAGCAGGGAGGGGAGCGTGACTCATTTTTACTGCCAGTGGAAAGCTGACCTTGATCTTGGTGGTGGTATGAAGGTGACTGGGACCTTGGGGGAGTTTATTCCCTGGTGTTTTGGCTGCTGTCCACCTGGTACCTATCACATTAGTGATTTAAGAGGATTCCTGATTCCTAGGAGCACCCCCTCCCTTCTGGCCTGGGGTCCTCTGCCTGTAGGTGCAGAAGGGTCTCCTGTTCTGAGGTTTGTGCTATCTCTGCTTTTCTAGGTCTATGTCCTGCCTGCCTCAGTGGGGCTTGGGAACCCTCCACCTCCAGGGGTCCCCTCCTGCCTGGGTTCCCAGGCCCTACCCCTTCTCCCAGCCAGCAGCACACTGCTCCCCAGCCTCCCTGCTCCTCACCCCTGAAGTAGTGAAAGAATCTTCTTGACAACCAGGAATTCAGTGTGGGGGGGGGGGGGGGGGGGGGAGGTGCTATTTAAAAAATATTTTGTTGATTTCAGAGAGGAAGGGCGAAGGGGAGAGAAAGAAGTATCAGTGATGAGAGAGAATCATTGATTGGCTGCCTCCTGCATGCCCCACAGTGGGGATGGAGCCCGAAACCCAGGCATGTGCCCTGACCGGGAATGGAACCATGACCTCCTAGTTCCCTCCCCTTGGGGCTGAACCATTCCTAGGAGCAGGGAGGGGAGCGTGACTCATTTTTACTGCCAGTGGAAAGCTGACCTTGATCTTGGTGGTGGTATGAAGGTGACTGGGACCTTGGGGGAGTTTATTCCCTGGTGTTTTGGCTGCTGTCCACCTGGTACCTATTCACATTAGTGCTTTAAGAGGATTCCTGATTCCTAGGAGCACCCCCCCCCTCCCTTCTGGCCTGGGGTCCTCTGCCTGTAGGTGCAGAAGGGTCTCCTGTTCTGAGGTTTGTGCTGTCTCTGCTTTTCTAGGTCTGTGTCCTGCCTGCCTCAGTGGGGCTTGGGAACCCTCCACCTCCAGGGGTCCCCTCCTGCCTGGGTTCCCAGGCCCTACCCCTTCTCCCAGCCAGCAGCACACTGCTCCCCAGCCTCCCTGCTCCTCACCCCTGAAGTAGTGAAAGAATCTTCTTGACAACCAGGAATTCAGGAGATTTTCAGTTGGCTGGGGGGCGCTATTTAGGAGAAGGAGAGAGATAGAAACATCAATGATGAGAGAGAATCATGGATCGGTTGCCTCCTGCACACCCCCCTAGTGGGGATGGAGCCCGAAACCCAGGCATGTGCCCTGACCGGGAATGGAACCATGACCTCCTGGTTCATAGGTCAATACTCAACCATTGGGCCACACTGGCCAGGTGGGCTTTTAAAACCTCCCATTTCTTCTTGGCTGCTTTCAGAGCACTCTCGGTTCTCCCTATATCCAAATTGGGGTCCCCCTTGTTCTCAGGAGCCAGCTTTTCTGACGGGCTCCCTCCTGTTGTCCACTCTCCCTACGGTCCTGCCTGTTTGAAGCATGACCAGAGGTGATCATCAGGTGTTCCAAGCGAAATGGGATTTTGTGGGAGTGGGAGGTATCCTTTCTTTCCCCAAATGCTTTGCCTGCCACCTGGAATGCAAGTGGATGGGGGTGGGGGGTGGACTTTCAGGCCTGGGAGTGAAACTGTCCATGTGGGGTATTTGTGCGTATCGTATCCCTTTCCCCCTTTTATAGCAATTGGTTGATTTGCAGTTATGTTAGTTTTGTATAATTAACTTTGTTTGTTTTTAATATGTTTTTATTGATTTTTAGAGAGAGGAAGGGAAAGGGATAGAGAGATAGAAACATTGATGAGAGAGGAACATCATTGATCTGCTGCCTCCTGCACACACCCCTACTGGAGGCTGAGCCCGAAACCTGGGAATTTGCGCTGACCGGGAATCCACCTGGTGACCTCTTGATTCCTGGGTCGATGCTCAACTGCTGAGCCACACCAGCTGTGCTTAACTTGGTTTTTATTAGTTTCAAGTTCTGTTTATTGCCAATATCACGTCCGTTTTCGGTGAACACCAAGCTCGCAGCTCTGTTGCGTCACTGCCTTCATCAGCGACACTTCTCAGCCGAGTGTCTGGTTTTAGTTGGTGTTTCCTAGCTCTCCAGCGCTCTTCCTCCCCTTCTCCTAAAGGAAACAGCTGAGAAATCGCCAGGATTGTCCTGTCCTTAAATAACACCAGCTGCCACTCACATGTGTCGTGTTTTATGACTTAGCCACGTGCTCTCATGCCTCAAATGGGGGTAGGCCGGTCTTGATGTTATGGCCGCTTCACAAAGATACCCCAGGAGATTAAGTCTCACGCAGGACGTCACAGCTGACACTGGGACCAGAGGCCACATCCTCTCCCTCACCCTCTTGTGTCCTTTCTGCCGCCACACAGAACCAGCCACAGACACCAGGGACCTGCCTTGTGCTTCAGTTCTGTAAAATGGGGTAACAACAGTGCCTGGTTCATAGGGCCACTGTGAGGCTGAAGTGAGTTGTTGCATGTGGTTAGGACAGTGTCTGGGGACAGTCCATGTGAGCTCTTAGGAGGGGTCTTCGTAGATGGTCCCTCCCCCAGTATGTGCTGGACACTGTGGGGTACAGGCAGACCACGTGGCTCTGGTACACCATCCAGATATGCAGATAAAACCTGTGCCCAGGTAAACATCGTACCTGGTGGGAAGGCTGGCCCGAGTGTGTGACCTCGTGGCTGTCCCGCACTGTGCGTCTCCTGGTCCAATCCAGCCTCCTGAAGCCGTGCCCTCTCCTTACCAGGGCCGGCTGGCCAGGAGGTCAAGGGCAGACATGAGGCCGCTTATAGAGCTGAACCTTCAGTCGGGGACCTTGGTGTGCTCTGCGGGCTTTTTAACTCACAGCCAGTGTCGCCAGCCCATTTCACAGACCGAGGCTACAGCCACAGGACAGGCTGGCCCCCAGCCCTGCCTCACTCCCCTCTCAGCACCACCAAGTATAGACACACACACAAAGGAATAAAAACAGTCAGCAGGGGAAGTATGTGGTGAGTAAAGGAAGGGGGAGTGCATTCGTTCACTCAGCCAGTACGTACTACAATATGCCAAGCCCCGGTCTAGCTGCTGGGGGTGCCGCTGTGAGCCTCGTGACTGACCAGCACCTCCAAGGAGGCGCTTAGAGCGGGGGTTGATAGTTTCATGGCCAAGGTGGGCGCCCTGTATGTGAGGATCTGCCTTTAGAAGGGTTGGGGACAGAGGGGAGTCCAGCACGATGCAGCAGAGACCTCCTTCCCATGCTGTGTGGGCAGCACCGCATTCCACTTCTTGGTTTTGGAGGGGACAGCAGCCGTGGCTTCTGGCGCCAGCCTCTTCCTCCAGCACCTCTTCGAGAGGTGGTTCCCTTTGGGGTCGGAGTTCCAGTTCTTAGTTGCCTCAGAAGGACATGATAGCTTTGGAAAGATGGAGGAAGCCTCTGGGGGGATGACAGGAGAGGGACTTTGGAGGGATAAGTAATGCTGGAATTAGGCCTGAAGGACAGCACTTCCTGGGCACTCCTCTAGCTTACCGTACCCACACTGCCAGGGCCCATCTAGCTCAAGCCTTGGCTGAAAGCTCATAGTCTCATTTAGTCCACAAAGTTGTTCAACAGATATTTTTGAGTAGCTTCTATATACCAACCTTTTCTCTAGGAGTTTGGAATATGGCAAGTGAATAAAAGAGACAAATTCTCGTCCTGGATGGCTAGTCTTAGAACAAGAGGGCATCCTTAAAGGAAGACCCACGCTCTTTAAATGGTAACTCCTGGAGTCCACGGAGGCCTTGTTTCAGGGTCATGAAGCTGGTGAGGAGAGGCAGAGATGGTGGGGGAAGTTGGGGTGTCCAAGGACAGAGAGAAGCTGAAACAGTGTCACCTGAGGCCAGCCAGCCAGGGTGGACACCCAGCACTCTTGGAACGTGGCAGAAGTAGAGAAGAATGAGATTCTGTTTGCAGAGTTGAGCTTGTAAATAGCTATTTCTGAACATGTTTACATTGCGGGGGTAACTCGTCCACGACTGGTTTTCTGACAGAACAACAAGTGTTACTGAGTATTTCCTTTGTGCCCTGGGTACACGGGGCTGGCAGGAAGATGTGCTCCCTGTCCTGGGGACTAACCTGGTTAAGCAATCTGCAAACAAAATGAGGGCAAGTCTGTGTAGAGTCATCTCATGTGACTGGGCCTAAGAGCACTGTGGACAGAACTCAGATCAGTCAGAGAAGGCTTCCCGGAGGAGGTGGCTCCTAGGCTAGTCAGAAAGAAGTGGAGAACGTGTTCTCAGTGAGTATGGTGTCCATTGAGCTGGATGACTGGTCTGTCACAATGGAGTTGGAGATGGGGGGCAAGAGGTTAGAAAGGCAGGGGCGAGTGCAGGCCAGTGGGGGCTTGATGTGGTCCCCACCTGGGAGCCGTTGAAAGTTTTGCAGCAGAGGAGTAGCCTTAAAGGTGGTGTCCACGACTGGTTTTCTGACAGAACAACAAGTGTTACTGAGTATTTCCTTTGTGCCCTGGGTACACGGGGCTGGCAGGAAGATGTGCTCCCTGTCCTGGGGACTAACCTGGTTAAGCAATCTGCAAACAAAATGAGGGCAAGTCTGTGTAGAGTCATCTCATGTGACTGGGCCTAAGAGCACTGTGGACAGAACTCAGATCAGTCAGAGAAGGCTTCCTGGAGGAGGTGGCTCCTAGGCTGGTCAAGAAAGAAGTGGAGAAGGAGTTCTCAGTGAGCATGGTGTGTGTCCATCGAGCTGGGTGACTGGTCTGTCACAATGGAGTTGGAGATGGGGGGGCAAGAGGTTAGAAGGGCAGGGGCGAGTGCAGGCCAGTGGGGACTTGATGTGGTCCCCGCCTGGGAGCCGTTGAAAGTTTTGCAGCAGAGGAGTAGCCTGGTAAAGGTGGTGCTTCTGAGTGTTTGGGGTGTCAGTGAGGGGGGGGGCAAAAGGGGGTGCTGGGAACAGATGAATGTGAGCTCACAGAACCTGGGTCCTCTCTAAAAAGTCATGGGTCACACAAAAATCACTCACTCTTTCTAAGCCTCAGTTTACCTCATCTCTAAAATGAAAATAAGATTTCCAGTCCTGGCTATTTCACAGATTAGTTGTGAGTCTTAACTTTAAGAATATACATGGCAGTGCTTTAAATATGTTTTTATTGATTTCAGAGAGGAAGGGAGTGGGAGAGAGAGAGAAACATCAATGATAAGAGAGAATCATCGATCGGCTGCCTCCTGAAAGCCTCCCACTGGGGATCTTGATTTCAGAGAGGAAGGGAGTGGGAGAGAGAGAAACGTCAATGATAAGAGAGAATCATTATTCGGCTGCCTCCTGCAAACCTCCCACTGGGGATTGAGCCTGGGCATGTGCCCTGACCGGGAATTGAACCATGACCTCCTGGTTCATAGGTCGACGCTCAACCTCTGAGCCACACGGGTTGGGCCATGACAGTGCTTTAAAGAAAAAGAAAAGGTAACGTGTTGAGAAGACAACCAGGCTGTTGGTGTCAGGATCCCTCCTCACTCTGGCTTTCTGTACCTGGGAGACAGCGAGACGTGAGAGAGACGTCTCCTTCCCTTGTGGGTAAATGACATCGTCCACACGAGAGAGAACCAAGGAGGGCGGAAGGTGAGCCCACAGACATGCTGCTCCTCATGTGCACTTAATCCTTACACCACCAGCCCCCCAGAAAGGAAGCTGTGGGACCCCCAGCTAGAGCCAGAGCCCTGGCCCCAGTCACACAGCTCACCAGGGCACTGACCAGCTGGCTCTCCTGTGTTAGTCTGCTCAGGCGGCCATGACCAAGTGCCTCAGACTGGGGGACTTAACAGCAGGTTCATTTTCTCACTGTTCTGGAGTTTAGGCATCCAAGATCAAGGTGTTGGCAGGTGAGGTGTCGCAGGTTTGGTTTCTCCTAAGGCCTCCCTCCTCGACTTGTCGATGGCCGTCTTCTCCCCGTGTCCTCACACGGTCTTTTTTCTGTGTGTATCTGTGTCCTAATCACCTCTTGTAAGGAGACCAGTCCTATTGGGTGAGGGCCCACCTGGTGACCTCATTTTTCCTTAGTCACCTCTTTAAAGGTGCTGTCTTGAAATGCAGTGGTACTGGGAGTCAGGACTTCAACGCATGAACTGGGGAGGGGCGTGCACAATCAACCCCTAACCCACTCTTTCAGAATTTCCAGTGAGGCACAATTTTGAGTATTCAGGCACTTTCCTGGAGGAAAAGGGGGTGAGGACTGTAAAACACTCGGGAGCCGTCATGGACTCGACATGGGGAGATGGGCACCTCTGAGAAACGCGGCAAGGAGAACGTAGCCGAGGGAATGATGTAGTTAGTGCACCCAGCAAACCCCGGTTAGAGTCACTTCAACATGAACTTCATAAACAAACAAACGAAAACCCTGAACTCCCCAAAAGTTCAATTAACTTGCTTTTTAAAAGATTTCATAGCAGGTTTCCTCTAAATACCTAACCTTACCAGTAGACTTACAAAGCGATCTGATTTAACACCATGTGATTAAAGTACTGCGTTCTCGGAGCCTAGCCATTACGAGCAGGAGACACAGCGTGTAATTAAAATTTTGCTGAACCTTCCTCCTCCAGAGTTCAGTTCACACGACAACAGTTGACAAACAGCCGAGGCACCGTGGGTCTCCAGCACCTTCTGCTCCGAGTAATTGTGCGCCAGGATCTGACCACTCTTGGGGGAGGGAAGCCCTGGCCGCCTGGCCCTGCCTGGGGCTGCGGCAGCTTTCCTGCTGTCTGTCCTAGGAGCCAGCGTTGGGTCAGGTCGTTGGCTCTTTGCCGGCAGCAACCCAACCTAGTCTTGCTTGACCTCCAGTATCCCCTGGGGGCAGTCATGTGGTCCCCTGTCAGTCTAGAGGTCAAGGAGGCATCCGCAGAAGAATAGTGAGCGTTGTCCAAACCTCATGTTAGCGATTTCAGCCTGCAAGCCGATGACTCCTACCAGAGCTGCAGACGGGGCCAAGTTGATTGACTAACATCTGGTCCTCCCTGTAAGTGGGGAAGAAGGGGGGACAGAGGGAGGCCCTGGTCCACCCCGACGAGGGGAGCGGGAGTATAACTGGGAAAAGCACATGTGACTGATGGTTTGCAGGGCAGAATGTCATGATTCTCAGCGTAAAGACAGCAGTTATTGGGAGGAAGAGCACCTGCCCTGCAGGGCAGAGGAAAGGGGGGTTTAATTAAGCCTGTTGTTGGTGAGCTGTACAGTCTGAGTCCTGTCTTCCCACTGGTAACGCTAAGAACCTACTGTGCGTTGGGAACTGTGCTGTGTCCTGCGGGCCACACGCAGTCTCCTTGGGGAAGAAGGCCTTCAAGTGCAGTTCTAAAGTCCCTGTTCCGAGGGCCGCACAGACTAGTGGAGGAGACAGACACTCTCATGCCGAGGGAAGGGAGAAGTCCAGGGCATCATGGGTGTCCCTGAGGGGCTGGTCCAGCTCGAGGAGTCAGGAAGGCTCCTCCTGGAAGTGTTGACGAAGTTGAGGGCTGAACCAAAGGATGTAGGGGACTCAGTCTGGCCAGGAGGAGGGACAGGAGTGTCTAAGGCAGAAGGAACATTGTATGCAGAAACCTGGTGGTGAGAATGCGCGTGGGTAGGGGCCTCAGGTACCTCTGAGGACACAGACTTGGAGGAGAGTGGAGGGAGGTGAGGAACGGAGCTGGAGAGTTGAGCAGGGGCCAGAGTGTGAAGGCCACACAGGTGGAGGTGAGTCAGCAGACCTTGTCCCAGGATTTTGAGGTGCAGTTTGTTGGGGCTGGTGGGACCAGAGTGCTGGGTGGACTCCTCCCCCCCGTACATGGTGCTCTGAGAGCTCATGCAGACCCCTCGTTGGCATCCAGGCAGGAGGTCTTGTTCTCTGACTCTGCTGTGAGGTTTGGCCGGCCTTGCCCTGCACACGAAGCTGCCTGGTGGTTTTCTGGGCTGTGGCTGCCTCTGTGCCCCTTCATACCAATGCAGATCTCTTCAGAGCTTGGCAGCCTCTGCTCTTTAAGGGATATCAGCCAAGTCCAAGGAACAACCCATGTGTATTAGTTGGTCACAGAGACCAGAAGTGATTTAGACAGATTATTTCTCTCATGCATAAAAGAGGCCTGGGTGTAGGTTGGCCAGAGCTGGTGTGCTGGTTCCATGGAGCCTAGTCCACTTCCATCTTTTCTGTTGCTCCACCATCTTCTGCTTGTGGCCACTCTACTCCAGGAGCCTCAAGGACACTGCATGGTCCAGTGTGGCTGCTGGAGTACCAGCCATCACGCCCTCATTCTGGAGGAGGAGCTGAGATCAGTTTCCTGTTCCTTGCATCAAAGAGATCATATTGAAGGGCTAATGCTATAGCTTCCTCCTTTCCCCTGACAGGGTATTCTGTAGCTCTCCTCTGTATCAGTGCATAGTGAGCCTCCTTGTTTTCTTCTAAGGATAGAATATTCTGCCGTATGGCTATATACTAGTTTATTCACCCATTCTCTGTTTCTGGACGTTTGGGTGCTGATAGTCTGAGCAGACTGAGGGGTCAAAAGCAAATCGTATTTGGATTAGGCAGGTTCTTCAGAGCAACAGAACCATTAGAGAGAGAGAGAGAGAGAGAGAGAGAGAGAGAGAAAAAAGGGAGAGGGGCTCCTCCTGGGGGGGGGGGGCTCTGTTCTATATGTGGTTAGCTTGGGCTTCTTTTCAACATGATGGTCTCAGTGTAGTTGGCGTTACTTCAAGGTGGCTGGCTTTCCTCAGGCTTAGACCTGGAACAGCATAAAGTCACCCCTGCTGCCCTTTGAACATCCAGTCACACACTGGGAAGTATGAACACTATTCCATCCCCGTGGAGAATGTGGTAGAATACCCAGGTACTCGATAAACATTAGCTGTCTTACTAGCAGATCACTGGGCTGGCTGAGACCCAGCTCTTGGGGTAACTTCCTGGGTGACCTAGGCCCCCACACACTCCCTCTCTGAATCTCTGCATCGAGGATACTAGAAATACCAGCCCGTCACCTGCCTGCCTCACAGAGCGGCTGCCAGGTCCAAATGAGAGAAGGCAGTAATAGCTGTGAAATGGGTTGGCAGTTGGGAGTGGCAGGGTTTTGGATTCTCCCTCCCTGGAGCCCCCACCCCCAGACACAGCTGCCAGGGTTCTTGGGGGCAGGATCTGGAGGTGCAGGAAGAAGGTCAGCTCTTCCTGAGGTGCCTTTGCAGGCCCCCAGTTGGGTTGGCAGGTAGGGCTGGAGTCTGCGAGGGGCTAGCTGGCTGCGCGTTCAGTGTCCACCAGGGACTCGCAGCCTCTCCATCTTCTCTCAATCCCTGTGGCAGTTCCGTAAGGCAAGTGACACTCTTGCCCCTTTGGCAGATGTTCCCATGGTGACGCAGCTGAGTGACGGAGCCAGAACTCCAGCTCGGGCCCGCCAGGCTCCAAACCCAGTGCCCTTTACCCACAAAGCTGGCAGGGGAGAGGCGTTTGGCAAAATACCAGAATTTTCCTTACTGTGAACACTGTCAGCTTTAATTAGATTAATTTTCACTTTTGCCTTTGAGGCAGGGGGGTTAAAAATGATGCCGTAGGATTGCAGCGAGGCCCTCTGAGCGGAACAGAGAGTTCCGGTGTAAGAACCTCCACCAAGCAGCAGTCAGCGGCACGTTTGATTTATCCATGTACCCCCTCCCCAGACACCCGCTCACCCCACCGAGGGCAGGATGGTGCGTGGAGGCCCAGCCTCTAGGTCAGGCTCCACTCTCTAGGGACATTCTCTGCCCCAGTCCAGGACGGTCACAGGAGCTCCTGCCCAGATTTTTATTGCATGTTTAGAAGGGCGATTTGAACATGTCTGCACTGGGTTGTGGCCACAGCCCCAAGCCCTGGTTGTCTGGAGTCAATAAAGGACAGCGGCCACTTACTGGTCAGTCCTCTTCTCTTTCCAAGGTAAACTGTGGAAGTCGGGGCTTGTGAATGAGAGTGCTTTGCCCAGGCCCAGTCTTGCTTTTTCACCCTGGGGAGCCAACAACAAATATTTGTGGAAGGCTCAGGGCATGCCAGGTGGGCCCGGGCAGGAGAAAGGTGCCCTGTGGAACAGTCGGCCCCCAAGGGAACTGGTGGATTGCCCATCAGTTCGGCTTGTGGCTGGCAGCACCTGCACGCTGGGCACCCAGGGCTGCGGGTTGCCCTGCTGGAGAGAGCGCTGGCGGGCCTGCCTCTGGCAGCGGTGGGCATGCTGTCACTTGTGCCCAGGCTGCTCAGGCGGCGCTGGCTTTTGGAAGGACAAACATGTGGCCTTTGGGGCTTTGCCGGCCAGCTGCCAGCCCGGGAGGGAAGCACTTACTGCGGTGTGTGTCCTCCCTTCTCCTCCAGCCTGGCCACTTTTACTGGGCAACCAGAAGGACACAGCATTGTGCAGTCATTGTGGGGGCTGGGCCTAGTGGTGCCTGGGGCCCTTTTATGAGATGGGCCTTTCTGTTC
>NW_005371384.1:670737-708914 GCF_000412655.1 Myotis brandtii | reverse complement strand
GCCTACAGCCTCATCCCGGGGCCTCACTCGCCTCTCCTCTCCCTTTTCAAGTCCCCTTCCTATACGATCTTTACTTCAGCCAACACAAACACTAGGATAAGCAGGCAAAGTCGCCTCTGAATGAACAATGTTCTCTTCTCCAGGTTCACCATCCCAGATGAGACATCACCATATCATTGCTGACCCTGACTCTCCAATAAAACCCAGTGATGTCTGGCCGGCATGGCTCAGTGGTTGAGCGTGGACCTATGAACCAGGAGGTCATGGTGTGATTCCTGGTCAGGGTACGTGCCCAAGTTGTGGCCTGGATCCCCAGTAGGGGGGTGTGCAGGAGGCAGCCGATCAATGATTCTCTTTCATCATTGATGTCTCTCCCTCTCCCTTCCTCTCTGACATCAATAAGAATATATTTAAAAACAAAAAAAGAGACCTGGTCTGTGGAGGCCCAAGTGCAGGATTTGTGTGCGACACAAACAAAAGCAAGAGAAGGACATGGGTGGGATTCGGTCTCACATGCACCTTTGAAAATCCTTGTATTTAGACTCTAATTTCCTGCTCTACTTTGTAAGCTTACGGTTTGGGGATTTCAAGGCTTGTCTTTGGTCTCCATCGAGGGGCTAATATTCTAAAAGGTTGAAATTGCTAATTATTCTTGGAACCTTGAGAACCGCTCTGGTGGAGTCTGTGACCTTAGAGCATGTTGTGTCACAGACCACGAGAGTGAGCCTGAGTACGGAGCCTCCAGGAGGCTGTCGGAGGGGAACTGCTGGAGGGGGAGGGTGGTACCTGCTCAGGAGACGCCTTCGCAGGGCTAATCAGAGCAGAAGGACATCTGTGAGGCAGAGGTCAGATGCAGGCACAGCATCGGCCCCCTCCTTGGCCGCTACTCCCTGCATTGACCCTGGGGGACGCAGGCCTGCCCAGGCCCCCGTGGCTTGGTGTGGTGCTGACCATGGCAGACTGGCCTGCGGGGCTCGGACCGACCCTCTTGAGGTTAGAGACGTGAGAGGAAACACCAGCAGCTGTGGCTAGAAAAATGCTGCCTCATCCTGAGGCAGGGAGTTCGGGCGAAGTGGAATCTGATATGTGGCCCTGCCTCAGGACCGGGGTGCTGACAGCGCTCGGGTTTTTGAGCAGGTGGTGTCAAAGCCTCATCCGGAATAAACAGTCTTGTAGGGGCCCAGCTTCGTCCTTCCGCATGCGGACAGCCAGCTGTCGCAGCGCGGCTCCTTGAAAAGACTGATCTTCCCCAGCAAATTGTCCTTTTCAAAAATCATGTCTCTTTGCCCGGCTGGTGTGGCTCGGTGGTTGAGCTTTGACTTATGAACCAGGAGGTCATGGTTTGATTCCCGGTCAGGGCACATGCCTGGGTTGCGGGCTCTATCCCCAGTGGGGGATATGCAGGAGGCAGCCGATCAATGATTCTCTCTCATTATTGATGTTTCTAGCTCTCTCTCCCTCTCCCTTCCTCTCTGAAATTAATTAAATTATATATTTAAAAAATCATGTCTCTTTCCTACTGAAAAATAACTTTTGACTTCCTCCTCCCTCCCTCCAGCATATCTCTCTCCCTCTCTCTCTCTCTCTCTCTCTCACACACACACACACACACCCCTGCCAGCCTGCCCTGAAGTAATGGGCATTTCTGCTGCTTTTCAGAGGCCTCCGTGCTGCAGCCCAGGCCCTTGTGCCTAACTCCCAGGATTCCTTCCCACGCGGACCTCTGCTTACTCAGGCCTTCCTATGTGTTCATTTGTCTCCCTAGATGGGAGTCTTCAGCTCCTTCAGGGGAGGAGCTGCATGTGGCTCAAGAAACCCCACACGAACTTGTTACTTTTCCCACCTGCATTTCTGGCTACTGAGCCAGTTGTAAGTTTTCCTGGGCATGATCATCTTTGAGCCCCTCATCCTTCTGAGCAGTGTTTACTGAGTGAATAACTAAATGCAGGCTTCTACAAGGTATCTGGCTGGCACATGATTTGCTCACTAAAGTGGCAGTCCATCCATTAGTCCACCCATCCACTGATCTACCCATCCGTCCGTCCGTCCATCCATCCATCCATCCATCCATCCATCCATCCATCCATCCGTTTATCTCTCCATCTGTCTACTGAGAAAGAAGAAGGCTGGTTACTTGGCCCCTGTCTGCTGGCTGGGTCAAAGTTGTGCTATAGGTTTATAGCACAAGGTTACATTTATCCAATCATTCAAGAGGTTGCCAGGCCCTAGCCGGTTTGCTCAGTGGATAGAGCGTCGGCCCATGGACTGAAGGGTCCTGGGTTCAATTCCGGTCAAGGGCATGTACCTCGGTTGCAGGCCACATCCCCGACCACAGTCAGGGCGCTTGCAGAGGCAACCAATTGCAGTGTCTCTCTCATATCGATGTTTCTGTCTCTGTGTCTCTCCCCCTCCGTTCCACTCTCTCTAAAAATCAATGGAAAAATATCCCCGGGTGAGGATTAACAAAACAAACAAAAACCACACAAACCGATTAAAGGGCTGATTTTTTAAAAATATATCTTTAAAAATAGAAGAGGTAGCCAGTTTACCAGAAAGCCAGAGTGTGAGGTTACCTGGCTGTTGTCTCTGGCAGGAGGCTTGCTCAGGGGCCCTGTGGGGTGTGTGGGTGGGGGCGTCTCCTCTAGAGGCCAAGACACAAGTCTACCTGATGAACAAGAGTTACAACAGAGGGGCAGGGTGGTCTCGGGCCCACCTCCCCCACTCCAGGGTATTTCTGTCAAAATTGTGGTTTCTGCTCGTGAGAATTTTGTGTCACAGGATGGAGATGGAGGCCCCTGAGAAATTCTCACTCTTAGGTGCCCTGTGCAGACCAGCAGCCTTGAGGAATGGCATCCTGGGGGCCTGCTGTTCCAGCTCACTTTGCATGCATTACCTTCTGTGAGTTCTGAAATTGGGCCCAAACTGGACAACTTTTGACTCTCTGACCCGCTGGTGCAAGGACGTCACTACTATCTGGAAAGTCGGGTTTTTGACCTTGACCTACATTTTGGGGACCCTCTCTGGGGATTTTATTCCCAGGAACTGGCTATAGTTTGCCTGGATCCTCCGGTCCTGTCTGTCCCAGTGCCAGGCTGCTTCTCCCATCATGGGGGTTTCTTCCTCAGGGTTTCTGCTCTCCTGCCCTGCAGGCTGGTCTCTCTATTCAGTGTTTCCTGACCTCCCCCACCCCCTGGGTATCAGAGGCCTGGCCTGACCCTCAGTGGACAACAGGTCCCCCAGGAGGCCCTCAGTGGTACATGGATTCATGGAGGAATTGGATAGCAAGTAACCCGCTTGCTGGAAGCAGAGCCTCTTTCATCTAAGACGCCCTCTTGAACTGCCCCAGAAAGGCGATTCTTCGGCAGTCCTGCCTCAGAGCTGACTTCTTTGCATTTACCAATGCGCTGTGTGCCTTGGCCAGGTCACTCCGCCTTCCCTCTTCAGCACCATGCCAGCACCAGCTCTCTAATGTGTATTTTCATAAATTTCCCATTTCACAGCAAGAGACGGCGAGGTGGCAGTAATCTGTTTTCACAGTACGGAGGCGGATCACTGAGTTAGGTGTTGTGGGTTTTTTTGTAAAGATCCTGAGATCTACCACATTGAGTATGAATTGTGTAACGTATCAGCCCTGTGTCCAAAATTACACTTCGATCTTTGTATTTGCACGAATAATTCTTGCCAACACCTTACGTCTGGGGGTTTTATTTTGGCCCCGCCCTCTCTATTCCCCATGTTCCAAGAGCTTTTCTTCCCATTTCTTTTCTTTCCTGCTGCCGGGCCTGGGCTGGACCTGCAGGCGCCCCTCTCCTCGCTGGTGCCTGCAGACTCTGGCATTTCTCTGGCCACTGGCACTTCCCCTGAGGGAAGCGGATCAGAGGGACAGAGAGGGACGGAGAGGGGCGGCCAGGGGAGGGAATGCTTTCTGTGTTGGCAAAAATGGAGCAGAGCAAGTGACTGGTTTGCTCCCTGGGGTCAGGCAGCCAGCAACAACTTGACCTCGTTTCTTTCTTATTGCTGCTCGTGGGGGCTTGAAAGCCAGAGTGCATATCCACCCTACCGTGTTCGCTGAGCCCTAGATGTGTGCCTGGTTCCAGGAAGGAGTCAGCACCTGTCTCTGGGAGGAAAGGTGGCAGACAGGAAGGGGTTAAGACTCCATGCAGGGGAAGGTCTGACAAATGGCAGAGGCCGAGCCTTGGCAATGCTGGTGACATTTAGGGAAAGGGCGGCCTGTGTGTGAGGTGGGCGCGGTGGGCCCTGCAGGATGGGGTGTTTTGGAGTTGGCCGGAGAGGGGCGTTTTTAGGAGGGAGAGGGTATCACTGTTCTCCCAGGTGACCTCCCGTGTGATCTGGCATCTGAGAGGCCATGAGGAGAGAGGTGCCAGAATGAAGCGTGCGTTCCAGGAAGCAGGAGGCAGTGCTGGGATCCGAGTGTGAGGTGGAGCCTGCACCCTCTGCCGAACAGGGAACCACATGACAAGACTTTACAAAGACAAACTGATGGCTTCATGAAGCTGTGTGGGGCTGGGTCCTGGGACCCAGGGGCGGAGGATGGGTGAGGATTGGGGGCCCATCAGGAGCTGGCCTTGGGGGTCCAGGATAGCTGGCAGTGAGCGAAGTAATGTGGATAGTGTAACGTATCTATAGGAACAAAAAGGAAGGGGGTGGGGCTTGAAAAACCTTTAGGGGACGACCCCTCGGGGTCTAATGCCTGGCTTGGGGTGTAAAGGAAGCCACTGGGGGGATGGTGTTGATTCTGTGCAGTCCACTGGGGGCCTCCAGCAGGAAGGCCTCCTGCCACACCTGCCTGCTCTCCTGCCTCAGGCTCCTCTCTGAGGCCCATTCAGTTACACTGACCTGCCTGCGTGTGCTGGGCACTGCCGTGTGCTGGGTGCTCTCTCACAGGGACACTGTTTACCGCATGGCGTCTGGCTAGCAGGTTAGTGAGCAGAAGCAGTGATAATGATGGTGGGGGTGGGAGTACGGGTGCCAGTGGTGGTAACAGTGTCATCGCTGGAGGACCAGTGCTGGTGGTGGTAGGAATGCCCAGTGGCTCAGGTGCCCAGCTGCTTCCAGAGGGGGGTGAGTCCTGACCCTGCTCTTGCGTTATTCGCCGCAGACCTTTGACCGTGCTGCCTCCCCCGCTCTCTCCCAGCTCCCCCATCTCTGAAACTCTCCAAGGTCAGGGGCTTGGCTCTGTGCCATTTGGTTTGCAGCCCATGCTTCCTGTAGCCATCAATGTCTTCTCCATCTTTATAGTAACAGTACTTTACTGAAGTATAATTTATATACATTATAAGGCATGAGTCTTACCTACACAGACTGAGGGATGTTGCCAAGATCAAAACCATGCTCATTCCCATCACCCCACAAGGTCACCAGTGGTTCCGAATGTGAGTTAGAAAGGACAGGAAGGACAGAGGCACCTGTTTGGGGGACGAAGACCACCTCCCTGTTTGTGCCATGTGCTTGTCCGATATTCTCCGCCAGTTTCCCTGGGAAGCGTGGGGCCTGTGCATGAGGCAGGGCTCATGGAGCAGCAGGAATGACTTGTTGCCAAATGTATCCAAAGCAAAACATCTTCCTATGCCAGGGCCCGACCAAGATGCAGGATGATAGCGGTGCATCTATCTGGAGTGTCAACAGCATTTGAAAGCGACATTAGTACAGGAAAATGGATCTTGTTGTTGAAATAAAGGTGTGCATAGGAAGCAGAACAGAAATCCAGGGTAACACGGTCTTGGGGAGAGATTGAGGAGTGCCAGTGGGTAGCCTTGTTGGAGCCCATATGTGGAGGTTGGGGTGGGGCCTGGGAACATAGCTTGGACACCCCCACCCTCACCCCAAGGATGGCTCCCCTGCAGACTTGGCGGGCAGCCAGCCCTCGAAGGCTCACTTTGAAGAGTCCACACTTCTCAGACATGAAGCTGTGGGATTTTCATCCTGTTCCTGGGAGGGGGGAGCATGCAAGAGATAGGATCTGCTTCAGCTCTGAGAGGATCCCCGAGACTTTGCTAAGGGGCATTGCCTGTCGTTCCCATTTCCAAGGGACAGAGCATTTGAGCAGATGACGCCGTCGCTGAGAGTTCCTGCTGCTCCATGATGCGTTCGCTGATGCACGCTCTTTTTTCATGCTTTTCCTGCGTCAACTTTTGACGCCGTCGCTGAGAGTTCCTGCTGCTCCATGATGCACGCTCTTTTTTCATGCTTTTCCTGCCTCAACTTCATGACTCTTTAGAGCTGAGTTGGGAAAAAAGAACACGACGTAACAACTTGCCAGTGTTTTTGCCTTTGGGTTAACCCTTGTTTGTGCTGTGGTATTTGTTACTTATGTTGACTCCAAGAGCTAAGGGCTGTGGGGTGTGGCCTCTGCTCTTAGTTTTTTGGTGGTGGTTGTTGTTAACCCTCACCTGGGGATATTTTTTCATTGATGAAGGGCTGTGGGGTGTGGCCTCTGCTCTTAGTTTTTTGGTGGTGGTGGTTGTTAACCCTCACCTGGGGATATTTTTCCATTGATGTTTAGAGGGAGTGGAAGGAAGGGGGGGGAGAGACAGAGAGAAGGAAACATCTGTGTGAGAGAGACGTAGATTAGTTGCCTCCCCCACGCGCCCCAACTGGGGCTGGGAATTTAACCCTCACCTGGGGATATTTTTTCATTGATGTTTAGAGGGAGTGGAAGGAAGGGGGAGAGACAGAGAGAAGGAAACATCTGTATGAGAGAGACATCTCGATTGGTTGCCTCCCCCACGCGCCCCAACTGGGGCTGGGAATCGAGCATGCAACCTAGGTATGTGCCCTTGACCAGAATCGAACCCGGGACCCTTCAGTCTGTGGGCCAGCACTATCCATTGAGCCATACTGGCTAGGGCTGCTCTTATTTTTCCTTTAGACACACTTGTAGGTGAATGTCAAAGACATCTTTAGTTATTTTCTTGATTGATTTTCTTGATTTCTAAAATATGTATGCATTCAAGGAACTTTTTTGGTACTTGAGCCAAAGCACCCTAGAGAAGATAGTTGTCATACCCTTTCCACTCTTCCAGATTTGATGTGTATAAAATTATATCTCATTTTCCTTTACGGTTCTTTGATTACTGGTGAACTTGAAGATTTGGGAGGAATTTATAAGCTGTTTACATGTCTTCCTTTACAAATGTACTTCTCATGCTCTTTGCCCATTTTTCTATTGATGTATTTATCATCTTCTTTCATTTTAGTTAGGCCAAACTTTATAGGTTAAGGCCTTAATTTTCCAGTTAAAAATAAAATATCCCTACCTGGACTTGGAGGCTTGGAACAAATTAAATTAGCTCCGGAGTGGCACTCACCCACCAGTGGTCCATCTCCAGCGTGGCCTTTGGGAGAGCTCGGAGAGACGCCCCTTCCCTCGAAGACACAGCTCTTTCCTAAGTGTCGCACCTGTTGAGTGGCACACAGGTGGGCTTTAGCCTTTCCGGGGCCCCTCATCCAGGTACACCCCCACCCCGTCCAGAGCATAACTGCACAACCTACACAGTCCACACAGCCTGCAACACGCTGCGTGCTGCTCTGAGTGACATAAAACTGAATCGAGCCAGTTTTAAAAACAATATAAAAAACTCCATCGGGTGGTACCAATTTTTACTATAATCGGACCCCCCACACTACGGGGCATCACAGTGTTTTGAGTAGAATCTGAGTTAGGTTAGCCTGGACTTGGCTTGTGCTGCAGGAAAAGGCCCAAGGGGAGGCCCGGGCTTCAGTCCTGCCTTTGCCACTAATTCATGATGTGACTTTGGGCAAGCCCGCTCACTTTTCAGGGACTTTTCTCACCAGTAGAGTAAGAGGCTGCAACTAGATGATAAACTTGTATGTCGCTCTCACCTCCAAAGATCTCTGAGTCCAGTTCTAGCCCTATTTTTCTTGTTATTCACAGGAAATATGACATATTTAAGACAACGTAGCTTTAACTTTTCTTTAGCTTCTGGGTTATATAAAAACAAAGCATTTCAGAGTTTCATACGTATTTTTTTTGTATTTCACCAAATATCTACCTAAGTTATTCTCTCTAATTGTGCCCCCAAAAAGTAATACTTCAGTGTAAACAATCTCCTCTTCAATGTTTTCCTGAGGGGGTGTCCCCGGTATCTGAGAAGTGGTCGGTGAGAAGGCATGGCTGCATTTGACAGTGGGAAACGAAGATTAAATATTGGGTCATTCCATATCTTCCCTCTGTCCATCCTTACTCACCATTTGTGTGTCTCCTTGGTGAGCTCAGAAGTGAGCAAGGCTTCAAAGACCTCACTGCTTTTGGGGGAGCAATGACATGATCCTAAACTTACCAAGACCTTCTTGTGTGCCGACTCCTCAGACGCTCTGCTTTTGTGCCCTTGGTGGCCTCTCCCACAAACGCTCCCCCCAGCCCTCACCCCAACCTTTGGCTCCCACAACCACTTGCCTCTCTCTGCCATGCTTTCCTTGTTCCCCACATCTTCCCACAGGTCCTGTTCTCTGTGGCCTGTGAAAGGTGGGGGTTCCCCAGGGTCCCAGCCCTAGCCCTTCTCTGCTTGCCCTCCTCCTGGGCTCTGTCACCTCTCCCAGTGGCCCTGGCCACCGTTTGAGTGTCGCCAACTGTCCCATCTGTTCTCCACGCCAGTCCTAGTCCAGCTCCCACCTGCCAGCCTCACCTTGACCTCAGGCACTCCTGGCCCAGCTCATGATCCCTTTTCACACTGCCTGCTGCGGTTCACCTTTCCATCACCTGACTAGTCCTGCAAGCCCAAACCTGGGCCTCGCACCATGCCTCTCTCCTATCCACCCGCCACCTGTGCCAGTCCAGCACCCTCTGCCCCTCCCACGGCACGCTCGCTGACGTGTCCTCCAGCTGCCTGCCCAGCTCTCGCACATCTCCTTGTCTTGGTCCCTCTGCCTCCACCTGGGTGTAAGCCCACATAATCTCGGGTCTGGCCTCTTACAGTTCTCTCTCTGCTGCGCCTTCTGCCTCCAGCCTCTCCCCCTCCAGGCTTTCTTGTTATTTTGGGTGCAAATCTAAAACACGGAAAACCTCCCTCCTGTGAGAGAATCTCCCCAGGATTCTTTGCTCTTTTTCCTGCACCCTGTCCCGAGTGGGGTAGGATGCAAGCTTGCCCAGAGAGGCTTGACCTACTTTTTATCAGGGTGGCCTTTCCCCGACTGTGTCTACACCAGTCCTCAGCACCGCATGGGCAGCGGGGGACCTCCCTGTGCCTGTCCCCATCCTCCCTGAGTGTACCCCCTCCCACCGCACCTCCCACAGCCTCCAGATGCTTAGACGGTAAGAGAGCCTGCGGTTGGACGTCAGGTCTGGAAGGAGCTCTCTGCCCCAACTTCTAAAATGTTACAGAAAAGAAAACCAAGGCCCAGGGAAGGGGCACACAGCTGGGGGCCTGCGGTGGGTCCTCTCACACGTGTGTATGAGTTTTCTGTGGCTGCTGTAACAAGTGACAGTCTCGGTGGCTTGGAACAACAGAAATGGATTCTGTCACGATTCTGGGGGCTGGAGGCTGAAGTCAGGGTGTCAGCAGGGCCAGGATCCTTCTGAGGTTCCTAGGGCAGGACCCTTCCCTGGCTCTTCCCATCTTCTGAGTGGCTAGTAGACACATCACTCCAGTCTCAGCCTTTGTTCTCATATGGGCTTCTCCCTGTGTGTGTCTCTGTGTCTGAATTTCCTTTTTTTTTTTTTTTACAAGGACACCAGTAATTCGCAGGTGTCACGCAATTCTGTGGTGCTGGAGAGGGGGTGTGAGAAGTGGTGTACACCGGGCCACCCTCGGGTAGGATTCTGCCTGGTATTTAGGTTGTAAACTCAATGCTCTGCTTGCCGGACCTGTATTTTTATTTATTTTAAATTTTTTTTTATTGATTTCAGAGAGGAAGGGAGAGGGAGAGAGAGAAACATCAATGATGAGAATCATTGATCGGCTATCTCCTGCACACCCCACACTGGGGATCGAATCCGCAACCCAGGCATGTGCCCTGACTGGGAATTGGGCCATGACTTCCTGGTTCATAGGTCGACATTCAACCACTGAGCCACACCGGTCAGGCGGACTTGTATTTTTATAAGCAGTTTGCTAGTGTCAGGGTATGTGTGTGTGTGTGTGTGTGTGTGGGAAAGAGAGAGAGAGATAGGAGAGAGAGAGAGAGAGAGAGAGAGAGAGAGAGAGAGAGAGATAGATAGATAGATATATATGGAGGGCTAATGTCAGATGGGCCTTCTTTTAAGATGTGGCCATATTTCAGCCTAAAGGGAGGGAGGAACGTTGGGAGAGGCATTTTAACTTTTTGTCCTTGTTCTACCTGGAAAATAAGGTACAGCTCTGGGACTTGATGCTTGACATTCTTCTCCATTATTTAAACGGGCATCTGGCTCCTGTGTTTCCTGAAGCCCGTGCCTGTGCTGTGCTGTGTTGGTTGCGTGGCCCTCCCGGCCTGTAGGGCCTTTGCCCGGGTGCAGAGTTTCGCCGTCAGCGTTGCGGGTGGGCTGGAGGGCGGGCAGCGAGGCTGCAGAGGTCTGGGCCCTGGGCCTGCAGGTGGGAGAAGCCTGGGGCTGGGGCTCCATATTTAGTCTGGAATCCGGTCCCAGCTGCTGCGTGGAGGCCACAGTGGATGCCAGAAAGGGCGGAGCGCTGGCCAGAGCCAGGGCAGCGTGGCCTGCTGTGCAGCGCAGCTGCAGACAGAGTGGCCGCCCACCTGTGCCAGGCCTGTCCAGAGCCGGCTGCCTCTTTTCTGCCTCTACATGGACCAGGGGGTTCCCGGGAAAGCAACAGTGAGGGAAGTGAACAAATATCTCAGAATTAAACGGATTAGAACTGGAAAGCGCCTCCAAGGTAGAATGATCCAGGGCCCCTTTTCTCCACACATGAGACTGGGCTGGCCCAGAGCAGACTTGCCCAAAGACAGAGTTAGTTAAGGGCAGAACCAATAGATTTGGGTTTCTGGACTACAAGTCCTTTGCCCTTCCCGTGCCCAGGAGGCCAGGCTGTCATCAGCCTAGGAGTCCCTCTAAGCACCAGCTTTACCAGAGACTGGGCAGAGAATGGCCAGCGCCCCTGGCAGCACCCAGTTGGGGAGAGACAGGTGTCCGTTTCAGATGTCTTCTTGCCTTCCTCTCGGGACCACTCTCCAGTTCCCATGGGCCTCTGCCACGCCTTCCCAGCCCCCACCCCCATTGAAACCCGCTTTGTCAGTCATGTACACTCTAGTATGAATGTCAGGCCTCTCCCAGCGGGGCTTGGACCAGCATCAAGAGTGAGACTTGTAAGGTGCGTGTAGGTGGAGACAGGCCGGCCTCAGCCATGGAGGTGGCTGTGGGCCCAGCTCTATCTCCTCACGTGCTCAGAGCGTCTCCGCTCCTCTCTGGTTCCTGCCCGGTCTCCCTTGTCCACGGACTGACGCCTCATCCCATGTCCTACAGGCCAGACCTGCTCCAGAGCCAGTCTGATGGCCTCACTAATAACCCTCGCAGGTCCTCCCACGAAGCTACCTCCTGGGTCCCAGCGGGCTGTAGGTGGTGCACCCTCGGTTGTGGTGTCAGCACGGAACAGCCTGGCTAATCTCAGAGCAGGACACTTGGGAGGCGACAGTTCCAGCGACCAGAAGAGCGCAGCACCAGAACAGCAGAGCCCATGACCCCAGGTCCCACGTCCTTCCCTGCCGTGTGGCCATTGTGTCTGGACCTCGCTGACCTCAGTTTCCTCATCTCTAAGATGGAGTTTATCTCATAAACTTGGGAGGATTGGAGAGAGTATATGTAAAGGCCTCGCTCGCCAATGCCACTCATATAATTATGATGATGCTTGGTGCCTCCATTCGCCCTCACAGCAGCCCTGGGAGATGGGCGGGGCCGGTCCCGTCAACCCGCTTCACAGATTCAGAATTCACGGAGAGGCAGGAGAGGTACCCACCGGTCCTTTGGGCTCCTGGCGCTGTGTTCTTTGCACTGAA
Source organism: Myotis brandtii (assembly GCF_000412655.1). Taxonomy (NCBI): domain Eukaryota; kingdom Metazoa; phylum Chordata; class Mammalia; order Chiroptera; family Vespertilionidae; genus Myotis; species Myotis brandtii. Next base: position 696,950 of record NW_005371384.1, on the reverse strand, counting down.
ACTCCCGGCACCCGGCACCGTCCGTGGAGTGGCTCTCTGCCCTGCCTCCGTTCACCTCGATACCAGTGAGTAAATCATCAAGCTGTCACCTGCGAGGCCCCTTCCTTCCCAGGGATGGGTTAGCTCCCCCGGCGTCCCCCCAAATGGGGCGAGCAGCGCAGCAAGCGGACTGATAACTGGCACGGGCCTGCCTCGGAGCGCGGTCGCTGCCGTCCCCATGACACGCCACTTCTGTCACTGTTCACAGTTGGAGGCTGTGTGCCGGCAGAGGGCTCCGGGAGGAGCGGCCGGGAGGGCCTGGCACTGCTGAGGACAGCAATTAGCAGGGAGTGGCTGGTACTAATCGCTCTGATCAGCCGAGCAGAAGCCAAGCCTGCCGTTCACAGGCCACGCTTGGCTCCGCGGCCCTGGGGAAGAGGAACAAAGGGAGTCGCTGCAAAACTCCAGAGGCTTCTTCTCATTCTGGAGGGGCTGGCTGCCTCGGGAGGGAGCCGGGGAGCCCAGAGACAGGGGGGCGCAGCCAGGCTGGCTGACTCCCCTGCGCCCAGAGCCCGCTGCTTGCCCCCAGTCAAGCCAGCACATTTTTAAATGAGCCCTAGAAAGTTTTCTCTTGTCCCTCCAACCCTGGGAACCCTCAGTGGCCAGGAAGACCGGGGCACTGTGCATCCGGCCAGGGTGCGGCACCTCTCAGGGTTCGGGGGCGTGGGGGGGCCTGAGGGGCTCCCTCCAGTCAGTGTGCCCTTGGCAGGAACAGGAAGAAAACCCCTCTGGTGGGTGCTCCCCTGAGAGCGGCTTTTAGGGCCTGAGGATTCTTCCCAGAAAACTTGGCCTCAAAGAACGAGTTGTAACGCCCGTGAAGGGACTCGGCTGAATCAAAGCAAAACCTCTTAATGATCGTTATTGTTGTCAGCATTATCAGTGTTAATCACATGTGTTCAGGTTCTTTTGCATTTTAGGCCTGATATTTACATTCTTAACAGCCCTGGGAGAGTGAAACAAGTGAAGAGGGAAGAAAGGGTACTGTTCTCGTCTATAGGTGTAGACCAGGGGCCCAAACACGCAGGTGACTGACACCCATGACACACAGCCTCGTGTGGGGCTGGGGCCAGGCCAGGTGGTGCTGGGGACTCGTTCAGACTCTTTGGTCTCAGTGTCTGGCGTTCGGTCATATACCACAGGGTAGACTCTCCTGAAAAAGTGTGCAGGGGACGCTGCTGTCAACCAGATAACAGACCAAAGAGGCGAATGCATTTGCCTCTCCTCTTCCTCTGGGTGGCCCGGAGATGCTGCTCATTGACCGGCTCCATGGGTGTGCACCCCTCCTGGGTGCACAGGGCCCCGTGCTCAGAAGGGTTAATGCTTGGTGAATGCTCAGCGGTCGGTGTTTTTAAATTCTCATTTTAAACAAGAGGCGCTGAATTTTCAGCTTGTGCTGGGCCCTGTGAGTGATGTAGCGGATTCTATGTGCTCAAGGTCTCCCAGCTGCCGGGGGCGTGAGGCCCGCATTCCTCACCGCCATGCCTGCAGTCTTCGGGGCCTGTCAGCTGACCTAGCTGCCGGGGAGGGGCCCACAGAGGCTGCAGGCCCCAGTTTGTGGGCTGGCATTTATGGCAGCTGCACGGGGAAGCCAGGCAGCTGAGCAAGGCCAGATGGGATTTCTGGAATGAGCGCACACATTCTCTGGCTGCCACTCCCCACCCCGCCCTCCCTCCGTCCCTACTCCCCTTCCCTCTTCACCTGGAAACACCATGTGACCTTCATGGCGAAAGGCAAGGGGACAGAAATCCTCCACTGCAGCAGGCAGGCATCCCCCAACCCTGCCCTGAAGTTGACTCCATCCGTGCTCCCCCTAGAGTTATTTTTGATGGATGAAGACGAGAACTATCCAAGGAATGAGGGCTTCCTCAGGCCACAGCAGGTCCTTGGGGAGGCAGAACCACCCCACACCCACCCCCAAACCCTGCCAGAGCACAGTCCTTGCCTGGGCATCAAGTTTAGCAAGAAAACAGCCGAGGAGTGAGATCGGAATTATGGACTCCAGTGGCAAGCGCCGTGGGACCCCAGAGAAGGGAAATTGGTGGTTAGCTCCAACTTTGCCAAACTAATGGTCTCCAAAAGTGGGGTGCACAAGCCCCCCACCCAAAGAAAATGTTAGAACTCGTATGTATATTTATTTTTTTATCTTTTAAATTCTATTCCAGGTCTTTTCTATAATGCACAAAATGTATTACCAGAGTGAGCGTGTGTGTGTGTGTGTATGTTGCTTCATTGTGTGTGTGTGTGTGTGTGTGTGTGTGTGTGTGTGTGTAGGTGTATTAGTTTTCTAGGGGCTGCTGTAACAAAAGTAGCACAAACTGGGTGGCCTAAGCAATAGAAATTTATTCTTGCTCACAGTTCTGGAGACTACAAGTCCAAGATCAAGGTGTCCTTCTGGGCCTGTGAGGGGGAAACTGCTCCATGCTGTCCCCTCGCTTTGGTGGTTTGCTGGCCATCTTCGGCATTTCTTGGCTTGTAGATGCATCAGCTCGATCTCCGCCTTCATCTTCACACGGTGTTCTCCCTGTGTCTGTGTGCAAATTCCCCTTTTTATGATGAAACCAGTCATACTGGGTCAGGGGCCCATCCTACTCCAGTATGACCTCATCTTAACTAATCATATCGGCAGTGACCCTCTTTCCCGATAAGGGCACATTCTGAGGCATTGGGGTGAGGACCTCAGTGTATGGACTTTGGGGGACATAATCCAACCCAGAACAGATGGTATGCGCAGTGAAACAGCTGGAAAACCACTGGCTTAGCTAAGCCGTTGGCACCCCGTGGCCAGCTAACCTTGACTGTGCTAGCCCAGCCACCTCCACATCTCATCAGCGGACCCTGGTCAATGATGTAGTCCCGATGAATGGCGAGAGCTGCTGCCAGGGTTTGCCAGGCTCTGAGGCCTCCAGTCTGCTAAGAAGAGGAGAGTCCTGCTTCAGGGGTGCAGGGCCCTGCGTGCAGGTATAAAAGGGTACTCTGGGTCCTGCCTCTGTCCCTGTCTGGACACATCGAGTCATAGTGAGTAAGAACTGGAGCACTAAGTAGTCACGAGGGGCAGGACTGCTGAGTCCAGCCACTCTGGTGATGGAGGCCAGGAGCCTCTTGTGGCAGGAGCCTGAGGAGGTCACTGGATTTTAAATTCTGGGATTTTAAAGTTGGCAGGCACCTTTGAGACCATCCAGTCCAACCCTCTTACTTTACTGACGGGGGAATGAAGTCAAAGGAGGGGAGAATCTTGCTCAGGTTTCAGTGAGGATCGGGATCAGTGGCTGCGTCAGCTATTCTATTGCTGCGTAACAAATTACCCCCAAACAACACACCTAATTTCTTACACTTTTTGCTGGTCAGGCATCTGGGCTCGGCCCCTCCGGGTCCTCTGCTTCCAGGGTCTCGCCCGAGGCTGCGGTCAAGGTGTGGGCTGAGGCTGTAATTGGCTGTGGGAGGACCTGGTTTCGAGCTCACTCCTGTGGCTGTTGATGGGATTCAGCTCCATTGGTCACTGGGCTGGGGCCTCAGCCCCTCACTGGCTGTAGGTCAGAGGTCACCCACAGCTCCTTACTGCCTGGCCTCTCCAACATGACAGTTTGCTTCATCCAAGCACTGAAGCCGAGAAGGCCAAAGAGGGTCTGCAAGACGGAAGTCAGTCTTTTGTAACCTAATCACAGAAGTGAGTCCTATCAGTTTTGCCGTATCCTGATTGTTAGAAGCAAGTCACCAGGTCCAGCCTGTACTCAAGGGAGGTGATGTGTGTGTGTGTGTGTGTGTGTGAGAGAGAGAGAGAGAGAGAGAGTGTGTGTGTGTGTGTGTGTGTGTGTGTGTGTGTGTGTGTAGGTGTATTAGTTTTCTAGGGGCTGCTGTAACAAAAGTAGCACAAACTGGGTGGCCTAAGCAATAGAAATTTATTCTTGCTCACAGTTCTGGAGACTACAAGTCCAAGATCAAGGTGTCCTTCTGGGCCTGTGAGGGGGAAACTGCTCCATGCTGTCCCCTCGCTTTGGTGGTTTGCTGGCCATCTTCGGCATTTCTTGGCTTGTAGATGCATCAGCTCGATCTCCGCCTTCATCTTCACACGGCGTTCTCCCTGTGTCTGTGTGCAAATTCCCCTTTTTATGATGAAACCAGTCATATTGGATCAGGGGCCCATCCTACTCCAGTATGACCTCATCTTAACTAATCATATCGGCAATGACCCTATTTCCCAATAAGGGCACATTCTGAGGCATTGGGGTGAGGACGTCAGTGTATGGACTTTGTGGAACATAATCCAACCCAGAACAGATGGTATACGCAGTGAAACAGCTGGAAAACCACTGGCTTAGCTAAGCCGTTGGCGCCCCGTGGTCAGCTAACCTTGACTGTGTGCTAGCCCAGCCACCTCCACATCTCATCAGCGGACCCTGGTCAATGATGTAGTCCCGATGAATGGCGAGAGCTGCTGCCAGGGTTTGCCAGGCTCTGAGGCCTCCAGTCTGCTAAGAAGAGGAGAGTCCTGCTTCAGGGGTGCAGGGCCCTGCGTGCAGGTATAAAAGGGTACTCTGGGTCCTGCCTCTGTCCCTGTCTGGACACATCGAGTCATAGTGAGTAAGAACTGGAGCACTAAGTAGTCACGAGGGACAGGACTGCTGAGTCCAGCCACTCCAGTGATGGAGGCCAGGAGCCTCTTGTGGCAGGAGCCTGAGGAGGTCACTGGATTCTGGGATTTTAAAGTTGGCAGGCACCTTTGAGACCATCCAGTCCAACCCTCTTACTTTACTGACGGGGGAATGAAGTCAAAGGAGGGGAGAATCTTGCCCAGGGTTTCAGTGAGGATCGGGATCAGTGGCTGCGTCAGCCATTCTATTGCTGCGTAACAAGTTACCCCCAAACAACACACCTAATTTCTTCCACTTTTTGCTGGTCAGGCATCTGGGCTCGGCCTCTCTGGGTCCTCTGCTTCCAGGGTTGCTCCCGAGGCTGCGGTCAAGGTGTGGGCTGAGGCTGTAATTGGCTGTGGGAGGACCTGGTTTCGAGCTCACTCCTGTGGCTGTTGATGGGATTCAGCTCCATTGGTCACTGGGCTGGGGCCTCAGCCCCTCACTGGCTGTAGGTCAGAGGTCACCCACAGCTCCTTACTGCCTGGCCTCTCCAACATGACAGTTTGCTTCATCCAAGCACTGAAGCCGAGAAGGCCAAAGAGGGTCTGCAAGACGGAAGTCAGTCTTTTGTAACCTAATCACAGAAGTGAGTCCTATCAGTTTTGCCGTATCCTGATTGTTAGAAGCAAGTCACCAGGTCCAGCCTGTACTCAAGGGAGGTGATTAAACAAAGGCAAGGAAAGAAGAAGGCAGGAGTCATTGAGGGCCATCCTAGAGAACTGTGTACCACAGCAGCATGTAATAGGAAACCCAGATAATAACACAATTTATTTTTCTCTCATGTGAAAGAAATCCGGAGGCAGGCAGCCCAGGGCTGGTGTGGGGGCTCTGTTGTTATCAGAGGCACAGGCTCTTTACTAGTATTTTCTGCTTTGCCCCATGTAATGAGTGTCTACTGTCCTCAGAGTTGCCTCACAGTCCAAGAGAGCTGCTGGAGCTCCAGGCATCACATTCACATTCCAGGCAGGAAGGAGAAAGTGGGCAGGACAAAAGGCATGCGCCTGTCCAGGCAGTCTATTTAAAGAGTTTCCTGTTCACTATCTTCCTTTTGTATCTTATTGGCCACTACTATCTGTGAGGGAGGCTGGGAAATACAGTTTCTGTCTCTCCCAATGTTATGAGGTTTTGCTAGTAAGGAAGAGGAGAGATGAGGTATTACAGATTCTACCATAAGTGTCTGCCACTCTCATGGCTCCACAAGCTGCAGGTGGGAAAGCCAGGTTTGGGGTCCCACTGCATCATGTGGGTCTTCTCCCAGTTCCTGATCTCCTGAGGGAGCTCTATGGGTAAAATAAGGGTCAAGCATTGAAGGATGAAACATTGAGTGAAGAAGTATAATGTCGACCGACTGATTTCATTTGCTCCGTCCCTCATTCATTGATTATACCTTTGCTGGTTATCTATTCTCCAAGGGGCAGCAGGAAACGAGGAAGAAAAAGACTTGAGGGGCCCACAGCATCCAAGGGGAAACAGACGTGTGAGTGGATAAATGACATTCAACAGATAACTCCCCAGAACACCAGTGAGGAAGAGGGGCATGCAGGTTGGGTCTTGAAGGGTAGATAGGAGTTGTCTGGACAGGAACAGGTCAAGGAAACAACCCGTGTGCTGGCATGCAGATCCCGCCCCCGGCTCTCAAGGAGGGCCTTGCTGGGAAGTCCTCTCTTCTCCAACCTGAGAACTTGGGCTGTTTCAGGTGAGGAGACCCAGGGCCTATGCGAGAGTCAGGCCTGTACCTCACGCAGGGCCCACGATGGGACCTCTTGCACCATCTGTTCCATTGCTGCTTCACCTTTTCCAGCCCATCCTGTCTCCCGGATTCCTTAGACCTCCAGGGGGCACGCGTCAAGCTTCAGGTTGGCCTGGGTAAGCGGGAAGCCCCTGCTGAGGGTGCTGGGGAAGCTGGGCAAGTTCTGGGATGTTACCAGGGTTCCAGATTCTCCTACTGGGGGTGACCTGAGGACTATCACAGACATCCCCTGGACTTAGTTTTCATTGACTTATAAGTCACACACAGCACAGCCTGGAAACCTGTTCATTCATATTTAAGATTTCAGAAGGAAGTTAGAAGTGTGGTGTCATTAGCAAGGAGGGAAGATGTGGTGGGCACCTCTCAGCACTGGGGCGAAGGTGGCACCCTCCACCCCCCTGAGGATGCTCAGTCATGCCCGAAGCCTGCCCCCTCCAGCACCGCACACAGCATGACACAACAGCCCCCAGGGCAACAGGGCTTGCAGGGGGAGCTGGGACGAAGCTCAGGGCACGTGCCATCTCTGTGCATTAAAAGTTTAGGATTGGAACTTGGGAGCATATTTCCCTGGTGTTTTGCCAGCAGGAGAATCCCTGCTGGGAGGTGTGTGAAACGGTGGGCTGGCATTGCAGTGTAGACAGGCGGGCTCCTCACTTACCATTGCAGCAAAGGGGGAGAACATTCTACAGCAACACCCAGAGCAAGAAGGAGGGTGAGCCGTAGCCGGTTTGGCTCAGTGGATAGACTCCACCCCCCTGAGGATGCTCAGTCATGCCCGAAGCCTGCCCCCTCCAGCACCGCACACAGCATGACACAACAGCCCCCAGGGCAACAGGGCTTGCAGGGGGAGCTGGGACAAAGCTCAGGGCACATGCCATCTCTATGCATTAAAAGTTTAGGATTGGAAATTGGGAGCATATTTCCCTGGTGTTTTGCCAGCAGGAGAATCCCTGCTGGGAGGTGTGTGAAACGGTGGGCTGGCATTGCAGTGTAGACAGGCGGGCTCCTCACTTACCATTGCAGCAAAGGGGGAGAACATTCTACAGCAACACCCAGAGCAAGAAGGAGGGTGAGCCGTAGCCGGTTTGGCTCAGTGGATAGAGTGTCGGCCTGTGGACTGGAGGGTCCCAGGTTTGATTGTGGTCAAGGGCACAGCCTCGGTTGCAGGCTCAGTCTCCAGTAGGGACCATGCAAGAGGCAGCCAATCAATGATGTTTCTCTCTCATTGAGGTTTCTATCTCTCTCTTTCCCCTTGCTGCCCGCGGTGTGGCGGGGGCTCACAGCATGGCTGTGCCCTCGCTGTGACCAGTTGCCGAGTCTGGGAGGACAGAGGCTCCTGGGGCTGGCGTTCTAACCAGGCGACCAGCAAGCAGGAGAGACCCCATAGCCAACCTATAGTTTGCTCTTCGTTTGTTTTTTTCTTGCTTATGTAACAGTGCTACAAGCTCATTTTGGAAGGGGAAAAAAGGAGAAAAATCTAGAAAAAGCAGTTCTAATTCCACCTGTGAGAGATGTTTTAGAATATGTGTGTGTCTAGTCATGCGGTAGACTCCGAAGGCTATGTGTGTCCCCTTCGGTGGCTCTGTGCTGACCCAGGGCAGAGGCCACATCTCGGTTACCCAGGCCCAGGGTCCATCACGGTGCCTGGCATGCGCTGAGGAAGTGACCTGTGTCCGTTGTGCTCTGAGTCAAGGGCAGAGCCAGATTGAAGGGCACAGGGGGCACTGAAGGGACATTCTCTTTGCTCTGAAAGTTCAACGTCCCCAGCTCTGTTCTTGGCCTGTCACTACACAGCGGACTGGAATGTTGGATATTTTTCCTCCCTTGGATGGTGCTGGGTGAGATGAACAAATTCGTCGTTACCTTTTACAGCATAGCTAGCTCTTCTCCCCCCCCCCACCACCCCGCCCCCTCAATATTCCTGACCAGCCCTGGGCGGCCTCCTGTTCCATCAGTCCCAGTGCAACTGTCTCCTGTTGGTTACATCTTTCCCTGGTGTCCTGCTGAGACCGGGCTCTGCTGACATCTGAGACGTGCCCTCCTCGCCCTCGGCTGCGTAGGGAGGGTGTTCCCACGAGCTGTTGTTCGCACACAGGTGGGACAGGCCTGTTTCTGGTTCGGCTCTCAGGCCTTGGCCGTGCGTTCCGGGAAGTGTATCTCAGCTCAGCTGAACTGGACCTGCCCTCACCCCGAAGGCTTTAGGCCCATTCCTTATCCAGCTTTAGGAAAACGTTTAACGTTTTTGTTGGAGCAAAGAGGACCTGACCCTGTTCATCTGTGTTCATGTCAAGGGGCCAGCTCCGTAATCCCAGGCTCACAAAAGAAAAAGGTGTTTTCCGCACGTTGATCCAGTGCCGGGTAAGACTGGCGTGCTGCCAGGATGCGAGCACCGTGGTGAGATATTGAGAATCCATTTAGCAGCCCCCTAACTCCGGACACTGTGTGCATGCAGAATGCATAACACTCTGGCATCAGGCTCACCAGGGCCTGTCCAGACTCTTGTAGGCCATGTGCTGGGGATGGTGAATCTCCAGGGCCCGCCCCTAGGGAGAGTGCATGACTGAGAAAAGACCTGGCCAGCCTCCTTTATTGTTGAGTGGCAGCCGGGGGACCGGCCTCAGGGAGTGGAAATGCAATCCCCCAGCAGCTGTAAACTAACGTCCCTTGGATGGTATTAGAGCGACATTTCCCATCATCCTTTTCCACGGGGCTGGTAGAACTAAGATTGCCGGCATGTTCCGGATAGGTTAATCTCACTGTCCTCTGTGCTCTAAAACTCCGTTTTGTTTTAAGCAAGGAAATGTAAGACAAGCTTAGAGATGGAGGGAGCCCGAGGGAGTAGAAGAAAACGCGTTGGCACAAATCTCAGCTCACAGGGTTGTCGTCCTGGCTCTGTGGTTTGGGATGTGTCACGTCTCAGCTCCGTACTCCTGTTCCCTCACCTGTAATATAAGGCATTGGCTTGCCCCTTTCACAGTTGTTTTTTTTCCACATGTTAATGGCTCTGAAGTCAGGGTGCGTCTTTACTGTCGCTGGCTGCCAGCCACACAGCAGGCGTGACAGAGTCGCCATTGCCTGAGCAGGCGGCAGCGTGGTCAGTTGAATTAGATGCATTGTTGGGTAGCCACGTGATCAGTGTAATTGTCATTCAATGTCTTAAAAAAGATCTCACTATGATGTATTATTTGCACCAAAAGTTACCACGTACGCAGAAGGGCATGGAAACAGTGGCGGAGCATTGCTTTGATGTTAGAAAAGCAGATATTCGCTATTGGGAGAAAAACTGCCACCTCATGCCTGTAAAACCACACGAATTGCCAGTCTCACTGCTAAGCACTGCCACCTCCACAGGCAGGGAAGTCCCAGTCCCTCAGAAGAGATGAAAGGATCTCAGAGCCCCGTGAGGCTTGTGTGACCGATGTCTGCATGCAGGACCCTTGTAAAGGCATTATGTCATACTTTCAGCGGCAGCATTTTTCTTTGTTGCTCATAATACAGTGGTGGGTCTTGCAATTGATGACTTTGCTTTCTAAGGTGTCTCCTGGTTTTCATATATAATAATTATATTTGTGTTTTTCTGTCAGGGCAAGCTAATAAAAATAATATCTTTAGTATTCCTCTCATGTGTTGGTGCTGTTCCTCTGAGACCCACAGCACTTGCTTCATGATGTCAATTGCCTGGTTACTTTCTTGCTTCTTCTGTTGTATTTCTAGCACTTAACCAAGCATGAGTAGGTGCTTTTTAAATGAATGTATGAATGAATGGGTGGGTGAGTGGGTGGAGGGATAAATGGATGGATGGATAGATGATGGAAGGATGGATTGATGGATGGATGATGGATGGATGGATGGATGAATGAATGGATGATTGATGGATGGATGAATGAAGGATGGATAGGTGGAAGGATATATGGATGGGTGGATGATGGATGGATGATGGATGAATGGATGGACGAATGGAGCTGCTCCAGGAGATGCATCCCCATCTTTGGTGGGGCATCAGAATCCCTCCTAGAGAAGTTGCAGACATTTCTCCCAGATTCAGTGGGAAACTAGACTCAGTTTTTCAGGCCTTTTGTATATTTATTTACAGTTTTAGATTATTCTTACAGCTACAGTGCTCTCTGAAGAGGTCTCCGAGCTAATCAGCCAGAGATTCTAGCCCAAGGCCACCATACTGGAGCCAGCTTATGTAGATACACTAATTTTTTAAATAATTTTACTGAGATATAATTCACATACTGTACAGTTCACCTACTTAAAGTGTATTGTTAAATGGTTTTCAGTATAATCATAGATATGGGTACCCATAGTCAATTTTAAAACATCTTTGTCACCTCAAAAAGAAACCATGTACCTTTAGCTATTTTCACCACCGCCCTGCCCACCTATCCCTTCCCCTACCCCAGCACTAGGCAACCACCAACCTACTTTCTGTTTTTATAAATTTTCATATTCTGGACATTTTATATTAGTGGAATCACATAATGGAATCATAATGGGCTTTTATTTAGCAGTGTTTTTAAGGTTCTTCATGTTTGAGCGTTCCGTTTTATGGCCAAATAAGATTCCATTGCATGCATATATCTACCACATTTTGTTTATCCCTTCATCAGTTGTGGACATTTGGGTTGTTTCCATGTTTTGGCTATTATTAATAATGCTACTAAAACATTTATATACAAGCTTTGCATGGACATATATTTTTATTTCTCTTGGGTATATGCATAGGAATAGAATTGTTGGGTCTTATGTTAACTCTGTTTAATCGTTTGAGAAGCTGCTGGACTGTTTTCCAAGCAGCTGCACCGTTTTTTATTCCCATTATCCGTGTGTGAGGGCTCTGATCCGCCCATGTCCTCACCAGCACTGGCCTCAATGATTTGCAAGGTCCTTTCTGCAGTGGCGGGGGCCCCCTTTTCCCCTTTATGTTTTTTTATTCCCATTATCCGTGTGTGAGGGCTCTGATCTGTCCATGTCCTCACCAGCACTGGCCTCAAAGATTTGCAAGGTCCTTTCTCCAATGGCGTAGCCCCCTTTCCCCTTTATGTCTCCTCCTTCCTGTGCCTCAGCAGAGTGCATAGAGGGCTGTGGGGAATTTCTCAGTTAATTATCTGTCAGTTAACCGCTCAGCTTGCTCCCTGTGGTTGTAACTGGCTGCAGGCTGCTCCTGCTGTGCATGTAGGAGGTTATCTGTTGCTACCACACGCTAGTGCAGTGATGGCGAACCTATGACACGCGTGTCAGAGGTGACACGCGAACTCATTTTTTTGGTTGATTTTTCTTTGTTAAATGGCATTTAAATATATAAAATAAATATCAAAAACATAAGTCTTTGTTTTACTATGGTTGCAAATACCAAAAAATTTCTATATGTGACACAGCACCAGAGTTAAGTTAGGGTTTTTCAAAATGCTGACACGCCGAGCTCAAAAGGTTCACCGTCACTGCGCTAGTGGGTGAAATGACCCTCAGAGATCATGGGAATACAGCACCTGAGGACTATAATGGACAGCCAGTCGGGATCTGCCACCAGGTGGTCTCTCTGCAAGGCATCTGGCTGCATCTGGAGTCCTGGCTGCAGCTGCCCCAGACTAGCCCTGGAGAGAGAGCTCCTGGGTCCCAGAGGCCCGAGGTGGGCGACGCCACAGGCCCCCCACAGGTAGCCCATGGGCCTTCCATCCGTCTTCAGTAGAACCGCACTTTGTGCCGGGTCTTGAAAGTGTATGATGCGAAAGACAAAGCGATCCCGTCTGCAAGAATGCATACGCTAGAGTAGCGGTCGCCAACCTTTCGGACCTCCCGGACCAGCAGTGGTCCACGGACCACCGGTTGGCTGCCGCTGCTGTAGAGGTTCCCAGTGGAAGTGATTTGGAGCGCAGGCTTTCTGGCTGCCTATTTCCCTAATTATTTGCTCTCGGCATCTCCCAGAGAGAAACACTTGGGGAAACCAACCCCGGGAGAACTACCATACCTGCGTCTTCCACGTGTCCCTGGCGGACAGCTCTCATCTCTGGCTTGGCCATCCATCCCCCGAGACCTCCGTCATGGGGACTCTGTGTTCCAGAAGGCTGAAGGTGTAGCTAGGCAATGTTGTGGGCAACTCCTTTTTGCCTTGGTTTCCTAATTTGTACAATGGGGACGACAGTGGTGCTTACATTATAGGATTGTCTTGGATGAAATGAATATACACCAAATATATACATCACAGGGCTTGGCACATAATAAATGCCCACCAAATGCTAGTTGTTGTTATCTTTTATGTATCAGTGGGAGCCATTGAGAATTGCATTGGAAAAATAAATAAGGTTTTAGAGGAAAATGGTTTGGAAACCAACAGTCTGTGGGGACCACAGTATTGATGATTTGCTTTCCTGCTATAGTAAAGGTCAAAGGGCCTCCAAGCAAAGGCAGAGACAGCCGCTCCAGGATCCAGGGTCTGGCCTCGTGTCATCTGTGGGCTTTACACTCCTGGGCTCTGGCTGTTCCGTTCTGTATCTCGCTGTGGTTCATAGAGAATTGGGGGAGAGCTCTGAGAGCCCTGGGCACTGGATGAGTTCGAGTTCGCGATTCTTGTGGTTGCTAGGGGCCTCTGGCGGTGTGTGTGTGACACGTGGGGGCTACTCAGCCAACGAGGGCTCCATCCCAGCCTCACTGTACTCACTGCTCCACGGCTGATAGGCCACCCGTCTCTGCCCAGCAGCCAGCAGCTCTCGTCTGCTGATACCAACGTGGGCAGAATGTCAGTTCCCTGCTGGCCATTTTCTCATGTCAGAGAATCCATCATCAAATACCCACTAATTAGCTAAATGTCTCATGGGCCCAGGTCTGGCTCCCAGAAGATGAGGGAAGGAGCAGACACACCCTTGGCCTCTAAGAGCTCATGGTTTAGTTGGGGAAGGGGGCAGCCCCTCAGGCCAATCCAGGGCTGAGCTGGAGTGTGATCGGGACATGAAGGGGAGCAGGGGGACAGCCCTGTGCATTTATATGCCCCTTTCCCCATCTCTTGAGATACCCAGAAAGGGCACCCTTTCTCTGGACAGAGCTGGGCCTGCACCACCTTCTGTGGTTGGCTATTTTCCTTGCTTTCAGTGCGGCCCAGTCTCTTCAGAGTGACACAGTCTTCCTGTGATCGCTCCGTGGCTGTCTTCCGCCAGGCTAGCGTTGAGTCCTTCTAGAAACCTCTTTTTCTCTGCAATGACTCTGCATATTTCTGCTTTGGACTGTCATGTATTGGTTTCACATTGTAACTCCCAGGGGACAGTCATTGTTCTTGATTTCCAGGTTCGTAGGGACACCTCTCATTTTTGTTCTATGACTCACCTACAGTTACTTTCTTGCAGGGGGTCTCAAGCTCGGATGCCTGTGAGAGCCAGGCAGGTAACAAGTGAGTGAGTGCGGAGCCATGTGAGAAGGACGGGTGTGGCAGCGGGGAGACATTAGGGAGTGTGGAGGTCTGTGGAGAAGTGGAAATTGCACGCCCCGTCTGAAGGGGTCAGCACCGCGCTGCCCTAGCTGATGGCTGCAGTGTGGGAAGGTGGGCCAGTGGTGCTGGATCTCCCAATTCTTTAAGAAAATCAGAAATGTGGATTTTTTTACATGAAATCTTTTGATTTTAAAATGTCAGCTCAAATATTCTTATAATACTCAACAGGCAAAACAAAACACACTGTGGCCCAGACAGGGCATTTGCGGTCTCTGCTTTGTGGTTCTGCTCCTGTCATCCAAGGCAGGGGAGGAGGTCAGAAGGCCCCGTGGGCAGCTGCTACTAGAGGTGTTCCGAGGGGTGGGGACCACTGTGGGCTGGGGTGTCAGGGTGGTTCAGGAGGATGAAGAGGGGAGAGGGAAGGGGGTGCTGAGACCCCATCAGACTCTTGGAAACTGCTCATACGGTCACTGCTCCCACTGGGCTGTAGTTCAGGAAGTTGCTGCCAGGAGAAAGAGCTGACTGGGGACCCTGGTTACCCCGAGAGAGAGAGACACTGGTGAGAGAGTGTCACCTGAGAAGAAAGCCCTCGGGTGCTGGGCCACCAGGCTCGGAGGAGCTGTCTGGCCTTAACCTGCGGTGCTCTCACAGGTGCATTGCTGGGTTCAGAGCAGGACACTGCTGGTCTCCCTGCCGGGCATGCTCCGAGCTGGTTTTCACTCTATTTGTCAACCCAGAAACCTTTAAAGGCCAGTGGTGGAGTCCACCCTGTCTACTCACAGGGCCCATAGAGGAGAGAGAATGAGTCCCCATGAGTCCATGCAGGTTGGCAGAGCTGAAGGTTAACCCAGGAATTAGAATAGAGGAAAGGGCCAAACTGAGGCCTTGTGCAGGGCACAGGCAGTTCAGGGTGGGAGACATTAGGGAATAGTGGGGTCTATGGATAGTGGAGTTCAGAAACAGGAGTGACCAATGATAGTCAGAGTGGCCAAGGGGGCTTCATGGGGAACGTGTATCTGGTGCAATTTGGAGAGGTGGGAGAAAATGCGCAAGACAGAGTGGGGCATAGCAGGGGGCAGTGGTGATGTCAAATTATAATCACAGCTGGTAATTGAGTGCTTGCTGTGTACCTGGCTGTGTTGAACACATTCTCGTGCATTCTCTCACTAAATCCTCACAACACCTTGTGAGGTGGCCCTTTCATCATCAGTCTCTTTAAAGATTGGAACCAGCATTGGAACCAAACATCAGAAACCGTAACCGTTATGTTACCTGAGGGCTCAGGACACCCCTAGGAGCCGGGGGCAGTGAGGAAGCCACCTGAGTCCAGCCAGGGGTGTGACTGGCTGGCCAATAGCCCTCCAGCCTTGATATTGTATCTCCCCTTTGGGGCTTCATGTGACTTCCCTGCCCCCTGGTGCCTGGAGGGCATGGCATGCAGCAAGACCTATTGGGGGGAATTGCCTTGGAGGCTCTGGGATGTGGTGGGAAGAAGTTGGAATCCTGATGGCCGGTAGGGAGGGGTACTGGACAGGGCCACCCCCAGCACCCTTGGCTTTAACATCCTCACAGCTGTGCAGGATGGATGGGGAAGAGCCTGGCCCAGTGGCAAAAGCGGGGAACTGAGGGCACCACCCTCCCACTCTCTGGGAAGGGAGTGCTGGGGTGGGCAGGAAGCGGGGGTGGGGCACAGGCCAGTCTGCCCTCTTGGGCTTGGGACCCTGAGAGGTATAGGATGGATCGGGGCCTCAAGGACCATGCAGTCTTGTCAAGATAAGATAAAAACCCGTAAAAAATTCAAGAGCAGGGCAAGAGTTGGGTAACAGCACAGGGAGGATGAGGAGGCCGCCTGTGCCCAGCCCTGAGGGAGCAGGTTGGGGGGTCAGTGCAGAGAGCCCAGTGGGGGCTCCTGTGGGGCTCAGGGGCAGGGCAAGAGTTGGGTAACAGCACAGGGAGGATGAGGAGGCCACCTGTGCCCAGTCCTGAGGGAGCAGGTTGGGGGGTCAGTGCAGGGAGCCCAGTGGGGGCTCCTGTGGGGCTCGGGGACCCCAGGGCAGAGCAGACCTGGACAGTAAGCCTCCCAGAAAGCAATGCATTCCCATGTGTAGGTGACACAGAAGTTCCATGAAGCAATTGTTCCACTTACAACGTGTGTCACTCACGGGTGTTTTCAATGTAGTGATACATCTTTAATGCTGACATTGTGAGTTTATTTTACACTGAGTTTATTTCACAGCCCACGAACCGGCTGAGGCCTGCAGTTTGAAAAAACAGTCCGCGCCCAGCTCACAGCCTGTCTGAGGTTTGAGTGACAAAGGGTTCCACGGGTGTGTGCGTGGGGGAGTGTCAGAGGTTGAGAGGACACCAGTGTCCTGGGCTCCTGCGACCGTGGATGTTGCCGATTTCTGAGGCTGCCTCCAGCTCAGGTGTCTGATCTTTCCCACTTGCGGTGGTTGGGGACCTGAGGGTCCGTCGGTGGATGCTCCTGCTTTTCTTCGGCGAACACGGACGTGTCCCAGGCTCCTGCGGTCACACTGACAGGAATGGC
Source organism: Myotis brandtii (assembly GCF_000412655.1). NCBI lineage: Eukaryota > Metazoa > Chordata > Mammalia > Chiroptera > Vespertilionidae > Myotis > Myotis brandtii. The sequence continues at coordinate 680,556 of NW_005371384.1, read as the reverse complement.
CGAGCACAGGGCTGCCGTGGCCAGGGAAAGGCATTGTCCCCGAAGTCCCATTTCTGCAGGAGGTGGAGCGTGGGCTGGACTTGGAGGGGAGGGCTGGCAGCAGGCCTCGTGAAGGGGGTTCCCATGGCTCCCTCCGGAGAGCTTTGGGCGTGCTCCGTTCCCAGGCAGCGAGGCCTCTCGCCTCCCACTCTCAGCAGGCAGCGTGGCCGTGGCCTGGCCCTGCCCTCCGTGCTGCAGGCTCTAGACCAGTGGTTCTCAACCTTCTGGCCCTTTAATACAGTTCCTCATGTTGTGACCCAACCATAAAATTATTTTCGTTGCTACTTCATAACTGTAACGTTGCTACTGTTATGAATCGTCATGTAAATATCTGATATGCAGGATGGTCTTAGGTGACCCCTGTGAAAGGGTTGTTCGACCCCCAAAGGGGTCGCGACCCACAGGTTGAGAACCGCTGCTCTAGACAAAGGTGTCAGTTGCCAGCACCCTGTGGAGTGGGGAATGGGAGAGGGGTTGGCTTGTGTGTGACAGGGTCAGCAGGAGGCAGTTGTGGAGGGGAGCTCAGGGGAGCCAGGGTGTGCTGCAGCAGGAGGCGTGGAAGGGGCCATGGGAAGGCGAGGTGCACGCTATTCAACACGAGGTGAGCAGTGGTGACATGAGCTGCCCACCCTCAGCTCAGTGTGCCTGCCTCCATCTTCAGAGCTGCTGCCCTGCTGGCACGGGTGGACAGGCCCATGAGCCCCAGGGCTGCTGAGCCCCTTGCAGCAGCCAAAAGCAAAAACAAACCAACACAACAAAACATCAGTAAACAAAAACCCCGCATGAGGAAAGCAGAAAGGAGTCAGGAAAGCAGAAATTGAGACCCTCCCTCCGAGGCCTCCTCTGTGAGGTCCCAGAAGGGTGTGGTGCCCGGTGAGTTGCATGCTGAGGGCTGGGGGAAAGGCTCTGCTGAAGGTGAGGGTGCGTGCTGCCTCCTTTCAGGGCCTGGAAGGGTGGATTCCCCAGAGAAGGGCCGGTGGCAGAAGTGTCTCTTGTTTGCAGGTCACTGAATTTATCCTGGGGATTGCGGAGGAGGTAATGCCTCTTAATGCCTTGGCTGTTCTTAAAGGGATTGGCTAAATTTACAGCCACTGATGCCATTTGTCCCTGGGCGAGAGGAAAGGATGCTGAGTGGCTGGGAAGGCCCCAGCTTCTTGCCTCTGGGCCCTCCCTTTTCCTCCAGACCTTTAACTAGCTGATGGTAGCAGACTCAAAGGTCGGCAGGGCTAGAAGGTGGGTAGAGAGAGACTCCTGACCCCAGGCAGGGAGCCCCGTGCCTCTGGGCCCTCCCTTTTCCTCCAGACCTTTAACTAGCACTAGCTGATGGTAGCCGACTCAAAGGTCGGCAGGGAGCCCCGTGCGTGCGGTGCGGTCAGCAGAAGCGCCTGTGCTGCGTGTTCTTGCCGAAGAGGCCACACCACTGGGCAGAGGGCAGGCAGCAAGGGGAGGGCTCACCTGGGTCTGGGTAGGGAGGACAGGAGTGTGGACAAAGGCGCCTTTTCATCAAAGCACACGGGCGTTTTTGTTTCTGGCCTTAAAAATAGTCAGCCAGGCTCACCGAGCTATAGTGACAAGCATAGAACATGATTGGCTGTTGTAGGGGGTGCCCCGAGCCCCTGGAGCTGGGACCAGATGTCCCCCTACCCTTCCATTTCTCCTGTAGCCTTGGCTCCTCCTAAAACTGTGCACACCCAGGCCCACCCCTTCTGCCTGCAGGCCCAGGGCCGCCTGCTCTTTACAGCAAAGAGCAGCCTCAGCACTTTCCCCACTCCTGCTGCTTCCTTTTTGTTCCTCCACATCCATCACCTGGTAGGGAGAGGGCTGGGGGTGGGGGGGTGCGGGCGTTGCCTGAAGGGTGGGTTCCTAGGATGGGGGTGGATTGGTTGGCTACAGGGTTCTGCCTTCTGGATGGCTGCAGCCAAGGTGTCTCTTCTCTTTCGTCCTCTTCTCTCCTTCTTCTTCCTTTGGTCCCATCCCCCTTCTCACTTTCGCTCATCATTAAAACATAAGCTCCTCTTGCTGGCTCCCAGCTTCGCCAGCAGCCCAGCTGTGGGGATTTCCCATCCTGTTCTCGCTGTGAATGGGAAACTGAGCCAGGAGGACACCTCAAAGCCCAGGAAGGAGGGGAGCGGAGCAAACCCTCATTCCCTGTATTTCCCTGTGTCTCCACCAGCCTGAGCGTTTACTCTGTACCTCCTCACTCTTTCTGCCTTAAAAACGGGGCAGACCTTCTGGCTATGTACCCAGAGAATTAGAAACAGGCGCAAACAGATACGTGCACACCCGTGTTCATAGCAGCATTACTCTCCGTAGACAAAGGTGGAAACAACCTGATTGTCCTTGGATGGATGGATGGACGGATGGATGGACGGATGGATGGATGGACGGACGAATGAACAAAGTGTGATCTATACATACAGTATATTATTGTATACAATGTGTTATTTAGCCATAAAAAGGTGTGAAATTCTGACACATGCTACAACATGGATGAACCTGGAGGACATGATGATGAGTGAATAAGCCCGTCACAGAAGGACACATACTGGATGGTTGCACTTATATGAGATTCCCAGCATAGACAGGTTCACAGAGATGAGGGAAACACAGTGGGTGCCAGGGGCTGGAGCAGGAGGAATGAGGAGGTGATGTTTAATGGGCAGAGTTCCTGTTTGGGAAGATGAACACGTCTGGGGGTGGATGGTGATGATGGTTATACAGCCATCGTGAATGTATTTAACGCCGCTGACTTGTACACTTGGAAATGATTACAACGCTAAGTTTATGGTAAGTATAATTTACCGATGCAAAATTGGGACAAGCCCAGCCGGCGTGGCTCAGTGGCTGAGCGGCGACCTATGAACCAGGAGGTCACGGTTCGATTCCCGGTCAGGGCACATGCCTGGGTTGCAGGCTTGATCCCCAGTGTGGGGCGTGCAGGAGGCAGCCAGTCAATGATTCTCTCTCATCATTGAGGTTTCTCTCTCGCTTTCCCTTCCTCTCTGAAATCAATAAAATATATATATATTTTTAAATGGGGCGTGAGTGGCTGAACTTCCAGCCCCATAGCTGAGAAGATGGACCATGAGGACAGCACGCTCGCCCTCTCCCTCCGCCTCCCTCTTCCCGTGTACAGAGACAAAGCTGGGCTTTCGTGCTGAAGGAGGCCTTCTGGCTCCCTGGTTGGGACTCATTCTGAAATGAAGAGGGAGCCCAAGTGACAGGTTAGCCTGGTTTCCCTCAGAAAACAGGGTTCCTGGAAGCCCCCCAGGAGCAGGAGTCCGTGGGGGGAGTGACATGGGAGGGGGGTAACATGGAGGGGGAGTGACATGGGGGGGTGACTGGAGGGGCGGTGACATGGGAGGGGGAGTGACATGGGGGGGTGACTGGAGGGGCGGTGACATGGGAGGGGGAGTGACATGGGGGGGTGACTGGAGGGGCGGTGACATGGGAGGGGGAGTGACATGGGGGGGTGACTGGAGGGGCGGTGACATGGGAGGGGGAGTGACATGGGGGGGTGACTGGAGGGGCGGTGACATGGGAGGGGGAGTGACATGGGGGGGTGACTGGAGGGGCGGTGACATGGGAGGGGGAGTGACATGGGGGGGTGACTGGAGGGGCGGTGACATGGGAGGGGGAGTGACATGGGGGGGTGACTGGAGGGGCGGTGACATGGGAGGGGGAGTGACATGGGGGGGTGACTGGAGGGGCGGTGACATGGGAGGGGGAGTGACATGGGGGGGTGACTGGAGGGGCGGTGACATGGGAGGGGGAGTGACATGGGGGGGTGACTGGAGGGGCGGTGACATGGGAGGGGGAGTGACATGGGGGGGTGACTGGAGGGGCGGTGACATGGGAGGGGGAGTGACATGGGGGGGTGACTGGAGGGGCGGTGACATGGGAGGGGGAGTGACATGGGGGGGTGACTGGAGGGGCGGTGACATGGGAGGGGGAGTGACATGGGGGGGTGACTGGAGGGGCGGTGACATGGGAGGGGGTGACATGGGAGGGGGTGACATGGGAGGGGGAGTGACATGGAGGGGGGGAACATGGAAGGGAAGAGACATGGGAGTGGGGAGAGCCAGACAGAGGAGTATATGGATCTGGTCACCACTATGGGCCACTGGGGCTCCATCCCCTGGGACACATGGAGGGACTGTGTTGACAGCACCTCAGAAATGTCGTCTGGGAGACCAAAAAGGGGGCGTGTGCCCAGGCATGTTAGCTCCTGGCACTTCCAGGGTGCCAGCAGGGATCCTGCAGGTGTGCTGGGCAGAAGGCGCCCAGGCGGGCAGAGGCCAGGCGCTGTCGGCTACACTGCATGCACCTGATTGAGCAGCCGTGACTGGAGTAGAAGGGAGGGCAGCTGCGAGGATGTGCCTCAGGAGGCGTCCCAGACAAGTGTCCAGTGAGGGGCATCGTCTTTCCCCCTCTGGGCAGCAGCATTCTGCGGGGTGGGAGTGGGTCTCAGTGCCTGTCCTTTTCCTCGGTGAGACAGGCGGGTTGGGGCTCCTCACAGGACAGGACTAGGGTAGGCCCAGGAGAGGCCCCAGGAGAAGCCCGCGTGAGTCCGGGAGGGCCCAACAGAGCAGAACAGAGGCCGCTGCTGGAGGCAGGGCCAGGCACCCATCCTCCTGGAAGAGCTCCAAGCCGGTGCCTGCAAAAGCCAGGCCTGCACCTGTGCCTGTGCCGGCGCCAGGAAGCCCTCGATAAGATCTGAAGTCTTCGAGGAATAATAGGCATGGCCTTAGGCACTGCCTTTTCCTGCAGGCGGTTCCTTTCAGCCCTCTCTGGACATCAATCTTATCATGCCATCTGGCTGGGACCAGCAGCTGGGCACGGGCCCAGCCCTCCAAGCCAGAATCCCATTGCAGACTTGAATTCACGGTGGGGCCTGGGGAAGTGGGAGATGTCCTGAGGGCCAGAGCAGGCCGCCAGGAGAGGGGATGAAGAGGCAGTGAGGTGCAGGCGGACCTGGAGCTCTGCTGTGCTGACTTGGGCAAGTTACTTAACCTCTCTGAACCTCCGTTTTCTGAGTAGCCTAATTATACTGATCTCATAGAGTTGTTGTGAGGGGTAAGTGGTGAAGGCATATCAAGTGCTGAGAAGAATGCCTGGCACATGATCTGGGCTCAGTACATGTTAGTCATTCCTGTTATTAGAAGGCACAGTGATGCCCATAGGTCAAAGCCGGTGAATCCTTTGCCCTCTAGCCGCCATTAAACCTGGGGATTGGGCCGTTGCCAGGAGAGGACCTCTGGATTCGGTGGGTGGAGGGAATGGGAAAGTGCTTCGGGGTGAGGGGCACAGTGTGAGCAAAAGCAGAGGCAGAAAGAGCCTTGCATGTTGGTCTTCTATTGCTGCCCAGCACATTACTACCAACTCAGTGGCTTACAGCAATGCCGTATATTACCTCCCAGTTTGGAAGTGAGAGTCACACTCGGTGTATCACGAGGCTGAGATCAAGGCTCGCCAGACTGGGCTCGTGTCTGGAGGCACAGGGCCAGCAAAGTCTGCTCCCAGGCGCATTGGGTTTTGGCAGAATTGACTTCCTTGCGCTTGTAGGGCTAAGGTGCCCTTCTCCTTCCTGCCATTGACCAGCGATTCCCAGAGGCTGCTCCGTTCCTTGCAGGTGCCCCCTCCTTCTCACCAGCAGTGGTGTGTCTTGTCTTTCTTGTGCTGTGAATCTTTGTCTCTAGTTCCAGTCCCAGATTTAAGAGATTCATGTGATGGATTAGGCATAGTCTCCCTATATTCAAGTCCGCTGATTTGGAGTTTAATTACATTTGCAAGATCCCTTCGGTGTTTCATTGAGTAACTGGGAGGAGGTGTACACGCAGGACCCTCTCATGGTTCTGCCTAGCACACAGGCATGTGCCTGGGGCAGACAGCGGAGTAGATGGGGCTGGAGGAGGTCATGGGCAGCGGTTGGAGCAGGAGGGATAAGTGGGTGTTGGTGGTGGGAGGGATGGAAGGCCACTGTAGGCCTTGAATGGCAGGTGGAAGGAGGGACATTGGACACACCGCAACTCTGACTGTGGCCTTGCACCACTAGGCATGCTTACTCCAATCGGAAACGACTCCCTTCAGACCCACTGCCCCCTGAGCCTCCACACTGGGGTCCCTACTCTGATGAGGGCTCCTGGGCCTGAAACCTCGGACCACTCCCTCTGGAATGGAGCAGGCCCCAAACCCCAAGGCCACGGAGCTCAGGAGCCCAGAGCTAGCTCCCTCTAGCATCATCCACTCCCCTGCAAGCAGCCTGGGGTCCAAGGGAGGCTGGGCTCCTTGCAGCAGCCAAAACCCAAAAACCGGAGTCAGAAGGTGTGTGTCCAACTGTTGCCAACCCAACCTCTGACCAGGTCAGCAGGGGTGTGGGAGTCAGCATTTGTGAACTTGGTGGCATTTCTGGAACCTGTGGGCCATTCCTTGTCCTGCTTTGGATCCATGAGTTAAAAACTCAACCAAACCTTGATCATTGGTGAATAACTACATTCTAAAAAAAGTCCTCAGTGATCCAAGGCTTTGAAATTCAAATGTTCCTTGAAACATACCAGGACCTGGTCTTCGTTATGAACAGTCACAGCCTAGGCAGGTGCAGGCCGCCTTCTGAGTCTAGGATCTCGAGGCGTACATTCAGGTCCTCTGTGTGCCCAAGCGCAGTGGGTTGGTAGATGGCATTCTCCTGGTGAAACCATGTGCCTCATCCTCTAGCTGAGGGGACTCCCCTTGGAGAGCAGCGATGTCCAGACAATGAAAGGGACACCAGACAAGCTTTGATGTCCCTTCCCATCTGGCTTAGAGCCCGTCAGGAAAGGGGGACGGTCCCCGGTAGGAAGGGATCTGGAGGTGAGAAAGGTTCTAGCTCTTCCCACTTCCAGGTGGTCAGGTGGGAGCTGTGAGCAAGGGGTGGGAGAGGGAAGTAGAGGTGGCTCACCAGGCCGGGGCCCCTAAAGCAGCTGGATCCACCCAGTCGGCCCGGGAAGGGACAGCAGTTCTGTTATTGGATTTCAGCAGTGTCCCTGGAATGCCACCCAGGTTATGCCAGGTCGCATCTGAGAGAAGGCTCAAGGGCTAACCAGGGTATGCAGGGTGGCCAGGCAGCCTCCATGGCTAGACCACACCCTCCCAAACCACCCACCAGGCCTTTCACCTCTGTCATTAAAAGCAGGTCACATTCCTACAGACTGAGCCCAGCATGGGTCCCTGAGCCGCACCATCACAAGGCTGCAGAACTGTGCTTATAACTCCAGGCCTGCAGGCTCCAGCTAATGTAGGGAGGAGAGTCTGGTCCAAAGAGAAGGCATCTCTTTAGAAGGAGGCATTTCCTTGGCGGGTTTGTGTCTGAGGATCCCCGATATATCCTAATGGTTGGGGCAGGGACACCAAAGCCTGTGGTCTGTTTTCTTCTGCTTTATTGGCAGTGTTTCTTAACTCCAAGTTGGGAAATGGGTCTGTTTTCTGCTTTTTCCCAGATGGCAAGGTCTAGGTATGGACTAATACCAAACATCGCACACGTTCCTATGTTGGTCAGTTAGGCAAGTTACCTGTCTTGTGTGGGCCTCCGTTTCCCTTTCCACACAGGGGAATTAACAGCATGTACCTCACACTGACGAGGGCATGGCCCCGCCTCCAGCTTTGTCTCACAGAGCCTTGCTCTTTCTCTCCCGCAGCCCTGACCCAGCCCGCGCTGGAGGGATGGAGAACTCCTCCGCAGCATCTGCCTCCTCTGAGGCTGGGAGCAGCCGCTCCCAGGAGATCGAGGAGCTCGAGCGGTTCATCGACAGCTACGTGCTCGAGTACCAGGTGCAGGGGCTGCTGGCAGACAAGACGGAAGGTGATGGTGAGAGCGAGAAAACACAGTCCCACATCTCCCAGGTGAGCATCGCCCCAGGGAGGAGCAGAAGGGCTGGGGCCTGGGCAGGTACAGGGCCTGGGAAAACTCAAAGGGTGTGATAAGGGGATCCTAAATCTAGTTGCCTGGCCCTAGATCGCTGGGATGTGGATGGTCCCACCCACAGAGCGTGGGATCCCTACAGCGAGCTCCTCTCAGACCCTCTGACCCACCTCTGCTCTGTCCTATCCTATTGGGCCAACGTTTGATTAACGGAACACAGATTTATTGAGCACCTACTATGTGTTCTACCCTATTTATTCCCTGTCCTCTATATGCTTATGTTCTGGGAGAGATCTAGGGGTTGCAGCTTATCCAAAATGCACACAATGAGAATGCTGTGACTTGTGAATGTTTTCTCTGATTTCAAATACAGGCAGGTTTGGGCAGCCACAGAATTGAGTCTCTCTGGCAATCCCTCAGGGCTCTGTGTCAGACCTAGTGAGGCCTTGAGGCATTGTGACCAGGGTCTCAGGCTGGTCTCGCCCCCTCCTGGTCAGTCTGTGGTCTTGGGTGGAAGGTGGACTCGGATGGTAGGCTGTGGGCCAAGATTGGGATGGAGAGGAAGCACTCTTGCTGCCTCCCGTAAGCATCCGGGAGCTGTCTCCCCCAGGAGCTGGCCCCATGGACAGGTGGGTGGGGCCAGCCTGGTGGGTGCTGCCTGCCTCTGCCACCATGTGGACTCTGATGGCTCCAGCAGGGCATCTTTCAAAGGTTCTTCCAGGTCAAATGGGTTCTTACAGGAGGAAGGTCCAAGGAAGCCACGAAGCTTCACCCTAGAGGAATGCTTTGTCAATTTCTGTTTCCAAAGCAGGCCCTGGAGAGAGAATTTCGGAAGGAGGGGTCTGCCAGTGACTTTGACCTTCCTGTGGTGACTGCTGAGCTCTCAGGAGGACAGCAGATAGAGAGGTGCCCTCTGTCTGGGCCCTGCACTGCTGGCTCCTGCTCCTGGGCCTGACCATGCACCAGTATTCACATCTGGAGGGGCTTTAAACAGATGCTTGTTGCCCTGGCCGGGTGGCTCAGTTGGTTGGAGCATTGTCCCCTATACCAAAGATTGTGGGTTTGATTCCTGGTCAGGGCACATACCTAGGTTACAGGTTCAATCCCCGGTCGGGGCACATATGGGAGGCAACCGATCGATGTTTCTCTCTTTCTCCCTTCCTCTCTCTAAAAAATCAGTTTAAAAAAATCCTTAGGTGAGGATTAAAAAAATAATACAATTAAAAAGCAACAACAAAAATAGATGTTGGTTGCGAGGCAGAGCGTGGACAACATGGCCACTGGTAACATCTGGACGCGTTCCTTAATCTTCCTGCATTTTATGACGTTCCCTGGAAGAATGTGAGCACTGGGCAGGTCCGCCTGTGCGCTGCTGGCCAAGGAAGGACATTTCCATCTTGATCCCACCCCGTCCCACAGGCGCCCCAAGACACAGCTGGGGTACAGGCTCCAGAGGAGGGTGCACTGCGGACAAGGCCGGGCTTAGAAGTGTCTACGTAACACGCTTCTGTTGACACTGCCTTATGGGAAATCTTCCTGCTAAAGCACGTTTGATTGTTTTTATTTAATTTGATGACTGTTTCAAATGGAAGCCAAAAACAAAGAACAAAAATAACCCCAGAGAATGTCCCGTCTGCCTGTCTGCGGTGGTGCTGTAATGTTTCTGGGAGAGGAAAATTGTTAAGAATCTCGGAAACTTTGAGAAAGCTTGAGGGAATGGGGAAGAATGTTGTCCTTCAGTTGGTGAGGCCATTTTCTTAGGATCTGAGAGATGACAGTTGACACTCAGGAGGAAAATACCTTATGATGCTTGTTCTCCCTGCCCCTGCCCAGCACCAACTAGAAAGATGGATGGATGGCAGGATAGATGGAAGGAAGAGGGG
>NW_005371384.1:641807-670709 GCF_000412655.1 Myotis brandtii | reverse complement strand
GGGGAGGGGAGGGGAAGGGGAGGAGGGGAGAAAGTGAGCTCCCATTTCTTTAGATGAGTAACTAAGAGAATATATGCTCCAAGTTTCCCAACACTTTCAGGAAACCATATTTTAAATCGAAACCCCACACACATACATTTCAAGAGTGCCTACCCTTCATTGGATTCCAAGTCCCCAAAGTCGTATCCTGAACGTTGTCCTCTCTCTGTGCTTGGGAGTAAGGGGGTTGTAGTTCCATTCTACAGAAGAAACAACTGAGACAGAAACAGGAACCAGCCAAACTGCACTCCCGGTGATGCCCGTAGGTAGGCTGGGACCGGAGTACTCAGACTGGCCTGAGGTCTCTTTTTCACAATGTTTTTCTTCTCTTTTTCTTCATGTTTTTTTGTTGTTGTTGTTGTTTCATTCTGCCTTCCCTGTTCACTGTTCCCTCATCCCCTTTTATCCCATCCCTTCATTTCACCTTGCCTTTGAACCTCCAACCCCCACATCTTTGCTCGTAGGAGGAAGCACTCAATGGTGGACCACCCATGAAAGTCTTAACAGAAGAAGTGAGTTTGAGGGGAGCTGTGCATGGGGGTGGTTGAGCATGGGGGACCCATTTTATTTTTCCCCTTATTTTAAAAAATAATATATCTTTACATTTATAAGTACTATAGCCATACATTCTCATGGTACACACGAATTCAAATATTATCAATAGAATCTCTCTTAGTGACTTCCTATATAATATGTCTAATAGAAATGTAATATTTTAAAATCATAGATTGTAGCCAGTATCTATGATGTTCAATAACTCGCATTTTCCCCCAGCTGTATGCCCTGGGGAGTCTTCCAAGCGTGTACATCTGCTGTGTTCTGTTTAATGGCCGCACAGTAGCCCATAGTATGGATGTCCCATCGCTCAGCCATTCACCTTTGATGGGCATTCAGGTTACTTCCAAATGTGCCTCTGGAAATACAAGGTCCTTCAGTGAAGACTGTTGGACGTGCCTCCGCCTGCACATACAAAGTGTTTCTTCAGGCAGATGCTGAGAAATGGAATCGATTTCAACAGCCATTGCCAAATTGCCCTCCAGAATGACTGTCCATTAGTCACACTGCCACCAGAGTATTGGGACAAATTGTCTCTCATCATTTAATGTGCATTTTCTTGATTTCTTTTTAATATGATTACCAGTTATTTTGTAATGGGTTAAATTTTTGTTTTACTTTTAAAGCAGCATTTGGAAAAACAGAGACAATCAGAAAACAGAGAAAGAAGTTCAGCGTAATTTTATGGCAGAAGCTAATATAATTTTTGTGTAAAACTCTTTATATACCTTTTACAAAGTTGAGGTTCTAGCGTCCGTGTCTTTTGTAGCTTGCTTGTTGATTTAGCATGAGCTCCTACACATTGGTTGGTGGTGTTTGACATAAAGCACAATTGTTTAAATCTGCCCTTTTTCTACTAGTTACTTTTGGCTCAATAGTGAAATGTAATTAGAGCTAGCATTTATTTACCAGGCCCTGTTCTAGGCTCTGGGACAGAGTGAGTAACAGAATGGACCATGACCCCCTTCCCCCTAGCTCTTACTTTCTGGTGGGGAAAGACGGATGATAGACAAAGAACTAGATTGTTAAAAGGTTATATACACACGAGTGAGGCGCAGTCAGGGGTGTGAGAGCTGGGCTGTCCCTAAGGCTTACTTAGAAAAGGATTTTTGAGCAAAGATTTAGAGAAGATAAGAGAGGGCGGCCACTGGGGAATGAGTATTCCAGGCAGAGGGAATGTCAAGGGCACAGATCACGTCCTGCTGTGAGGAACAGCTTTGGGTCCAATCTCCTGGGAGCAGAGTGAGCCAGTGGAATGTCGTAGAAGAGCCAGGTCTGCAGGGCCTTGTTGGCCCGGGGGAGGACTCTGGCCTTTTCTCTAGGGAGACAGGAAGACACGGGAGGGTTTTTGAGCAGAGGAAGGACATGGTATGACTGATGAAAGACTAGGAAGCCATTGAGGTGTCCAGGCGAGAGGTGATGGTGGCTTGGAGCAGCATGGTCACTACTGAGGTGGCGAGAAATGATCAGATTCTTACTATACAGGGTGGGGCAAAGTAGGTTTGCAGTTGTGAGTGCGAAACACAGATTATTCTCATATTATTATTTATTAATTATTGTATTATCTTCCATGTGAACAACTGTTAATCTACTTTTGCCCCACCCTGTATTTATATATTGTATATATGTATACTTTTTATTTTGAAATTATTTTAGGCTTATAGTAAAGGTGCAAAAATAGTGCAGGGTGTTTCTATGAACCTGTTTGTCACCCAGCGTCCCCTAATATGAGCGTCTTACATAACCACAGTGCAATGATCAGAACTAGGAAGTTAACGTTGGTACAATGGGGCCTTATTCAGGATTTTACCAGTTGTTCCGCTGATATCCTTGTTCTATTCCAGGATCCAAATTTGCATGTAATTGTTGTGTCTCCTTATTCTCCTCCAATCTGTGAAACCCTCTTGGTCTTACCTTCCACGACCTTGACACTTTTTTAAAAACATACATTTTTATTGATTTCAGAGAAGAAGGGAGAGGGAGAGAGAGATAGAAACGTCAATGATGAGAGAGAATCATCAATCGGCTGTCTGCACATCCCACACTGGGGATCCAGCTACCAACCCGGGCGGGCATGTGCCCTGACTAGGAATCAAACCGTGCCCTCCCTGGTTCATAGGTCGATGCTCAACCACTGAGCCACATCGGTCAGGTGACCTTGATGCTTTTGAAGAGCACTGATCACTTATTTTGTAGAAAGTTCCCCAGTATGAATTGCCTGATGTTTTTTCCTGATTAGATTGAGATTGTGTATTTTTGGCAAGAACACCTCAGAGGTAATGTGCCCTTCTCAGTGCATCCATTGTATTGGGGAGTCCAGGACGTTGATAGAGTTTGTCACGGGCAGTGTTGTCCTCAATAACTTGGTCTAGGTGGTGTCTGATGGATTTCTCAGCTTTTCCTTTCCCCCCTATAATTAATAAATATCTTGGGGAGATGCTTTGAGACTGCAAATATCTAGACAGAGGGAATTTAATCCATGGAGTTGGTTACGGATGATAAAAAAGCTGAGCAGCGAAATTACCCGAGATTTAGCTGCAGGAAGCCTTACCACCTCTACACCTGAGGCACAGGTGTTGCCAGAGCCAGGGTCAGGGTCATGCACAGAAGGCTGAGGGCTGGAGCCATGAGGGAGACCCTGTCCCTGCTGGTAATGCCACCTGAGGTGGGGGGAGGCGGGAGCTGATGCCCTGACTCCTTCCTTCTTCCTGTCTGCCATTGGCCAAACCAACTGACCGACTTCTCCCTTCTTCCTGTCTGCCATTGGCCGAACCAGCTGATGCTGGAGGCTAGGAGTCACAGTAGGCAGGGATCAGCTCCTCTGCAGTGCAGAGCCGGGATGGGCAAGAAGTGGATGGAGGGCTGGGACTCCCCCGGGACTGGGATGCCACCTTTGCCATTTCCCTCCAGCTGGGCTGCCCCATATAGCAGCCATCCCATGCGGCTCGCAAGCACTTGCGATGTGGCGGGTCCAAGTTGAGGTGGGCTCTGAGTGGATTTCAAAAACTTAATGTGAAGAGAAGAATAAGAAATATCTCGTTAATAAATTTGATGTTGATCACCTGTTTTAAATATGTTGAGATAAAATGGAGCCTTGCGCTTAATTTGACCTTTTTAAAACGTGGCTGCCAGGTCACTGACAATGACGTCTGCGGCTCTCATGCCGTGTCTGTGGGACAGCACTGCTCTAGAGTACACTGCACCGGCCCGTGTTGTCAGCATGGTAATAACATATCTTTCCTGCACAAAGGTCATGCCCTTGGCCCCCAGTCAGGATGGTGTGTCCAGCCAAGGTTTACAGAACCAGGCCTTGAGCCATCCACACTCACTGCCAGTTTTGACCAAGTGTGTCAGGCAGAGAGAGATTGCTTTCCCTGTACAGGGCGTAGATCAAAGTCCGTGTCCAGCAACCTTAGCCTGCGAGGCCAGCTAACGTTTAACACAATAATAAACACACCACCATGGAGCTCGGTAGCACCACACACAGGAAGGGCCCCACTGTTACTGCTGCTCGTACCTCCACAGTGTTTTATGGGTTACAGACATCCTCATCGCAGCGTGCAGAGCCGCCCAGCCTGGCTGTCCCATTGTAGAGATGACGCAGTGAAGCCTGGGAGGTCACATGGGTATCAGTGGCTCTGAAACTGCTGGTGCATCACTCGGGAGCTTGTCAAAATGCTGATGCCCAGGCCCTGCCCTCACAGAATCTGATTCAGTGGATGGAGAGTGGGGTCCAGGGACCCCAGTGTGGCATGGCAGGCTTTGGGACGGTCAAGGTGGGGTGCACCTTGGGGCACATCAGGCCTCTAAGCTGTCAGCGGGAAGTCGCGGGTCTGGGCTCTGCTGGCCAGTCTAGGGCTCTTCCCCAAGGCCAGGCTGTCCGGTCAGTCCATAGTTCCATCGTCCTTTGGGAAGATCCACGCACACACGCCTCAACTCCAGCTCTGGCCTTGGCGTTGTAGAGGGCTAGCGTGGCTGAAGGTGGGCAGGTGGGCAAACATGGTGCCCGTTGTTCAAAGCTCACAGTGACCCTGTGTCACGTCTGGTTGACTTTGGGGTGTGGCTGGGTCTTCATCACTTCGGTGAGCTTAGGTGGAGGGAATCTAGGTTGCCTTCCCCACGTGTACCAGAGGGTCACCTCCCCGTGGAACTCAGAGATGCCATCCTGGGCCTGCTGGTCGGAAGCATCTGCTGTTGAAATGGCCAAGCAGGATTCTCTCCTGTCTCTGCGGCAGGAGGACAGGGCCATGTGTGGGGGGCCGGGCTGAGGTTCTCTCCTGTCTCTGCGGCAGGAGGACAGGGCCATGTCTGGGGGGGGGCCAGGCTGAGAGAGGCTGAGCCTGCATGTCCTGCCATCACTAACCCCTCCTTTCTCCCCTGCAGTGGACAGCGGACTGCAGCCGGCAGCTGGACAGCAGCTGTCCCTTCTCCCGAGGGCGAGCCCCCCCGCAGCAGGTAGGGAAGAGCTCTGCCCCATCCGGGGTCGCCATGTGTCTTGTCTGTCTGGGTTGCTGGGCTGGCCCAGGATGGTCATCGCCGGTGACCCTGCAGGTCCCCCCTACACCCTCTGGTGGTCCAGCTGCTCTTTCTGATGCCTCCTCCCTGCCTGCGGGCGACAGTGGATTGGAGGCCAGAACAGCATGGCTCTCCTGAGGAGTGGAGGCTGGAGCGCGCAGGAAGTGGAAGAGGACGGGTGCCGACTGCCGTCCAGAAAGTTCTCCCTGAATGCCCAGCCCACAGTGAGGCAGCCCCTCCTAAGAACACAGAGATTCATAGGATTTCTTTTCAGTAGCAGCATTATGTGCTACAACAAACATCTGCATACAAGCACATGTCCACTGAGAGGAGAATGGAAAGCGGTATGTGACACATGCTCCCCGCGGAACATGACTCAGCAGTAAAATGAATGAGCTGGAGGCCCACACATCCATGTGATGATGGGTCCCACCAACAGTGGGACTCCTGGGGGGTTGGTGCCAGTGGGGCACTTTGGAGAGTCTGCTCCAGGTTTGCAGAAGACCTGGAGGGGCAGGCTGTGGGGGTGCGGTGTCAGAGACCTGGCCATTTCCCGAGGCCAGCCAGCTGTCCTGGGACCAGGACACATAACTCCTGTGTGAAGAAGGAGGCAGCAAGTCTTCCAGAGTCATCCCTGGTGACTCCTAGGTTGAAAAAAACACATTTATCCCCCCCGCCCCTAGCCCAGCCTTACACTGCATCTGTCCAGAGAGATGAGGGAGCCTTGAAGGGCTCCTACAATAGCTTGCTCCTGCCTTCAGAGAGCTGACTGGGCTGAGGGATGGCTACATGGCCCGAGTCTTGGTATGCTCAGTGCTGTGTGAAGCACAGCTCAGCAGGCCAAAGAGTTGATGTGTTTGCAAAAGGATTTCCTGTAGATCCCTCAGCCAGGGAGTGCAGGGGCCTGGTGCTAAGCCCTGGTGGGCCTGAAGCATGGCCCTGCCTTCAGGAGCCCTGCCATTTAGAAGGACAAAATGATGTGTGAAAGGGTGCCCAGTGCCGGGCAGGAGATGCAAGTTTCCAAAGGCGGCCCAGACCTCAGGCGTCCCAGGGTTTGGAAGCCTGGGCAGGCGGAGCAGAGGAGGGGCCTGAGTCGGACCCCTGGGTGGAAGGCTGTGGTTGGGACCCGTGTGCTACACACCACGCTGCACGAGAGGCAGCAGCTGGATTGGAATGGGGTCTCCTGAGGTCAGGAGGACTTCGGTTCAGTGATGAAAGGCCTGATATTGATACACGAGTGACTCAGTTAATTAGGGTACCAACAACAGAGTGATGTAAACCAGGGGGAAGCTTCTTTCTCTCTCAGTACAACCTGGGTGGGTGCTCGGGGTTGGCAGTGGAGCCCAGTAGTGTCAGGACAAGTTCCTTGCTTCTCATTCGGTGCTATCTAGGGGGCTGCCTTTGCCCCCGTGGTCCACGAGGGCTCACGTTCCAGTGGGAGCACCACCCTGGGCCTCTGGTGGAGGAATCATAGCTGGTGAGGGTTTCTGTTTCACCAGCTGCCCCTGCCCACACGGAGCGGCTCCCTGATGGAGGGGAGAACCACAGCTGCCCATTGAAGAGGTCGTTTGCTGAGTGCAGCTCCGATGGGATGCTGCTGGCCCATCCATGATTCAGGGCCCCCTTCAACCCGGTCCACCAGATGTCAGAGCACAGGACCAGCTCTCAGGGACAGCTGCCCGCCCCACAAGCACACCCACTGGCCTCCCATCCAGGCAGATTCATGATGTGATCAGGCTGTTCCATGTGCATCTGCCTGTGCCCTCAGCCAGCTGGTCAACCCAAAGATGGGAGCTAGGGCTGGCTCTGCTTCCCTGACTCCCCTGGCTTAGGGCCTTGCACACAGTCGGTGCTCATAATGATGCCAGCGTTGGTCCAGATCTAGTCCATGCAGCCAGCCCCTAGTGGGCCCTATGCCTCTGGCCACAGCGACCTTGCTGAGCTTTCTGAGGTCACTGGGATGACAGGGCAGTTCTACTTCCCCACAGTTGCCCATGGGGGAGAATTAGTTCCAGAGGAAACAGGCTAAATTGAGACCGGAGTGGCGGGCTGCTCTGGCACTGCCCCTGACTCCCTACCTTGGCCCCATGTGCCCAGGAAAGGTGGTGGCCAGAGGATGCTAAGGTGCTGCATTCTGCCCAGAAAGCTCTGTGTAGTGGGTCACAGACCATGGTGGGGCCCAGGTGCAAGCCCCGTCCAGGGATTAGTCATGCCCTGGGCTTACTTATTTTATTTCAACTAATATAAAACAAAACAAATGAACAAAATCCCTTTGCCTCCTCTGCAGCCTTTTCGAGGCACAAAGCGGGAGCAGCCTAGAGTAGGCCGAGTCCCACAAGATGGGAGGAAGGAGGCTCAGATCAAAAACTGGGCCACACATAGTCCCAAGAAGGCCTGTCCAGCTGCAGCAATTGGGATCCAGCTGTATTGAGGACTCTTGGCATCCTGGTAGCCTCTTCCCATGAGAACTTGTCCATCACCTCAGGAGGAATACATACAGTTTGCACCTTGCCATCATATTGGGGGAAATGCATGGAGATGATGTATTATTTTTTGTTGTTGTTAATCCTCACCTGAGGGCATTTTTTCCATTGATTTTTTTTTTTTTAAGAGAGAGTGGAAGGGAAGGGGAGAGACAGAGAGAGAGAAACATCGACGTGAGAGAGATACATTGATTGGTTGCCTCCCACACGTGCCACAACCACAGCCAGGGGGGTCGAGCCTGCAACCGAGGTGCATGCCCTTGACTGGAATTGAACCCAGGACCCTTCAGTCCACGGGCTGATGCTCTATCCACTGATCCAAACCAGCTAGGGCTGCATGAAGATGATTTAGAGGAAATCATGAGAAAACATTTCAGGGTCCCGGCCTGGGGTTGAGCATTCAGGGAAGAAAGCTGCAGGCGTACGAAGGTCGTGTGGGGTCAGGAGGGAGCAGCTCTTCTCCGTCTGCACGGAGGAGCCAAGGAAAGAAAATGAATGTTCACACAGAGCCTATGATTAGACCTTGGAAGGACTTCCTGACTGAAGGGCTTGGCTGGCCGTGTTGGCTGCCGAGCAAGGTGATGAAACGGTGCTGGGAGCCCAATGAGCACACCTCCTTATCAGGCGGGTCCCTGCGGAGCCTGGGAAAGGTGGGGGCGTGTCAGAAATGGTGTCTCCGAGTGCTGGCGGCAGCCTGTGATCCCACACTCCCAGGAGCGTGAGAGAAGGCACTTCCCTGTTCCATCACGATGCCCGGCAGCAAAGCGAGGCACCAGAGAGTGTCCCAAAGGTCAGGAGAACAGAGGCCGACCCGGGTGTGGCACGCCGCCCAGTGTCTCTTCTGGGAAATGAGGCATTGGGCTGCACAGACCTCCGAGCCTCTCTGCAATGTATTCCATTGTTTACGTTCTCTGTCTCCATGAAATAGCCACTGGATCCAAATAGCTGCCAAGAGCAACAGGAGGTCTGGATTTTCCAGATTTCTCTGCTGTTCCCCCACCCACTCTGAATCCTATGCCAGCCTGCAGGCTGGGTAAACCCTCGGTGCCAACATTGACTCTGACCCAGGAGATGGCAGGTACCTAGCAGGATAGAAAACTTACACAGTAGCTGCTCTACTCCAGCCAAACAGCACAGAAAACACTGTGGCCCCTCCCACTCCACGCCAGCAAAGACCCAGTGGGAGCCTGGACGTCCACCCTCGCCCGGCTGTGACAGGTGCCTCAACCTCCCCCATTGGGGTGGTGTCAGAGAAAGCCAAGTAGGAAGATGCAGCTTGCCTCCCTGCTGGCTTGTGAAAGGGCCCTTACGCTCCCCATGGTATTATCGGAGACCAGGTAGGGGAGCTGGACTTGCACCCCACCCGGCAGTAGTGAGGCACCCTCCCCTCCCTGCTGGGATGTGTCAGAGGAGGCCTAATGGAGAACTGGGACTTCTGTTGTCCAGTGGTAAGAAGGCCACCTCCATGGCAGGGTCATTGGAGACCATATGAGGACCTGTAACTTCGCCTCCACCAGCTGTAACGACAGAGCCACCCTTGGACTGGTTATACTGTGGCCGTGACCCCTTTCCCCTGCCAGGGTGGTGGCCCAAAAGCCAGTTAAAACAGATTTAAACGAGATTCAGAATCTCATAACGGATCACGGAAGTGCCCTGAGTGCAGTCAAAAGTCACCTGCCCTACCAAGAACTGGGAAGATTTCTTACTGAATGAAGAGGGGATAATCCATAGATGTCAACACTGATGTGAAGTCGGACTTGTATCTAGAATATATAAAGAACTCTCAAATCCACATTAAAAACAACCCAATTTAAAAATGGACAAAATACACGAAGACACATATTTCACCGAAAAGGATATACAGATGGCAAGTAAGCACATGCAAAAAGATGTTCAACACCATTAGCCACGAGGGAACATCAGCCCACACCTATCGGATCATCCGTAATGAACAACGCCAGGCGCTGGTGAGGGTGCAGCGTGTGCCCCGTCATACACTGCTGGGTCACTCATACACGCTGGGGGAGATGTACCGCCGTTGTGGAAAACAGTTGGGTAGATTCTTCAAAAACTCAACATGCAAGAACCATCTGATCCAGCCATCGCATTCCTGGCTGTTTATCCCCGAGGAATGAAAACTTATGTTCACACAGAAACCTGTACTCAAATGTTTATAGCAGCTTTAGTGATAATAGCCCAAACTGGAAACAGCCCACATGTCCTTCAGCCACGTGACTGTGGGACAAGCTGTGGCACTCAGCAAGAGAGGAGCCAGCTCCTGCCACTCACAACCCTCAGGGAATGGTGCTGGTGAAACACAAAAAGACAAAAGCCAGTTCCCAAAGTTACATACTCTCTGATTCCATTTATGGAACATTGTTCAAGTGGGGACCGGTTAGCCGTTGCGAAGGCTAGGGAAGGAGGGGAGCCAAGAAAGTAGGTGTGGGTATAAAAGGGCAGCCAGGGGGATTCTTATGCTGGTGGAAATGTTTTGCACCTTTTTTAAAAAATATTTTTATTGATTTCAGAGAGGAAGGGAGAGGGAATGATGAGAGAGAATCATTGATCGGCTGCCTCCCACACCACCCCCACTGAGGATTGAGCCTGAAATTCAGGCATGTGGTCATGAAACTGTGACCTCCCGGTTCATAGGTTGACTCTCAACCACTGAGCCACTCCGGCTGGGCATGTTCTGCATCTTGACTGTATCAGTGTCAGTATTCTGGAAGTGACCTTGTCTTAGAGGAGATATATTTGGCCATAGGCTTTCGTCATTATCTCCCACCTCTCCCTGGTCTTTTTGGGTCTTAATTCAAAGACCGTGAGGATAGAGAGGGAAGAGACAGAATGGACAGAGAGACACAGAAGTTCCAGAGTGATAGAAATGGCCTTCCTGCTCCTGAACTCAGCGCTGGCGCCTCTCAGGAGGTCCTCTCTGCTGATTCTGCTCTGCCATGCTCCCGTCTCAGGGGCCCTCCTACTGTAAGGGGGTTAAATTGTTGGGGGCCCATCATAGGCTTTCCCACTTGCATGTGGGTGCTGTCCTTGGTGCTGAATTGACACACACACACACACACACACACGCACACGCACGCACACGCACACACACATGCACACACATGCATATGCACACGACACAACTGTTTCTCCTTGAGTCCTGCCCTTCCCCACCTCCCTCTGTACTTGGCTTCTTATTTCCTTTTTGCTGAAGCAAATCCAAGTCACCCTTACAGTCTGAGAGCAGCTTTAGACCCAGCCCTAGGAAGTATCTATTTTGGCCAGGTTCTATCTAGTTTCTAAACCCTTGCAGACTAGAACTGTCAACGCATGTGCACGTGCGTGCACACACACACACACACACACACACGCACAAACAAAAGTCATTCTTAGTTGTGTTAATAAAGAAAAGAAAGCAGCATGGAAGAGGGTTCTTTTCCCTCCGCTACACCTGACTTAGCATGTATTTCTGCTGTACAGGGATTGACTCCCACCTTGTTTCATTCACTCAGACAGCTCACACCCCATGTTCCCTCCTAACTTCACGACAGCAGATGTACCCTCTCCACCAGCACTGCCTTCCCAAACACGACAGAGACAGACTCGAGGACCCACACAGTTGTGGGGGTGGGTGTGTGACTGCATTGTGGAAATGTGCAGTGGGGTCGGGATTTATCTGAATGATTGCACACTGCAGTGGCTAAGAGCATAAACGCAGGGCCTCTCTGGGACTTGCTCTGTGAACACGGACAAGTTCTCCGGGCCTCCGTTCCCTCCTCAGGGAAATGGGGGTGACCACACCGGCTTCCTAGGGCTGTAACAGCGGTAAAGTGCTCCATGGTGCCTGGCCTCCGTGAGTGCTGCCTCGTCTGCTGTTGTCATCACCTGGGGTCTGTCTTCCCCTGAGCTGGGGTAGCTGTGCTCCCAGGGGGCCTCTCGGGGGCAGCTTCAGTGTCCCAGCCCGTGGGCAGGCCGCTTCCATTTCTCCTTCGACACTGTTTAAAGTGCTCATTAGCCCTCTGTGGTGGCGCTGAGAGCAGCATGCTTCGCCCTGGCATGGGGCCCCTAATTGCCAGTAACGGGCCGTTGTGAAGTGTGCAGCCGCGATTAAGTGCTGACAACGATCCCCTGAAAAGGGTGCTTGTTTTTGATGGGCTTCTCGAAGCCTTGGCATTGCAGCAACCTGGGGAGCAGGGCGGGGGGCCCGCGGAGCCGGGTGGGGGGGGCTCGGAGACAAGCTGTGCTCACAGGCCAGCCTGGGAACTGCAGCCTGGAGAGTGTTCTTGAAGAAGCCAGGGGGCTTTATGGAGAGTTCTCAGTGCCTGGCCTCTGAGTCCTTGATAAGTAATAGGTCATGGATGATGCTGGGTCCCAAGGTTAGGATGGGTTTGGGGGAGGGGAGTGGGCAGGGAGATACAATAAAAAAAGCGAAAGGATCAAACCTGCAACCTGGGTATGTGCCCTGACTAGGAATCAAACTCGCCACTTTTTGGTGTACGGGATGATGCTCTATTCAACTGAGCCTCATTGGCCAGGGCATACCACAGCTTTAAGAAAAAAATTATATATATATATACACACACACACACACACACACACACACACACACACACATATATATATTGATTATATATATTATTGATTTCAGAGAGAAAGGCAGAGGGAGAGAAACAGAAACATGAATGATGAGAGAGAATCATTGATCGGCTGCCTCTTACACGCCCCACACTGGGGATCAAGCCCACAACCCACTCATGTGTCCCAACCGGGAATCGAACTGTGACCTCCTGGTTCACAGGTCAACACCCAACCACTGAGCCACGCCAGCTAGGCCCAAGCCAGGGTTTCTACCTTTGACAAGATGGCAGACTAACTGGAGAAGAGAGCTAACAGAGAGAGCATTAGATGACTGTTTCCTAAGCAGGGTTCCATGGAACCCTAGTCCTGCAAAGTGCTCTGTGAAATACTGTAAAGAGGAAGGGCAGGGTAGATTTCTGGCCAAAAGAGTTTGGGAAATACTGCACACTGTACTGCCCCCCATTTGAAGAGTCAGCATCCATGTAAAGCCAATAAAGGCACTGAGAAGTTCTGCAATTAAATAATTTATTTCATGATCTCATTGTGTCCCAAACATTCGACCAGGGAGCCTTTTTTTACCTTTTTTCTCCCCGTGAAACTCTTTTTAACATCCAGTGTTTCCAAAAGCATGGTCCATGGACCACTCCAGCTGCACACAATTTAAACCATCAGCACTCCCCTCCCCTGGTGACTAATAATTTATTTCATGATCTCATTGTGTCCCAAACATTTGACCAGGGAGCCTTTTTTTTTTTTTTAACTTTTTTCTCCCCGTGAAACTCTTTTTAACATCCAATGTTTCCAAAAGCATGGTCCATGGACCACTCCAGCTGCACACAATTTAAACCATCAGCACTCCCCTCCCCTGGTGACTCGGATGCACCCTGACTCTTGAGGGCCAGCGGATCGGTGTTGCTAGAACACCAGTGGGGAGCTCTGCATCGGAGCAGTCAGGAAGGGTGCCACCGGGGTATGTGCTGTACATGCTGTGGGTTCGTGGGGCACGAGCATCGAGGAAAGTGCAGAATAAGGAACGAAGGGTCTTTAGCTGGATCGTAACAGAAGCCTGGGGGAGGGGGTAGAAAGAAACTTGCTTTTTCCTCTGAGTCCAGGAAGGCCACAGTGGCCCAAAGAGGAATGTAGCCCCATGGCTTCGGCAGCCGTGTATGGCCTTAGAGCCCTTCACAGGCGGGCCTGCGTGCGAGCCGCACACGGACACAGCGTCACCTGTGCGCTCAGGAGGAAGTGAGGCCTCTGCAGCCACAAACAGAAGGCTCGAGGAGGCGGGGGGTCTGGGAGCAAGCAGGCCCTGGGCACCTTCTCTCCTCAGCTTGTCCTCTCCTCTGTGTGGGTCCTCGGTGGGAGCGGGCTCGGGGTGGTTTGGAGGGTGAGGTGGATCTGGCTCCTGCTGAGTTCCAGAAATCAGGTTGCAGTCCGCCTGTGTGTGGGTCCATCTGTCCCCAGGCTCCTGTCCCTCTGGCTTTTTTAAAATTTTTTCTGGGCACTACAAGGGTTTGGGGAACAGGTGGTGTGTGGGTGTGCGTGTGCATGTGTGTCGGGGGCTGTAGACTTTGAGGGTTGATGTCCAGAACTCAAGGAGGGGGACTCTCCAGGCACTTCTCCAGTTTCAAGGGCTTTGATTGGACCTGAAGCCCTCGGACAGAAAATTGCCCTTGACATCCTAACCTGTGAGTCAGTCTTTCAGACACACAGGCAGCTGGCCGGCGCCTGCTCCACTTACAGGGTAGGATCTGTTCCATCGGTCGGCAGGCATCTGAGGTGGACGTACTGTGTGCCTCGCCGGGCCACTGGGGGCACCAGAAGAGAAGGTGGCAGTCGAGCAGCTTAAAATTTACTTGGGGCCATGGATGAACCATGGGTTCCTTGGTTTCACTCCACGTGGGCTTTATTGATGCCGTGCTGTGCTGTTTTAATTTGTTGATCCTCACTGCTGTGTGATAGTCCAGTGTGTGAACACACCACGACGGATCTGTGTGGTCAGCGGGTGGGCGCTCGGGGATTTCCTCTGTGCTGCCTGCTGTTGGTGAATGTCCGCCCACATTTCGGGCGTGTTCACACCTGGGAGCACAGGCCTGGGTCGCAAGGCATGTGCACATTCAGCATTAGCAGAGGTGGAGGTTTTGCCTTTAAAGAGTGAGAGGATGGATAGCAGACAGCAGGGCTAACGAGCGAGGGATGGCAAGAGGCGTGGAGGCAGGGAGGGCAGGGAAGCCATATCACAGAAGCTGGAACGAGTAGAGTGTTTTCCATCTGTGGCTGGGCCTCGCAAGAACTGTCTGAGTGTGGAGACGGGCGCTGGGTGACAGAAATCCAGTTGCTGGCATAGCCTTCGTCAGTGGGGGCTGTTCAGCACTGCCTGATTTCAGGGAGTCCGAAGTTGACCCCCACGGGGACCCTCCAGTGTGCCTGGGGCAGCTCGTCCATGTGGAGGCTTGGAGGAGAGAGCCATGGGCTGGGGCAACAGCGAGACCCGAGCCGTTTCTGTACCTGATGGCACAGCTCCAGCACACACCATCCAGGCGACGGCCGGGCCTGGGCGGAGGCTAGGCGTCCACCCGAGTCCTCCCAGCTGCCCAGGATGACCAGCCGAGGGGGCAGGGAGACCGCTGCAGCCCCCTCTTGCTCTCAGTGTCCCAGCCAAGCAAATAATGCTGCCCCTTCCTTTCCCCCCTGCCCCCCTCCTAGAACGGCAGCAAAGATAACTCTCTGGACATGCTGGGCACAGACATCTGGGCCGCCAACACCTTCGACTCCTTCAGGTGAGCTCCCGTCCTCTGTGTGGTGTGTGGCTCTGGCTGGGCCCCCAGCTTACGTGTCCTGATGCCCCGTGGGGCCTTTGGGGAAATGTTGAGAGTTCACTGATGAAGAAGCAGGAGAACCAGAGGGTGTGAGATAGCTTACAGCATGCGGCTGAAGAGGAAGGAGGTTAGGAGAGGAGAGACGGAGACCGAGGGAAGGAGAAGGAGAGAGTATCCAAGGGAAAAAGAAAGAGGAGGGAGGAGGGAGCAGAGGGAGGACTGGAGAGGAGCAGAGGAGATGGCTCCGGGTGTCAGGCAGCCTGGGGTGGGTCAGGACAGAGAGCTGTGGCTGGGAACCTCCCCCCTCTGCCCTCCCCCCTGAGGTCACAGCTGGTGGGGCTGGCAGCGGGGATATCTGAGGAAGGAGGGGTTTTCAGTGGCTCAGACTCTAGTTCAGCAGTTCTCAACCTGTGGGTCTCGACCCCTTTGGCGGTCCAACGACCCTTTCACAGGGGTCGCCTAAGACCATCCTGCATATCAGATATTTACATGACGATTCATAACAGTAGCAACATTACAGTTATGAAGTAGCAACGAAAATAATTTTATGGTTGGGTCACAACATGAGGAACTGTATTCAAAGGGCCAGAAGGTTGAGAACCACTGATCTAGAAGGTTCCTGATGGACCAGGTTGGAAGAACAGGTGTTGGCCAGGGTTCACGGGCTGCTCATGGGCTCCTGCCCTGGTGTCTACCCCTCAGGCCATGGGTGGCCTGGCCCTTTCGCTCTGCTCTGTCTGGCTCTGAGCAGGTTCCAGACACACCCACCCGGCTGGGCAGTCCCCAGAGCTGACACCACAGGCTCCATTTGGCTCCATTCCTTGGCTGGGCTTGTCTCCTCCCGCTCGCCTCTCATTTCTTGCCCTCCCTCGCCCTCTAGTGGTGCCACCTGGGACCTGCAGCCTGAAAAGCTGGACTTCACCCAGTTCCACAGGAGACTCCGACACACGCCCAAGCAGCCCCTGGCACACATCGACCGTGAAGGGTAAGGGGCAGCGGCCGGGGTGTGGAGGGGGCTCTTACAGAGGGGGAGGGTGGGGAGAAAACAGCTGTGGCTACACCAGAGCTGAGAGGGGCCTCTCCCTGGACAGGAAGGCGGTCCTGCTGCTTGAGGGACACACAGATGAGTCCTGGCCTCAGCCCTGCAGGCTCCCTGGCCTCCTGCATCTCTCAGCCACACTGCCCAGGCCCCTCCAGCCACACTGCCCGCTCCCTTCCTGACCCTGCATGTCAGTAGCCTAGTGCAGTGGGTCTCACACTTGACCAGAACCACCCGGGGGCTTGTTAAAACACAGATCCCTGCATCCACCCGCCGAGTCTGGAGGTCTGGGGTGGGGTGTGAGCGTGTGCGTTTCTAACAGATTCCCAGGGCTGCTGCTGGTCCTGGGACCCCACTTTGAGAACCACTGGTGTAGTGGATGCTTTTTCACTGGGATGTCTCACCCTCTACTTATTTCATGCATCACTGTTGCCTTCCCCTTTTAAAGAGCCCTGTCTTCTTGGGTTTTTATGGCTTCATTACATAGTCATGATTGATTAAATCATTGGCTGCTGGCAATTAATTCGATCTTATGCCCTCTCCCCTCCCAGAGGTCAGGGGATGGGACTAGAAGTTCTAACACTCCTTCTCCCCATCCTCAGGTTGCCTAGGGACTTTCTACAGTTGCCTCATTAACACAACAGAATCCCTCCAGGAACCCCCCAGGATTTGGGGAGCTCTGTGCCAGGATTGGGGAGGAAGAGCAAATATCTCCTATTATCAACTTTGCTTTTTCACTGGGATGTCTCACCCTCTACTTATTTCGTGCATCACTGTTGTCTTCCCCAAGAAGACAGGTTTTTATGGCTTCATCACATAGTCATGATTGATTAAATCATTGGCCACTGGCGATTAATTCAACCTTATGCCCTCTCCCCTCCCCAGAGGTCAGGGGATGGGACTGGAAGTTCTAACCCTCCTTCTCTGGGTTGGTTCCCCTGGCAACCAGCCCCATCCTCAGGTTGCCTAGGGACTTTCTACAGTTGCCTCATTAACACAACAAAATCCCTCCATCCTTTAGGAACCCCCAGGATTTGGGGAGCTCTGTGCCAGGATTGGGGAGGAAGAGCAAATATCTCCTATTATCAACTTGAGGCCCCATGCACGAAATTCGTGCAAGAGTAGGCCTTCCCCTGGCTGCCGGCACCGGCTTCCCTCGCTGCCCTGGCTTCATCCAGAAGGTTGTCCGGAAGGACGTCAGTCTAATGAGCACATTATGCTTTTATTATTATAGAGAGGTTGCCTAGGGACTTTCTACAGTTGCCTCATTAACACAACAAAATCCCTCCATCCTTTAGGAACCCCCAGGATTTGGGGAGCTCTGTGCCAGGACTGGGGAGGAAGAGCAAATATCTCTTATTATAAAGTAGAGGCCCCATGCACGAAATTCGTGCAAGAGTAGGCCTTCCCCTGGCTGCCGGCACCGGCTTCCCTCGCAGCCCCGGAAGGTCCAGAAGGAAGGACGTCAGTCTAATGAGCACATTATGCTTTTATTATTATAGAGTTACAACATCACCCGTGGTAATTCAGGTTTTAACTTTTTGAGGAACTGCCAGTGTTTTTCCACAAGTGCTGGATATTTCACCTTCCCACCCGCAACATACAAGGGTTCTGATTTCTCCACATCCTCGTGAACATTTGTAATTTTCTTTTTTAAGTTATACTCGTGGCTTTTCTTTTTCCTTCCGAGCCTTCTCTGCCCGCTCCTGTCTCCCTGTCGCGTTAGGTCTGAACATAAGTTTCCTGCTCTCACCTGGCCGCCTGCTGCCACTTTCTGTCCCACCCACCCCTTCTCTTGGCAACTGGTCTCACCACAGTGGAATGAGCAGCAACCTGGCAGGGTGTGCTCATCCTCCTTTCAGAGATGAGAGGGACGCAGCTCAGAGAGGCTGGACCTCACCCAGTCGCTCGCCCAAGTGGCAGAGCCGTGATTTAAGGCCTCTGATGCCGTCCAGTGTAACCCTGAATTGGCTTCCCCCCTCAAAACTTTATGCAAAATCGCATGCACGTGCATATTTCTAGGGAGAAGTATGTCACACATGTCAGCCTCTCCCAGGGGACGGAGCCTCTCACCATGCCCTTTCTTTTCATTGTCCTGTTTGTGTGGATTCCATCAGAACTTTTGGGGTTGTTTTTTGGGGGGGTAGAGAGGGAAGATGGCCTTGAGCATGGAGCACCCTGTTAGAGGCGGTAGAGCAAAGCAGAGGCCCGGCCCAAGGCTCCCCCGGCCCTGCCTCACGCTGTCTGCTGCTCACTGCACGCTCAGCCCCTCACTCCGCAGCCGCTGCCCCTTTCCTCCTGCGCTGCTGCTGAGCAGGGCTGAGCCCACACGGCTGGGTTTAGGAAAGCTGACCTTCCCACGTTCTGGAGCGGGTTTGCAGCGGAGGTGACGCTCCCATCTGCCTTGTTGTGGGCGAGGTTGAGCGTGGGGTGCGCCATGGGAACGGCATGTTGCATTTCTGAAGCCCAGTTGCTAGGCCCCCTAGGTGCCCGCATGGTGCTGGGTACTGTGAGGATCTCTCTCTCTCTCTCTCTCTCTCTCTCTCTCTCTCTGCATAAAACACAGCCCCCTGCCCAGCAGGACTGTTTGAAAAGGAAACATGCACCTATTCATGACTGAGGGAGGATGAGCTGTCTGGGAATGGCTTCGGGAGAGAGACACAGCATATCCCTGGGAAGCTCCCATCTCTCCCCTGTCCCCTGGGAGCAAGTGGATGGTGAAACCAGAGGGGAAACTGAGGCCCAGAGAACAGAAGGTGTCTGATGGGGAACGTGTGTCATAGTCAGGCTCTCGGAGGGTCTGCACCAGTTCCCACAAATGAACAGAACAAAACACTGGTTGGCAGTGGCCACAGATGACTCGGGGGAGGAGAAGTTCCCGGAGCTGAGCACCATGTCCCCTCTGCAGCCAGAGGGACCAGCAACAGCCCCTCACCAGCTGCAGGCCAGGCTCACCTACTCATGGGAGCCTCTAGGATTTGCTGACAGTCGGCCGGGGCTCCCATAGTCACTAGTTCTGGCCAAAGTCTGTCTCATCCTGCTCCCAGGGAGTCGTATGCAACTTCCTGAGACCCCCTGTGGCTGGGCCAGGGCTGTGTCCCCTTAGAGCCCTGCCGCACTGGGGCAGACGCCACGTGCCCGGCCACTGCAGCATCTCGGGAGCAGGGCACCACGTTGTTGCCAAGGCTTCCCAGGTATCCACGGAGGGACAGAAATTGGAAACAGCTGTTGCCTTGGAAACCCTGTTGGCAACAGTGAGTCAGCTGGTCTACATCAGCCTTCTGCCCTCGAGCCTGCAGTCATCCAGGGGTGTGAGCCCCGGACAGGGTGGGTCTAGGGCCAGGGGAACACAGCTCCCCCCGCCCCCCCCACACACACGCCACCTGGGGCCGTGACGGGAGAATGGAAGGCCAGGCCTGTGCTGTGCTAGGCTGGGGCCTGCATGTGCTGGCGCCAGAGGGGAGGTACACACACGTGACTTAGAGGAGCCGGTGTCAGCCATTCTAGTCGGCCCAGTCCGCAGGCCCCTCCTTCCCCCCTGCCCTGGCACAGATGAAACAGAGATGACGACAGGCCGTTGGTAGCTTCACAGGCCAGCTTGTCTCTACCAGGCAGATGTGTTGGTGAAAAGGCGGTTGGCTGTTTCTAGACCTTTCTTGATTTCAGAGAGGAAGGGAGTGAGGGAGAGTGATAGGAACATCAGTGATGAGGGAGAATCATTGATTGGCTGCCTCCTACATGGCCCCTACTGGGGGCTGAGCGCACAACCAGTGCATGTGTCCTGACCAGGAATTGAACCGTGGCCTTCTGATTCATAGGTCAATGCTCAACCATTGAGCCACACTAGCCAGGCTGTGTCTAGACCTTTCTTCACCTCATCTGCAGCCCAGCACATCCCAAGGCCAGGGTGGGGGGCTGAAAGGCAAGAACCTCCTCTTTTCTCTCCTTCACCCTTCCTGCCCCAGCTTCGCCTGCCAGACCCCGTAACCTTCCAGCCTGGTCCTCCTGATCATCTGTTACCCACCCCTGGCACCCTCTCCCCCTACTCCAGCCCATGAACGCTGATGTCCTGCCGGCATCGTGCTGCATTTAGCTCCGGACCTTTGCCCTCCCTGCTGCCCTCTGCCCGGGACATTCTCCCAGATTCTCTGCTTGGCCAGCTCCCGGCCCATCTCCCTCCCTCTGCTCAGACTGTTGTAGACCCTGCTCTTCTGGGTTCCTGTCGCGCCCTCTCTTACCCCTGACCGAACACTGCTGTGGCTGAGGGCCCAGCCTGTGCACTGCTTACCTCGGGCCAGCCCACGCCCGAGCCCCCACAGAGGCACTTGTGAAATGCGGGATGGGTCACATCCCGTGCTCTCTTCCTCCCAGGCCTTGGCTCATTTCTGCAGCCACCCGGTTTCTCTTCCTCAGGGCTCCGGGCCCCTCTGGCCATAGGATCTCATGCTGCCCCTACTGGTGCTCAGGCGTACCACCCTGTCCGCTGAGGTTAGGACTTGTTTCCTAAGAGCTGTGAGCTGGCTGAGGGCAGGACCGCGTTGGGTTCATTGCCCATGACTCCAAGGGAGGCTGACAGGGCCCAAGACATAGGAGGTGCTTGGCGAATACCGAACCACTAAACAAATTACTCTGAAGTCTTAGAGTTGCATTAACTGCAGCTAGAAAACGCTGGCGCCAGCTCCTGGGCAGCCCTGGCCACACCTGGGTCACTAACCATAGCATAACAATAGTAACTAATACCACGCACAGGCAGGTGAGTACCGTCCTCAGTGCTTACCTCGTATCGTGTAAACTCCGCCACCTGGCGAAGTAGGAGCTGTTATTCTCTTCACTTCGACAGATGAGGAAGCTGGGAGACACCCTTCCCCAATGAGTGACTTGCATGAGGCTGGGCTGGCTCCAAAATCGATGTATGTCCTCGGTCACTATGCTGCTGTTCTTCCCAATAACAGTGACAACAGTAATCGTAGTAGAAGCAGAGGCAGTACTACTAATAGCAATGTAGTTACCTTATTTATTTTATTATCATTTTATCTAACTGCCCCCTATACTTACCATGAGAATATATTTACTGTTAAATATGGTATATTAAGTGCGTGTGTACCCGTGCGCCTGGCAAGGTTCTAAGCACTTCGATGCATTAATTTAATCCTCCGCTCACCTTATCATGTTAGACATTATTATCCCAATTTTTCTAACGAGGAAACGGATACAGAGGTTAAGTGACTTGCACAGGGTCACCCAGTTAGTAAGCGGAGTGGCTGGGGTTCCAACCCCTGGAGTCTGGTGCCAGCGTCTGCACCTTCAATGTGCAGGAGACATGGACCTTTGGCAGTGAGTCAGGGTGTGTCTTTGGCCTGAAGGGTCACCTGGCCACAGAGGACATGAAGACAAAGGGTCGGCGTCTGGGCCGGCGGGCTGGTGGGCTGGCCCAAGGTGAGGCCCAAGGAAGAAGGAAGCCCCACTGGGGCCTGTGTGACCTTGAGGAAGCTGTTCTCTCTCCATTCATTTCTCTCTAGTGTGCTGGTCAAGATGCTAGGCTTTTGCAGAGCTGTGACAGATTTGCGGGTCTATCAGCAAGGAGTTTATGGTACTTCTGTGCCCCACCCTCAGGCTGGTCTCAGCATCCCATCTGCATGAGTCCTTTGTCCTCCATGAAGGCCTGTGCAGCCAGTGGGGGCGGGGGACAGCCTGAAGGGTCACCTGGCCACAGAGGACATGAAGACAAAGCATCGGTCACCAGGGCATTTCCTCCTGGCGGGCAGGCTGATTCTGCAGGCCTGGAGGGAGGGCAGGACCAGGTGTCACCCGATGGGCCCCGCTCTTCCTGTTTGCCAGGCGGGGCAGGATCCAGGCAGGTGCCATCCTCTCAACGTCTTTGTCTTTTCTGCTCCAGGTGTGGAAAAGGGAAGCTGGAAGATGGGGATGGGATCAACCTGAATGACATCGAGAAGGTCCTCCCAGCCTGGCAGGTAGGCACAGGGGCAGCGCCTCACACACTCCCCTTCTCCCAGGTCCCGATGCTGGGCCTGGGCCTGGGCACTCCTGCTGGCCCCTACCTCCAACAAAGCATCACCGGATGTACCATGTGTGGGCAGGGGCACTGCCTCCACGTCCAGAGTGTCCCACTGGGATGTGTGTGCGGAGGGCCCAGTGGCCCTCAGACTTAATTAATGCCTATTGTTGATCTGCAGGGAGCTCTGGCTTCTCTCTCACTGGGAGTCACACATGGGGCCCACGTCACCGTGAGTGGTCCTAGTGGGAGGGCCTCGTCTCAAGATGCTAGGCTTTTGCAGAGCTGTGACAGATTTGCGGGTCTATCAGCAAGGAGTTTATGGTACTTCTGTGCCCCACCCTCAGGCTGGTCTCAGCATCCCATCTGCATGAGTCCTTTGTCCTCCATGAAGGCCTGTGCAGCCAGTGGGGGCGGGGGACAGCCTGAAGGGTCACCTGGCCACAGAGGACATGAAAACAAAGCATCGGTCACCAGGGCATTTCCTCTTGGTGGGCAGGCTGGTTCGGCAGGCCTGGAGGGAGGGCGGGACCAGGTGTCACCCGATGGGCCCCGCTCTTCCTGTTTGCCAGGCGGGGCAGGATCCAGGCAGGTGCCATCCTCTCAACGTCTTTGTCTTTTCTGCTCCAGGTGTGGAAAAGGGAAGCTGGAAGATGGGGATGGGATCAACCTGAATGACATCGAGAAGGTCCTCCCAGCCTGGCAGGTAGGCACAGGGGCAGCGCCTCACACACTCCCCTTCTCCCAGGTCCCGATGCTGGGCCTGGGCCTGGGCACTCCTGCTGGCCCCTACCTCCAACAAAGCATCACCGGATGTACCATGTGTGGGCAGGGGCACTGCCTCCACGTCCAGAGTGTCCCACTGGGATGTGTGTGCGGAGGGCCCGTGGCCCTCAGACTTAATGCCTATTGTTGATCTGCAGGGAGCTCTGGCTTCTCTCTCACTGGGAGTCACACATGGGGCCCACGTCACCGTGAGTGGTCCTAGTGGGAGGGCCTCGTCAGAGCTCAGATGCTGACACGTGGGTGCCCATCCAACCCCCGCTCCAGCCAAAGCCAAGGACCCCCTATCCAGATGGTCCCCCCGGCTGTACTTCCACAGCAGGCAGTGCATCTCGGGGGTGAGTCGCACAGTGCTGTCCCTCAGGGACCCCCATCGCTGGGGCTCGGCAGCAGGGCGGACAGCAGGTGCCCCCATTTTCCCAGCATGGCTCTCCACCCAGGAACGGCACCTGGTTGGTTAGTAAGGGCTGATGTTGATGGTGACACCCCCAAGGTCTGCTTCCTCATAAATGGTAGCAGAGGGCGAAGGTCAGGTGAGCTGGGGGAGGTGATAGCCAGCAGCTAGATTTTAGCGCCCACGACCCGTCGGCAGCTTCTGGTGCGCTGAGGCCAGCCAGCACTGCTTCCAGGAGCTCCGGGCTCGGGTGGGAAGCTGGAGGCTCTGAGTGTGGTGACATGGTTTCTGGGGGGACATCAGTCATGGTTCCGGGCTGTGAAGCCATAGGGCTGGGTAGAAGCTAAAACCCAAGCAACTGGGCTTAGAATGGGGTTTTAGGGGCCCCTCCTGCATTTTTGGTATCTCTCCTGTGAACTGCACGTGGGGTGGAAGGGGCTGGCTGTCCCACCGTGTTGACAATGATGGGGACCTCCCAACCCCCATCATTTGTCATCCTGCTCCCAGTGTGGCCCAGGGTCGGTGCACCTGGTGCAGAGGCCATGAGGACAGTCGGCTGCACCGCAATCAGCTCCCACTAGAGGGCACCAGCGCGCCGCTCCAGAGGCTCCACCGTCTGACATTGGGAGTGGGAAGTCCCTAGTCCCCAGCCGTCAAAGGTATCCTTGCCTCGGTGCTCAACTTGTAAATTGTCCCGTGGTGACATGGTTTCTGGGGGGACATCAGTCATGGTTCCGGGCTGTGAAGCCATAGGGCTGGGTAGAAGCTAAAACCCAAGCAACTGGGCTTAGAATGGGGTTTTAGGGGCCCCTCCTGCATTTTTGGTATCTCTACTGTGAACTGCACGTGGGGTGGAAGGGGTCGGCCGTCCCGCCGTGTTGACAATGATGCGAACCTTCCAGCCCCCATCATTTGTAATCCTGCTCCCAGTGTGGCCCAGGGTCGGTGCACCTGGTGCAGAGGCCATGAGGACAGTCGGCTGCACCGCAATCAGCTCCCACTAGAGGGCACCAGCGCGCCGCTCCAGAGGCTCCACCGTCTGGCATTGGGAGTGGGAAGTCCCTAGTCCCCAGCCGCCAAAGGTATCCTTGCCTGGTGCTCGACATGTAAATTGTCCCAAAAATGGCCCGAAGCAACACTCAGGCCCTTCCTGCCCCGAGCAAGGCAGCGGGTGAGGTAGTAGAAGAGGCAGCCA
The DNA here is from genome assembly GCF_000412655.1 of Myotis brandtii. NCBI lineage: Eukaryota > Metazoa > Chordata > Mammalia > Chiroptera > Vespertilionidae > Myotis > Myotis brandtii. The sequence continues at coordinate 646,299 of NW_005371384.1, read as the reverse complement.
CACAGAGGTGTAGGGAAGCACCTGTTGGGCTGTGCAGAGGCTTGACATTCCTCGTGGGAGGACTCCCCACACTCACTCCTGAGACCCCGGGACCACGTGGCAGCGCCCAGGGGGGCACACCTGTGAAGCCTCTATCAGCTTCACAGACAAGGAGGTGCTTGCCCACCCAGTGAGGGGTGCTGGTGGCATTCCCCACCCAGACGGCTTCGCCGGGGCCTGCAGGGGAAGCTCCCGCCAGTGTGGGCCTTGGGAGTCACAGCGTGTTGACTTCTGCCCTGGGACGGACAGGCACTGGCCGCCTGAGCGGAGGGGGCGATGGAGCTCCGGGGGGTTTTAGGGGCCCCTCCTGCATTTTTGGTATCTCTCCTGTGAACTGCACGTGGGGTGGAAGGGGCTGGCTGTCCCACCGTGTTGACAATGATGGGGACCTCCCAACCCCCATCATTTGTCATCCTGCTAGAGGCAGCCACACAGAGGTGTAGGGAAGCACCTGTTGGGCTGTGCAGAGGCTTGACATTCCTCGTGGGAGGACTCCCCACACTCACTCCTGAGACCCCGGGACCACGTGGCAGCAGGGCACCAGCGCGCCGCTCCAGAGGCTCCACCGTCTGGCATTGGGAGTGGGAAGTCCCTAGTCCCCAGCCGCCAAAGGTATCCTTGCCTGGTGCTCGACATGTAAATTGTCCCAAAAATGGCCCGAAGCAACACTCAGGCCCTTCCTGCCCCGAGCAAGGCAGCGGGTGAGGTAGTAGAAGAGGCAGCCACACAGAGGTGTAGGGAAGCACCTGTTTGGCTGTGCAGAGGCCTGACATTCCTGGTGGGAGGACTCCCCACACTCACTCCTGAGACCCTGGAACCACGTGGCAGTGCCCAGGGGGGCACACCTGTGAAGCCTCTATCAGCTTCACAGACAAGGAGGGTGCTTGCCCACCAAGTGAGGGGTGCTGGTGGCATTCCCCACCCAGACGGCTTCGCCGGGGCCTGCAGGGGAAGCTCCCGCCAGTGTGGACCTTGGGAGTCACAGCGTGTTGGCTTCTGCCCTGGGACGGACAGGCACTGGCCACCTGAGCGGAGGGGGCGATGGAGCTCCGTAATCCAAGCCGGGGGATGCTCCACGAAGTTCACTGTGAAGGTGGGAAATCGAGTCTGAATAGGTCCTGTCCTCACCTTGCAGCCCCGCACCTCTGGCCTAGGCGCCACCCCGGGCCCTTCCCCTGAGGTTGGAAACTGGAGCAGTTTCTGGCCGGTGGCTCCTGGGTTCCCATCGCGCAGGGGCCCAGGCCTCGGGGCCGCGGAAACACTGCTTCCCTCCCCGCCGCGCGCTTCTCTTTACAAAACCCCAGCCGAGAGCCTTTGCTGTTGAACTGCCCTGTGTCTGGCCCACGCTTTCGGAAAGGAGACTTTAGATCACTTTTCTGACTTCTCTGTCAGACAAGTATTATGTCTTGTTTTGTTTTTTTCCTGACAATAGGAACTGCGTAGTCCCACTTATTTCCCTTTCTGCCTTCCTGTTAGGAAGTTTTGAAACTAAGTTCTGTGTCTGCCTGCAGTTAACTCTGAGCTCAGTCTGGCCTGTCAGGTCCCTGACGCTGATCTCTGATGACTGACCCAGGTTAGTCATGTGTAACGTGTGAGTCCCGTGTGAGGTGGGCCCGGCACACACGCTGAGCAGAAACATCCCGAGTCAGGTGGCATTTCTGGGCTCATGGATGTGCCCAAGGCACTCCCGACGGAGGGGCCCAGAAGATGCAGGGAAGGCGACTCGGGGTTTCTGACCTCATGAGAGGGTGCCCCCGGCACTGTCTTCACACGGGACCCAGAGAGAGGACAGGAGACCAGCCAGAGGAGGAGACAGTGAGACGTGGGGTTAAGCACCCGTTCCCATGCTTGGCCCCAAATAATAACAAGATGAGGGATCAACAAGCTTTCAGAATGAAAATCACTGCTGGCCAGAATGATGGCCAGGACTCCCCTCTGCCACAGAGCGCTTGGCGGACTAACAGTGGGGGCCGATGCAGGAGCCGCCTTCTCTCTCCAGCAGGGGGCGCTGTTGCCATTTGGAAACCGGGTTGGTGGACGCTGGATGGAAGCTGCCTGTAGCCGGGTTCCCAGCCTTCCCGATGGGAAGGAGTGACTTTATTGTTCCCCAGGGCTACGCCAGCTCTGTTGCCAAGTCTTCTGGAAACTTCCAGGATAGCTAACGCGCAGGCATGGGGTTGTTAACATACCCCGAGATGCTGGGATATGTCCATCACGTGAAAGTCACGTGAAAAGCCCTCGTTCCCCAAGGCCCTCTCCTCCCCAAAGTGCCGCTTCATGTCCCTTCTTGGTCCCTCGGAAGGCACCGTCCGACCTCATGCAGTGGGTCTGCCAGTGTTGCTCGAGCAGCCTCCTGCGAGCCAGGCATGGGCTTAGCCGTGACGGACTGAGTTAAAGTGCAGAGGCCGCTGGCTTCCCAGAGGACTGGACGCTGCCTTCCCAGTGGGACTGGACTTCCCACTGCCCCCTCCTGAGCACCCAACAACCACTGCATCACATCCACGCTCCGGGGACTGTGACGAATGTCACCGCGTTCTCTTATCTCGCTTATCCTCACGCCTTCCCTGTGGAGCGCAGGCTGCAACCATCTCCTTTCACAGAAAGCGAGGCTCTGGTCAGCTGTCACCTTCTCAGAAAGGCCTTGAACATCCCTCCCCACCCCTCTCTGTTCTTCTGTGTGGCACCCCTCACACAGGTGCTCTGTTTATGTTGTGGTCTGCATCCTCCCCTGGAAATCAGCTCTGCATGGTCGCGTACAGGGGCCCGTTAACTACTGGGTGACTGAGTGCACCCTGACTGGCTCCTGTCCCAGAGGGACTTGGCCCCAGCACCCCAGGCCTCTCCCTCGGGTTCCCACGAGTCCAGTCCTGTCTGGGCCGCGTGTCTGCACGTCATCTCTGAATGCACGTAGCTCCCTGCGAGGCACAGGTATGGCTATCATTGACATCTTACAGACGCGGGAACTGGGAGCAGATACCTCGTCCCAAGTCACACGGCTTATCAGCGGGGCGTGGGGGTTGGAATTCAGGCCGCCAGACTCCTCCGTGTCTGCGGTGGAAGGAGGAAGAGGCGCTAGAAAGCTGTTCTCATTCTTGGCGACTGCAGTCACGTACAGCAAGTTAGTGGAGAATGTCATTTCCTTAATGAACGGGAGCAAGAAAGTGGATATCTTTTTTTTTCTTTTTGTTTTGAAGGCACTAGAAATGGAGAGAGAGACGGAGAGGGAGAGACCCCTGCTGACACCCTTGAAAGAGGAAGAGAAGTGACTTTTCCTTTCTTTTCAATGGGAAAGGTTCCCAGTGGCTTCTTTCTAATCCCTGTGACCCAAGACTCGCCCTCAGCTCTCCAGGAGGCGTGCTTACCTGGGAGAGCCCCTCTGCCTTTGTGGCCCCCCCGCCCCACCCCATGCTTCCTCCTTCAGGACAAAAATAGGCACCCCTACAACAAAGGACAGCTCTTCATCGCAGCCTCGGCTTCCTGTCTGAGGCCGCCAGGTAGCAAGGCCCCCTGGGAATGGGCAGCGTGCTCTGTGAGGCCAGCCTGTTTGTGTTTTTGTCATTTATGAGTCTTTTTACAAGACATTATTACCGGGGGGTGTGGGGGGGAGGCTTTGTTGGTGACAACTAGGAACATTCCTAGGCAACAGGCAACAGGCCGTGAGGACTGGGTTGTCGCAGGGCCTGGGGCGGGCAGATTGCCAGGAGCTGGACGGCAGGTAGCAGGTGCGTTCTGGCTCCAGGTCCAGAGCACATCCTCCTTTCTCATAGGGCAGACTCACGCATCCAGAACACAGCGGGGCCTTAGACAGGGGTCGGCAGACTGTGCTCCACATACCAAGTACACTCTGTAGCCTGTTTCTACAGACAGTGTTAGGGGCGCACAGGCGGCGACGGGAGCGCACAGGCGGCATCGGGGGGCACGCCGGTGGCATTGGGGGGTGCACAGACACCATTAGGGGAGCACAGAGGCGCACAGCGGCGTCAGGGGCACACAGCCGTACCGTTCACTCATCTGCTCACTGTCCGGGGCCGAATTCGTGCCACCAGGCAGCGCTGGGGATTTATGACATGGACCCTAACCACCAGCAACGCCTTAAACACCTCCTCTCGGGCCCTTTACGGGAGAAGTTTGCCAAACGCTGGTGGAGAATATAAACAAAGAAACGCCCTGAGAGCTAAGACAGGTGGCAGCACCCTCGGGTTCCTTCGCCGGAGCCCTGGGCGAGCCCTGCAGCTCCACACACAGAACTGGGCGCGGTTCCTCGTCATCACTCTCTCCGAGCGGGATCCAACACCTCTCTGACTTACATCGCTAGGCGGTGCTGAGGGTCATGCAGACCAGGTCCGACAGTGCCCGCTCTTTGTGAGCCAGAAACACGCTGCAGATGTGCGTGGTCTGGTTACAGGGAAGCGAACACAAGGCTGTGAGCTTGACACACAGGAATGTGCTTGGG
>NW_005371384.1:640059-641381 GCF_000412655.1 Myotis brandtii | reverse complement strand
CTGTTCAAGTTTTACCTCCTCCGTGAAGCCCTCCTGGACGAATCAGACCAGCTCAGTCCCCAGAGATTGGGGCCATTTGGGGGACTTGATTCCAGGCCAGTCATGAGGTTGCCTGTGTGTTTCCTGCTTCTGCGTGTGTCTGCGCTTCCCGGAGCGGGCAGACCTGGCCCTGGGCCTTGGGGGTGGCCGGGCGGTGGGTCTATGGAGAGAAAAGAGAAGGCCTGGCCCCGAGGATGGCAGAAGTGAGCAAACAGTGGTTCCGAAGAAAGGGGACCATGGAGAACGGGGGTCCAGGAGTCCTGAAGGGACGTTTCCATAAGCAGAGAGAGCAGTTGACCAAATACGGGCCCGACCAAGTGTTCTTGGGCCAGGAAATGCGTGACGGAGGGAGGACTTAGGCAGCCGGGCGGTTCGGGCCCAGTCAGTCCTGTCCTACTGCCGGGACCCCTGGGGAATTCCTAGGATGCACACATCTTCCCACAGTGGCCGGGGAGGAAGTCCTGTTACTCCATTAGGGACAGGCCAGGGTCCCTTAAAACACGACTTGCCCCTTGAAGAGGTTATCTGCTCCATGCCCTGCTTTGGGCCTGACCATCCCCAGAATCCTTTGCTCTGTGCCAAAGGGCTGGATTAGTCTGGGGGGGGGGGGGTGCACTCAGGGGTGAAGGGAGTAACAGGCCCAAGTGAGGCCAGACTGACGTCTGCGTCTGTCTCGACCTTGGCTGGACAAAGGTCATCTCACTGCTTGGGAGTGCCCTGGGCTCAGGATGGGGAGGTCAGCAGAGGAGCCCGGGCGCAGTGCTAGGAGCAGGCCCTCCCTGGCCTACGGGAACTTATCTACAGATGCTCAGAGGCAGGTCGCCCTCCTGCACACGCTCACCCCCAGTGAGTGAGCAGCCCCTGCAGGAGAGGCCCGGAGCCCACCATCCATCCGTCCGTCCGTCCGTCCGTTCCTAGAGCCGCTTCCAGGGCTGGTTAACACCCGGGCCCTGCTCACCGGGGCCGGGCCTGCTTAAACAAGGCTGCATCCTGGCCCGGCACCTTTTCTCCTTTGTCCATGGTCAGTGGAAGGAGCAGCTGAGGCAGGGGGAAGAGGGAGGTGTTGCTCAGGGTGTGAAACATCCATTATTCCTTTATTAGCCAGATGCCATTTCTGGTGGCGCGCTCCTTCCTGGCGGCGGTGAGGTTGGGGGCGGAGAGGCGGTTATTTTCGTTCACCCCAGCCTCTCTCACTGGGAACAGCCGGCGGCCACCGCGGAGGGGGCAGGGGCGGACAGGCCTACGTGCTCTGCAGCAGGCGTTTGTGAATGGGCCCCGGCTCC
>NW_005371384.1:631736-639931 GCF_000412655.1 Myotis brandtii | reverse complement strand
ACACCGTTGTTTCTGGCACTGCAGAGGCCAGGCAGGAGGAAGCTTTCTTCTGGCCCGAGAACAATACCAGGGTCAGCCCGGGGACCTCCCTCCTACACCCTCTTCCTTCCATTGTGAGCACCACACAATCCCAGGCGGGGGGGGGGGGGGGGGGGTCGGGGAGCAGGAGAGGTTAGCAATGTGTGTGACACCTCAGGTCTGCCTCCACTTCCCAGGCTGGGCCAGGGTTCTGGAGACAGCAGATGGACAGACAGACCAAGCCTGTGTGCCTGGCCATAGGGTCCCTGTGCGTTGCAAGGGCCTGCCAGCAGGGTGAGGCCACTGGCTGGGTGACACCACTCCCTCCCCTGGGCCCACTGAGTCATAGCTGTCAGGGCTGAAAAGGCCTCCCCCAGCCTCTGCCCATCACCCCCTTACAGACAAGGAAACCAAGACCCAGAAAGGTAAATGTTTTACCAAACTTCCTGCTGTGCTTAAAAGTCTTTATTGATTCCCGAGGCCCAGAGGAAATCCCCAAACTTGCCTGGACCCCCCAAGGCCCGCCCGCCTTCCAGGTTTCTCTACTTTGACTCCCCACTGGGGCTCTCGCCTTGGGACTAATTAACAGCCCTTGATCCAGCAGCACCCGTCCCCTGTCTTACCTGTCCTCCCTGCTTCATGTGCCGGCCTGCCGCAGGCCTCTTCTTTGCAGATTGCCTGAGGATCACCTCCTCCGTGCAGCCCTCCCTGATAACCCACTTCCTGTTGAGTGACCTGGGCTCCTCCGGCATTTAGTGTCCATCTCTAGAAGGGCTGCCCCTCCACGTCATCGGTGCGTGTGTCTGTCTGTCTCTTCCACACATTCGCACCTTTCCCTGCGACACATACTCCAAATCCTCGGGGCAGAACACACTCACCTTTGCAGCCCTTCAGACAGGGTTTCTCCGTGTTGTCCTCAGACCAGCAGCGTCAGGGTCAGCCAGGAACTTGTTAGACATGCAAATGCTCGGCTGACCTTTACTCCGACCGAATCAGAAACGGGGAGGGGAGGGGGCAGAGAGCGGTGTCTCCAGCAAGCCCTCCGGGCCATTCTGCTGCCTGCTCAGGTTTGAGCATTTTTTATTCCTCTCTCTCTTTTTTTTTTTTCCTTTATTATTTTGTTGTTGTTGTTTGTGGAGATACATATTTGACAAGCAGCCTTGTGAATGTTTAAGGTGTACAGCCTATTGATTTGATACGTTTATATGGCAGTACGATTGCCATTGTAGCATCAGCTAAGACCCATTGTGTCACACAATTATCATCTCTTCTGCTCTTGGTAACAGTTAAGGTCTAGTCTCTTAGCAAATGTAATGTTTATAAGACAGGTCTGTTGTCTGTCTTAATAATTTCTTGAGTAATTGACAGCGCCTAGTCCCTTCTGTTTGCTGCCAAAATTTTTTGTTGTTTGTTCTCTTACAATTGTTCTGCTCAAATGAAGGACAAAGAATTGTGCCCTATTTGACAGCCAAGGATGTGGATTGGCAAAGGGTTGAGTGATTCAGGAACAGCACGGCCCCGCAGACTCCAGTGCCTGTTCCTGTCCCTGGCCAAGCCCCAGATGACCCGTTGGCCCTGGCGGCCCTGGGTGAGCCCCTGCGGATTAGGGCTCCTGGGGAGCTCATTACCTCCCTGCCCATCAAAGGTAGAAACCTCAGGGGAGGCCCCGGGGACACCGCGGGTTTGCAGGTGGTCAGAGCCACCTCCCTGGGTGGAGATGTGGGCAGCCTTTGGTCAGAGACGGACGGGAAGCCCTGGGCTGACCATCCTGGCTCTTCTCTGCAGATCGTAGCCCTTCTGTGCGCAAACTTAACTGTCCTCATATTGGGTGGCAACTGGTGGTGAGGGCATTTGTCCCTGCACTCGGAGCTCCTGTGGGCAGCAGGCAGCGATCCTGACGCATACGTGGTGACAGGAGGAAGCTGAGCTGGGGTGAAACAACAAACACTAACTTCTGCCTACAAAGGGAATCATCAGAAGTTGACCTTAAACAGACTATAAATAATAACAGCGAGGTGGTGGCCGGCCTAGCTAAACAGACCATGCAAAGGGCAGAGATTGCCGTTGTGTCCAGAAAACAGTGCTGGCCTTTCCCTCCGAGGTTCCGTGCTCCGACTCCTGAGCAGAGGGCTGAGGCGGACAGGGGACTGACTGCCCCAGGGACAGGCGATCGTGTCCTGCCTCGCAGCCTTGCCTCCCCGCAGGGAAATGGGAACCGAGGCTCTGCCAGCCAGCCCTGTGCCCTCCACCCACTCTTGGGGGTGCTTCTAGAGCGGGGGCGGGGGGACCTTTTTTCTGCCAAGGGCCATTTGGATATTGGTAACATCATTCGCGGGCCATACAGAAATATCAACTTAAAAATCAGCCTGCTCCATTTGGTTAAACATTTCATTAACTCGCCCCCAGTGCCTTCCCACCCCCGTTCTAGAGGAAAGACCCTGCTGGGTTCTTACAGCATCACACTATCCTTGTGTTCTCCAAAGACCACGCCTTTCCTATCGGCACCCAGCCCCGGGGGGTTCAGGAACACGGTCGGCCCCAGTCACATGGCGGCATAGGCACCGCCGCTCCCTTGCCAGGCTTCTCACGTCCCCAGCGTAAGCAGCGGGAGGAGTGTTTTTGGTGCTGGTGGGGAATTTAATTCAGCGTTTTGCTGCTTGTGTCTTGGAGCCTGTTCCTTTTGGGTCCCAGAGGTCCGCGGCAGGGACCCCGGGAAAGGGAAGGGTGGCCTCACGCTCCGCTAGGACGAGTGCCTGGTGCCGTGGCTGCCCCGCTGAGGATTCTGGGATGCAGTCGTCCCACGAGGCCAAGGGCTGTCAGCCCTGTGCGGACTTGGATTTCACCCTCTGCCCCACGGCCCCGTGTCCTCATCTCCGGAGTGAGTGTGTGAGAGCAAGTGGTCCCGGAGCCACTGCCACCTCGTGCGTTCTGTGTCTCTAAGTGACAGTGAACTCAAACTTGGTGGCACAGTGAGCTGCCCTTGGTGCTGATGGGATTTCCAAAGGTAAGCTGGGTTCCTCCCTCCGTGGGGAGCTGGGCCCTAAAGATTTAGGTCCACCTGCCTACCCAGTTTTCCCAAAAGGAGTCATACAAATTAGATACACTTTAAAAATACCAAAAATTAGCCCTGACCAGTTTGGCTCAGTGGATAGAGCATCAGCCTGCAGACTGAAAGGTCCCAGGTTCGATTCCCGTCAAGGGCATGTACCTTGGTTGCGGGCACATCCCCAGTAGGAGGTGTGCAGGAGGCAGCTGAATCGATGTTTCTAGCTCTCTATCCCTCTCCCTTCCTCTCTGTAAAAAAATCAATAGAATATATATATTTTTAAAAATACCAAAAATTAAATAATACAAATTAAATTAAATAATATGAAATAATTAAATGATAGTTTAAAATACCACAAGTTAAATAATACTAAAAGGCCTATAGCAGAACATAGCAATGCCTTGCCCCCTTGCTTCTCAGTCAACTGGTTCAAAGGAAATGCTGTCACTTTTTTTTTTTTGAGGTTTTTTCCTGGTGTGCCACCATATTTTAATATATATAATGTCTATCTAATTTTTAATATACTGTTCTTTTAAGCTGTTTCTTTTAAATTCTATCGATTTTAGATGTCTGCTGACTTCCTATTATGATAGATAAGAATTTTGTTCTTGTCTTTCTCTTCTCACTATAATTATGTGAAAGTTCTAGTCAGATTATTACGTTGTTACCGAATCCTACTTTTCTATTTTGAAAAAAAGAAATCAGCTTACAGAAAAGTTGCAAAGACAATACAGAGAATCCCTATATGCCCTCCACCCGGATTCCCCCAGTGCTAACGTTGACCATGCTTGCTTCAGCATTCTCTGCACAATTATTTTTTCTTGATTGTTTGAAGGATCAGTTGCAGAAAAGAATGCTACTTCAACCCTGTATAACTCTGTGTGTTTTCCTAAAAGCAGGGACATTCTCTGACATAACCAGCTTCATGATCAAAATTGGGACGTTGCCCTAGCCGGTTTGGCTCGGTGGATAGAGTGTTGGCCTGCGGACTGAAGGGTCCCAGGTTCGATTCCGGTCAAGGGCACATGCCCAGGTTGCGGGCTCGATCCCCAGTTGGGGGGCCATGCAGAAGGCAGCCAGTCAATGATTCTCTCATCATTGATGTTTCTATCTCTTGCTCTCTCTTCCTCCCTCTCTGAAATCAATAAAAATCTATTTAAAAAAAAAAATTGGGACGTGAACACTGGTAGGTCCTATGATATAACCTATAGGCCTCGTTTACACTTTGCCTGTTGTCCCACTCATGCCCTTTAGCGCTGGAGTTGTTTCGTTTTCTGACTTCGATGACCACACTTTGCTTCTAGTTGTCATGTCCCGTTAGTCCCCTGGAGCTTTCTTGGTCTATCAAGGCCTTGACTTTTTTGAAGAGTCCGTGCAGGCCAGTTGTTTTGTAGAATGTCGATCCGTTTGGGTTTGTCTGATGTTTCCTCGTGATTTGAACTTACGCACTTTTAGAAAGAATGCCACGGAGGAGGCGCCCTGTCTTCAGTTCGTGGCTTCGGGGAGCAGCCAGTGTGATGGTGACGCGGCCTCGGCCACCTGTTCAGGTGGTGGCTTCCAGGCCCCGCCACCACAAAGCTACTCTGCTTCCCTCCGTAACTGACAAGTATCCTGCAGGGAGCTATTGGAGACTGTGACTGCCGCGTTCCCGTTCCGTGGTGGGCTTACCTCCAGGTTCGCACTCACGATGGTTCCTGCCTGCAGTGTCATCAGCTGGTTGGCAGACGGCGCATTTTTTAGTTGGCTTTCTGTTGTGAGAAAGAGCTTTCCTTTCTCCCTGTTTGTTTACCTTTTATCTATTTATTATTTATGTCTTGGCTTATCGATGGGCATTTCATTCTAAGAGCTGTAACCCACTACTGTTATTATTTATTTTGATGCTCAGATTGTCCTGCATTCGGCCAGTGGGTCCGTCCCCCCCCCCCCCATCGTGTCTGTGTGTTTCCGAAATGCCCTCATTATTTCAGCACTTCCTTGCCTGCTGGCACCAGAAGTTGTTCTGGCCTCCGGGGACTTTCTCTGCGCCGCCCTGGAATCCACCAGTGTCCAGGGAGCCCTGGCACTTGTCAGCGATGGTGTTTAGAAACCCAGATCCAGGGGCTCGGTGTGCGTGTTGCTCCTGAATCTTCATGGTGCCTCGGCCCCTGAGCTCTGAGCCCCCGGCAGGTTTGCAGGCTCAGTCGGCACCTTGCTCATCAGAATCCCTCTGCTAAGTTACCTGCTATTCACTCACTTCCTGTCTTCCTTAAATTTGTCGAAATCTCTTGTCTTGGTCTGTGTGCTTTTGTGGGTTCATAACCTTTTTCATTGATGAGAGGGGGCAGTTGTAATAAGCACACCAGGTAGAGGCGGGCGTCTGATTTGGGTGGATTTAAGTATGCAGGCAAACAGGGGGAGTGTGGGGTGACCCCGAGCTCAGCGTGCTCGCGGGGAGTAGCAGTGGGAGGAGATGTTTGCATCTGGGAATAGAGGGGTGAAGTGATCTGTCTTCTGAGTCCAGGCATGTGGCTGAGGCCTGACATGCTGTCTCTGTACAGGGGTTCCTGTACAAAGGGGGCAGCAGGAGGTACCTGAATGCCAAGAATTAGGTCCTTTTCTTGCCTGTTGTTCGAAACCTGTAAGGGACACACACTCACACACACACACATACACACACACACACCCCAGCTGTCTGAGGGGCCCTGGGGAAATCTGCTTGGATTCAGACCTTACAGGGAAGCTTGCTCCCACATGAAGGAGATGTGCTGGGGGATAAGGCTTTATTGCCCCACATTTAGCACAGCCACACCCTGCCTCGCTCTGCACTTAGCCCCTGTGGTGGGAAGGCTCCCCCAGCAAACCTCCAGGGGCTGGGAGCAGGGCTGCTGTCCAGCACCATACCTGGGACAGGGCTGGGCGCATGGTTGGAGCTCAGCAAATCACAGACCCATAGGTTGCTGCTAAAATGACAGAGCAAATGTGAGAGCCAGTATGTGCAAAGGGCAGGGTCACGCGCCTCTTACAGTGGCCCCTGAAAACCTGCAAGGGCGCCAGGGCTTGCGGGCCTCTCTCCTTGGGCATTCCTGAGAAACTGGCCCCACCCACCCCAGTGGTAGTCTGGCTCCAGAAGGCCTCGTGGAAGGGACGAGCTGTCCCTGCCTTTTGCCAATTTGCATTTCAACAATCCACGCATTCTGCAGTTCCTGAAAACCGTTTGTGTGGGACTTCTGGTAGCTCTAATCTTCCTGTCTGGGAGTTCCTGTGCGTTTCTGGAAGTGTTGCAAGAAGCAAATATGCCCTGAAGGGCGGGCAGGGCACTGTTACTGGCGTGGGCATTACACCCTGTGCTAAAGGGCGGCGGCCCGGAGAGCCAATGGAGGTTGATGGAAGCTAGTCCGCGCAGCTCCGTCAGCAGCTCCTGTCTCCGGCTTGTCTCCGGCACACAGAGCCCCGAAGGGCACAGACCATGGCTACCGCCTACTACCTGGAAGTGCCCTGTTTCCAGCCGATCACTGGCAAGGACTCGTCCATTGACACAATGTGCAGGATGCAGCTGAGGAGTGCTGGGAAGGGGGGAGGGGGGAGGGGCAGATGAGGGTGGGCCCAGGCGTAGGAGACCTGAGAACGGACACCTAGGCCAGCTGGAGAGAGTACACGCCCCTTGGCTGCCTCCACCTGGGGCAAGGGTGAGGTATGGCCAGCGTCAGGCGGCGGAGCAAGAGCTGAAATCTCCCCAGGGCTCCTCTTGGCGACCACCTCGCCAACATCCTAAACCACCAGGGAAGCATTCTCAACACATCATGGTGCGCAGGGAAACTGAGGCCCCTCCCCACGGGAAAGGTCGGGGCCCAGGATGCCCTGGTGGCTGCTCTCCCCACACATCCTGCAGTTGTATTTATGAAGAATTCTGATGAGGGGTCCTGGAATGATTTACTCTGGGATTTCACTAGGGATCAGCAGCAAGAGGTGTCTTTGAAAAGGCTTCTCCACTAAAGTGTCTGCACATAAAACACTGTAGACAGATAATGGGGGAAAAGAAGAGAAATCCCAGCCAGAGCGGCCTCTCCATCTCTGACCCCGCCTCCCACGCGAACAGAATGGCAAGGCCACCTACGCGGGGAACAGCAGCCAAGACCCCTCCCCAGCCGGGCGCCCGCTGTCCAGAAAGAGGCGGTGGCCGGGCCTTTCAGCACCACGAGGAGGGCTTCCTGCCCTGTCCTCTGCACACCTCACTCCGCAACGACGTCACAGCCTTGTCGGTCTCTGTGCTGAGGCTGAGCTGTGGGGCAGGCCTGTGAGTCCTTTCTTGGCCCCTAAAGAAGACTTCAGAAAGCATTCCAGTCCCTGGGCCACCCTGCCACTGGCCAGTGGGGCCACTTTGTGCCAGTTAGGAAAAAGCTGCTCCTCCCTCTACGCTTGATGGCCCTGGCCGACATGGTCAAGGTCCGAGTCTGTGACGACCGAGAGGCACCGAAGCTTAGAACATCTCCAGATAGAGAGAGCCACCCCCCGTGGAGAGGAATGTCTGACAGCCAGCAAGGCGAGGTACCCAGTTCTATTTCTTCGAAAGGAAGGAGTCACAAGGCTGTAGTGGGATAGGCCGATACAGAGTGTTCGTCCTGACAGGAATCTCAAGGTCGTCTACTGCAGCTCCTTTCATTCAGACAGATGACTCTGCTCTGGGCACAGCACTCTGCTCGGCCCCAGGACAGAGGCGGTGAGCTGAACTCTGCAGGCGGCTGTGGTCAGAGGCCCACACTGGAGAGCGCTGCGTGCCACCCCGGCCCACGTGCCGCCCTGCGGGGTGGTTGGAAGAGGAGAAAAGCTGCTGCTACATTCCCAAGTTCTTCAGAGACCCTAGTGCACCGGTTCTCAACCTGTGGGTCTCCAACCTGTGGGTCGTGACCCCTTTGGGGGTCGAACGACCCTTTCACAGGGGTCGCCTAAGACCATCGGAAAACACATATATAATTACATATTGTTTTTGTGATTCATCACTATGCTTTAATTATGTTCAATTTGTAACAATGAAAATACATCCTGCATATCAGATATTTACATTACGATTCATAACAGTAGCAAAATTACAGTTATGAAGTAGCAACAAAAATAATTTTATGGTTGGGGGTCACCACAACATGAGGAACTGTAT
>NW_005371384.1:628441-631642 GCF_000412655.1 Myotis brandtii | reverse complement strand
GATTCATAACAGTAGCAACATTACAGTTATGAAGTAGCAACGAAAATAATTTTATGATTGGGGGTCACCACAACATGAGGAACTGTATTAAAGGGTCGCAGCATTAGGAAGGTTGAGAACCACTGCCCTAGTGCATGACCTCATTCACCTGCTCCGTCAAAGGCCATCCACTTAGCGCATAGATGCCCTCATGGACATGTAAGTGATGCTTGGTAATGCACGTGAGCAGTGTGCAGTGCATTTTGAGGAAGTCATTGCAAAGATCCCCAGCAACGTTGGCCCTGAGAAGCAGGCATTCGGTCAGCAGAACCTTCATAGCCCAGCCCTCACCCCACCCGGCCAAGCCAGGCATGGTGGCTGGTCAGGGGCTGCTCCCAAGGGGCGGTTGTCCCTCTTCCACCTGTCCCAGCATGCGTGTGCACACATGTGAACACACACACACAGCGTTCTCCAAAGTGCACCCTCCAGGTCAAATGAGAAACATTTGTGTGGCAAGAAAAGAGAAGATGTTCCTTTATGTGGCCTTTCCTGGCAGCAAGAAAAGGCACATTGTTCAGAGGCTGGCGCAGGCTGGTGCAGGCTGGTGCGTGGTCAAGGAAATGCGTCACGCCCTCCGCGAGGTCCTCTCAGGACACTTGAGCGGGCGGCAGCCCCAGGATGGCCACGTGGGTCAGGCTGGCTCTCAGGTTGGGCAGCGGCACAGGATGTCCGTGGGCTGGGGGAGGAAACCAGATTGGTGGGAGATAGAGGGTCAGACCAGCCAACCCTGCAGACAGGGCCGGGCGACCTTCCTGGGTCACCGGGGAAATGGCACTGGCAGCCGACTCTCCATGCCGCAAGGAGAGATGACCCACAGAGCTCAGGGCAATCCCAAGTCTAAAGTGAGTGACGAAGAACATCTTCCTTCAGTCCCACCGTTAGTGTGGTGCGAAGCTCGGCTCCTCTGCGAGCTCAGAAGACCCGTTTCAAGGTTGCTGAAATGAGGTGCTGTGTCCCCACCCCCCATCCTTGCTGCATGGTAGAGTCAGTTGGGGAGCTCTTTAAAAAAATACCCATGCCCGGCCCGCACCCCAAGCAAATCAGAACCTCCCAGGGCTGGGTCCTGAGCATCGATTAGTTATTTTTACCACTTCCCGGGCAAACCTAATGGGCAGCCAGGGCTGAGGCCTCTGCCCTAAGGCAGTAAGAATTTATCCCATCATGTAAGGTGTTTGCATCATAGAAAAGCAAGGGGTGCCCTAGCTGGTTTGGCTCAGTGGATAGAGCGTCAGCCTGCAGACTAAAGGGTCCCGGGTTCGATTCTGGTCAAGGGCATATGCTTGGGTTGCGGGCTTGATCCCCAGTGGGGGCGTGCAGGAGGCAGCCGATCCATGATTCTCTCTCATTCTTGATGTTTCTATCTCTCCCTCTCCCTTCCTCTCTGAAATCAATAAAAAAAATATATATTTTTAAAAAAAGAAAAGCAAGGGGTTAGCAAGCACTTAATCTGAATTTATAAGACATGAGTGCAGGGACCTCAGTCTTCTTGATATTGATTACACCCGGCCTTGCCCAATACTCATTTAATTTCTATCTGCCCTTTAAAGATGTAGGATTCCTGCCCTGGCCGGTGTGCTCAGTGGTTGCTGGTTCAATTCCCGGTCAAGGGCAGGTACCTGGGTTGTGGGTTCGCTCCATAGCCCTGGTTGGAGCATGTGCAGGAAGCAACCACTCAATGTCTCTCTCTCACATCGATGTTTCTCTCTCTCCCTCTCCTTCCCTTCCACTCTCAATGGAAAAAATATCCTTGGGTGAGGATTAACAACAAAAAAGATGTAGGATTCCTCCAGAACAGGGACCGTGTCATATGTGCCATGGTATTTCTCACAGATGCTGTTCTACCCCCCATCCTCATCTCCAGCCTTTACCAAAACCAGTCCATCTGTTTCCTAAATGTTTCTAGGCTCTCCCTCCATCCCTCTGCCACTTCCTTAATTCCTGCATTAGCCATGTCTTGGCTATTGCCCTCACTAGACTGTCCTGGGTTTGGCTTACATCCCCTTAAATCAGTGGTTCTCAACCTTCTGGCCCTTTAAATACAGTTCCTCATGTTGTGACCCCCAACCATAAAGTTATTTTCGTTGCTACTTCATAACTGTAATTTTGCTACTGTTATGAATCATAATGTAAATATCTGATATGCAGTCTTAGGCGACCCCTGTGAAAGGGTCGTTCAACCCCCAAAGGGGTCGCGACCCACAGGTTGAGAACCGCTGCCTTAAATGAGTATTGGGCAAGCTTCTGGCCCTCCTTGGGTGAGGATTAACAACAAAAAAGATGTAGCCCTCCTTCAGCCTTGGAGCCCACATTTCCCCCATCACGCACCCCCTGCAGCAGCCACATGGAACCTTCACTTGGCTGAGCTGTCATGAGCCGGTGCCTGGCGTGGGGGTTGGCTGTGGTGACAGACCGTGAACAGGGAGTGGACACTCGCAGCAGCCCTGGTGCACAGCACCGCACGCTCAAGACCCAAAGGCACCCTCGAGGAGTCAGCACAGGCTCTGTCCATGCCAAGCCGGATGACCTTGACCAGATACCTTTACTTCTCCATGTCCTCGTCTCTAGAACGGGGGAGAGGAAGTTCACCCCCTGCCTGCCGCCCGCCGTCTCAGAAGGTTGTCATGGGAATCAAGCAAGACAACCCCTGAGAATTTGCTTTGAAAACAGAGAGGCACCTGTCAACCTCAGGGCTTCTGTGAGGGCGTCCGCAAATGGGGGTCGCATGTGGCAGCTCACGGGGGCCCGCAGGGAGCCCCTCGCCAGGGAGCACCGCTGCGCACGTGCTGGTGAGCAGGGCAGGCACGTTGGTGGCGACGCCGGCTTCTTCCCTCAATGGTTTTATAAAAGGAATCGAGTGAAGGAAACGTCTTGGAATAGACAATCTTCCTAACCTCCCCCAAAATAACCTCAGTGGAAACAATTGTGGTGACATCCACTCTGCAGTTATTGTTCCCGTTCATTGCAACATGGGAAAGAGCTCCGGCGTCTCCAACTCAACTGGGAATCGCCTTGACTTCCAGGGGCCTGGAAACAAAGAGGCTGTGCTCAAGGGCTGAGTCTGCACGGCCCCTGGAGCCATGGAGCGTCCCAGGCTGTGGGCTGTGCAGGCTGAGCTCTTCCCCCCACTTCCCTTTGGGTGTCACGTTTGCTGGAGACGTGGTG